>NC_040027.1:17505024-17608260 GCF_000972845.2 Larimichthys crocea | reverse complement strand
CATAAATAGGCTTTCTGGAAACTCACAATTGTGATGTGATTAATGTGTACAAATTCTATAACTTATGGAATTGGAATTTATTATTGTTTTTTTAATTAACATTATTATTAAAATGTTTGTTTGTTATTATTATTATTGTTGTTGTTTTATGTATTTGTGTATGCATTTTGTATTATTATTATTATTATTATTATTAATTATTATTATAGTATTATTGTATTATTATCGTATCATATTATTATTGTTTATGTTGTTGTTGTTAGTATTATTTATTTATTATTTATTTATTTATTTATTTATTTATATTTATTTATTGTGCCAGACGGGGTATAATGTGTTAAATGTTTCAGGTTTGAATGTAATTTTAAATCAATGGAAAGTCCACAATATATAATATATATATTTTTTTTGTTGTATTTTTTTTTTTCAAACTGGTATATCTCTTCGAGAGCAGCCTAAGTTACATGTTTTCTAAGTTATGTTTTCTAAGTTACATGTTTTCAAGTCTGTCCTAGTAGCAGAGAGGACGCTGCCTGACAGCGAAGCCGCGGGGCGAGAAAAACCCACGACGTACGAGGAAGCGGATGTTGTTGACGTTTTCTCATCGTAACGGCATCCGGTTCGTGAAGGCAGGGTAGCTGAGTGAAACAGCGAGTTTACGGCGAAATTATCCAGTTTGTAACAAGAAGGGCTGACAGAGAGAGCCCCGGCAGGTCCCTCTGTCAGAGATGGACGTGGTCTTTGTGGATTGTCTCATATACTCGGTCGTATGTGGTCAACGGCTCGGCTGGCAGTAGCACAGCTGGCTAATTAAACCGACAAGTGCTCGGCTTAACTTCGACAGAGAGGAGAGAGAGGAGAGAGGAAGGGAAGCGAGAGAGCGAGAAGAGAGGAGGAGGAGAGAGAGGAGAGAGAGAGAGAGAGGAGGAGAGAGAGCTGTTCATTAACTCATCTTTTACGTTACACTTCAACACCGGGATGGTGGAACAGGAGGCTGTGTGCTTTAATTAACGGACTTAGGAGTGGGATTGTTGTGTTGTTATATTATGAGGGCTGCGTCCTGAGGACGACGTTTGCCTTGATGATTTAAACCTAGAATATAAGTATTTTGTCATTTTCCCTCATATTTTTAAATCGCATTTGATTTTAGGAAGGCGTTATATTCTGTGTCCGGGTTTGTTTTCAACAGGTCCGGGTTGTAAAGTAAACAACCCTGCTCATAGAGACTCATAGGAGCACTTTGCACTATAGTTAATGTCTTGGTACATCTCGTTGTAGGTACTTGAAATAACAAACATTCCTGCTATCTGTTGAGTTCTGCTGCAGGTTGCACATGTACATAGTCTAGGAGGATGCTTTCTGCAGGTTTTGATGACTAAGTGGTACAAACTTGGAACAAAAGCCACAAGTGCTTTTAACATGATCTCAGAGGTAAACATAGGTTATGTTCGTCGATGTTTCTTGTCGTCAGGGCAGTGGTAATGACTCGGTGTTGCTCAGTGACTGTACTCAGAGCCAAACTGTAGTAGTATAGTGCTGTGATCTTGCCCAGCTACCACAATGTCAGCTGTACTGTTCTTATTGACGCTGCTCGGAGGGTGTGCAGCCACGGGCAACACCATGACGCGGAGGGAAGCACAGGCTGAGGTGAGTTGTGGAAATACACACTCCCTGAATAGATGCGGGTTTCCCGTCTCTGCTAACTCCAAAGGTGGGTTGATTTTGTACACAGTTCTGCCAAAAGACTGTAGTGTAGTCATCTACTGCACCCATTGACATCGAGTTCCTCCTTACCCTACGGTGTACTATATATAACCCAACACCCAGAGACTCTTCTACAGAAACATTATCTAATGCAGGAACAGATTTCATTTCGGACCAGAGATCTCTCAGTTTCACCGGTGTTGCCAGTAAAAGGACGCACAGTGGTTTCACTAGGGACCAATCAGTAAATTACCAATGACCACAAACACATGGTTTTATGGAGCACACTGTTTGATTGCTGTTGTGTAATTAACATAATTATTTTATAGAAAGAAAAGTATCCAGGTCATGTGATCCACTGACTCCATATCTATCCAACAGATGTCGCAGACCTCTTTTTATTGGAGTCTAATGATCTAATTATATATATATATATATATATATATATATATATTTCATGGAAAAAATTTTTTTTTTCAATAGCTTCCTGTCATGGACCACCTGTTGGTATCTTTACTGGTCACATTGGAAAGCTCTTTTTTTCTTCTTCTTCGTTTTTGTCTTCACTTTTTCCATCACGCTCTGTGCACTTTGTTTTTTCCCATCCCGTGTGTTTGTCTCGATAGCAATTTAAAGTGTTTATATTAAAAATACCAACCGGGCCTTGTTTACCTACGAAGGAAACAGTAATGATATCGGCCTGGTAGAAAAAAGAGGATCAAGTCGGTAAACAAAAGTGAATGCAAATATTATTTTCACTAAAAGAACGTCGCTGTTTTGTACCCGTGCAATAACACGTATTTTGTCTAAAAAAAAAAAAAACCTGCAGATGTCACGCACGCTCACTGTGTTTGTGTTTTTCCCCCTCACCAAAGGAACCAAGTGGTTGAGATGTTCGACCATGCATATCAGAATTATATGGGTAAGTATCTGTTTTTGGTCCTAAGTTGGCTTTTTGCCAGACTTCTTGCATGTAAAACATCACGTATGTTTTAAGATCACAGACCGTTAAGCAGACTGAACTGGCCTCCTTAGGGGGGGGAAAAGAAGGAACTGAATGTCTAAACATGGTGTTAAAGGTGTGTGTGTGGTGTGTGTGTGTGTGGTGTGGTGTGTGGTGGTGTGTGTTTTTGCAGGACCTGCATACCCGAGATGAGCTGATGCCACTAACTGCAGAGGAAGAGTACGTGGGCTCGAACCCAGTCGAGGTTGAATAGAGTGACGCTCTGGGAAAGTGAGTGTTTCCTTTAGATCTGACGTATTACCTGAGCGATGATGACACATTACCGCACGGTGGAGCACTTTGTGGAGGCAAGACTGTACTCATACTGAATAAAACACCGTTGTGCTGGATAACTTTGACGCAAATTAGGACAATCAACACCTTAGTAACAGTCTTTGTCTCTCTCTGACAGGTTCTCTCTGACCCTAATAGACACTCTGGATACTCTGGTGGTGAGTATCGTGTGTTTTTCGTTTGGTTGTCTTACAGTGATTGTCTTTTGCCTTTTTTTTTAAGGCTGTGTTTTAAATCACAGTGAAGCCACTGCTGAATTAGTTCATTTGAGCACTGTGAGAAGAAGAAATGATCCCACGATTTTGCCTTTTTGCTCTGCGTGTCTTCACCAGATTACTAATTAAAAATGAACAAAGCCTTAAATTAAATATTTCTGTGGTCAATCTTCTGCAGTGTCAAACTATGAAATGGTCCTATAATTCAGGCAGAGTTTTATAGTACTCGGTTCCTTCTCATTGCCAGCTTTGAACAAGACGACCGAGTTCGAGGCTGCAGTGAGGAGATGCTGTCGGATGTGAGGCTGGACAACGACATCGTGGTGTCCGTCTTCGAAAACCAACATTCGAGTCCTTGGGTGAGATTGACTAACACGCATCTTGGGTAAAGATAAACTACTGATACTATACCACATTGTAACATAGTGCCACCTCTGATAGCAGCAACAGAACGGTGTCCAAAAGACCTTGGACTGCACTTCATTTTATATGTGTGTTTTGCGTTCAGAGGTTTGTTGGGAGGGCACTCCATGCTCTGATGCGAAGGAGGGGGTCAACACATGCAGTGGTACCAGGTGAGCTCCTGCATATGGCAAAGACCTGGGCCCTCCGATGCTGCCAGCCTTCAACACCAGCAGCGGCCGCCTATCCCAGGGTGAGACAATACACATAGAAATGCCTGAATTCAGACCTTGAGTACCGAAACAAAACCTCCATGCACTGTTCATTAGGGGGAATATAAACAAGAACTTTATTTGTAAATTTATTCTATGTTGCAAATAATGTAGTTTAGTCGTATTGTGTTCGACTGTGATTGGACAGACATCTGCTCCTCTACCTGAAAGACTGTATTGTGGTATTTGTGAGTTATCTTTTGTGAAAACAAACCAAAACCAAAAACTTATTTGTTTTTTTCAGGGTTGCAGTTTTCGATTTGCATCGTCTCAGTTTCATTTCTGCTTCACGGCTCTGCCTGCAGCTGTCCAAGCCTTTGAACACAAGCATTTCATGTCCAGAACTTGTATAATCACAATCACAATTGTGAGTTTCCAGAAAGACTATTTAAGGTCTCCATAAACTCCAAGTTATGTAAAATTATTCCTCTGCCCTCTGGTTCAATTGATTAAAAATGCTATGATGTACAGTAATTCTTCATCAGTTTTATCTAAGTTAATGTTGGGTCATTGTAATTTGACTGAAAAAAAAATGCAATAACAAATGTATTACTAGTTTTCTGAAAGCTAAAATATTTCATGATCATCTGGCAGGGATCTGATTCTGTTACTTCAATTACATTAGACAGATTTTATTTGTTCTTCTCGAGTTTTTGTTTAATGATTCCCCTAATTGTTATTTGCACTCAACACTGTACTATTTTTCTCTTTGTATTTCTCGTCAAGATGTGTAGCCCCGCGGTCGTAAGCTTACTATAAAGCACATATAACCAAGACCTGAGCTGACTCAATAGTTTGAAGGGTTTACAAGTAGGTAAGAGAAGCTACCTGACAGCCAAAACTGGGGGACTAAATAATCTACAACACTCGTCCCCGCCTCTGATTTTTGTTGCGTTTAAGTGCCGATCATAAAAGCTCGGAAAAGTCAACTATCATCGCTAGTGACCGCAACAAAGTGCTTACATTTCAAACTAAGAACGATATTTAATCTTTAATAATGACATTTTAGGTGTATTATCTTGTTAAAAAATAAAATACTAATACTAAAACAACGTTTAAGTCATGATAACTATTTACTGGACTCCAGCAATTATTAAATGCAGCAACCTTTTTATCATTAGTACCTTATTTAATATATCTCAGATACTCTCTGTCCACAAAAAGGCCATTTCAGCTGTTTGGGTATATTTATGTATTATGTAGCGTTACAGGTACGTTTTGCTTGTGTGACGCGGTTTGTATGGGTTTGCAGACCTTTAATTTTAAATGATCCTGGCAACATTTAAAGGCATCGTTTATGTGATCAAATAATAACTACATGCAATCATCGAAATACGTTTCAGTGCTGCTGGAAAACAGTCTACGTGTTTCACGGTGAGTTGGTGACTCTCCTATGTTGTTTAGGAGTTCATTTTTCGCCTTTTTTCATTCATTAACTACATTTCCCATGGAGCTTTGCGGTGTCACTTGACGCTCAAATCCCCTCACATGACAAAGCACAGCAACAAATCCCTGACCGGCAAAAAGAAGTAACTTACTTCCCTAGAAATAAAATAGATTACCGCAAGACACTGAAGGAAACGGAGCTGTTAGAGGTGAGACAGAGCCGGGATTGTGTTTTTTTTAACGTTATATTTAATTTCAATGTAATCTGTTTAACCCATTTAAATCTGTGCACAGCCTCACACACATAAATACATAGATACACCACAACTTAACCACAAAAACAGACATATAACGTATCTATAACGTGCATCCTGTAGGTGCATGATATAATATTTATTTCAACAAAACAATGGGACGTTAAAAGTTTCGGTTTTTTTTACTGTTTATTGAACCTTTATTGTGTTTGTAGGTTTTAACATGGACCCTCTTGCTGTTAAGAATCTGACAGGGTTGGTTGCAGCCACTTTTACACCACTAAACCCTCAAGGGTAAGTAAGCCTCCTGATCAATCATTTTTTCAGTTTTGTTTGTGTGTGTGTGTGTGAAAACTGTGGCCCTGTTTTGTCCATCTGGTATATAATATAGCATGTTTTACCAAAATGGTACCAAACATGGTGTATTTTTCACATTTTCCCAAAACAGTGAAATCAACCTATCAGTGATTGGACCTTATATTGACTACTTGATAGAGAAGCAAGGTGTAAATAGCATATTTGGTAAGTTTACAAAGTAGATTCTTCTTTTGATACTTGTCATTGTCTGTGCTCCTGTATGAATCACACCTAATGTTACATGTTTTATCTTGTTCCGGTTGTCCCGCATTAACGCCCTTCTTAGAAAAAGAAAGAAAAAAACTTGCTGGCTCAGCTCTCCATAGATGGATGAATGAGAAAACATTGCTTCATACTCTATGATTCATGATGATTTCATCATCAGTGTTTTGCTGAGATTGCTGCAAAGACAGTGTACATTCAGTTCTGCTTCTTATTATTTTAATAAAAATATAATTATTAAAGGAATAATCCTAATTAAATAATAGCTTTGTAATTCTGTGTAAAGTAGCAAAACACAATGTATCTATGAGGCCTGACAGACACGGTGAAACCTTAATTTTTCATACTAATCCATACAGGTTTTGAGTCTTGTTGTGGAGAAAATTTCCAAAACGTAATGAAATAACAACACAGAGACATCTGCTTGCAAATCCGAACGTTTCTTTACTTTTCCTTTTCACAACCTTTTATAACCATTCTTACATCACTGTTACATCACTGTTACATAGTCAAATCACCAGATCTGGACCCAACCGTCCCATACTTTCTTATAATCATATGTCCGTGTTCTGAGCATCACGTGAACGTAATATTGTCTATGTGTTTCCCATGAGCCTGCATGGTGTGTGTGTGTGTGCTCGACTCCTTAATCTTGGTCTTGGCCGACCTAAAAACAGACTGGCTGAATGTTATCTGGTGGCACAGAAACATTCAATACTGTCCTAGCTGTGTAATCTGTGTGTTTGTGCGTTTTGTATGTCTATGTGTGTGCCTTTAACATGTTCCATTCAAAAGTCCAAAGTTAAATATCCAATGTGACATAAGAAAACAAACTATCAGTTACAATGACAACCTGACAGGTAGCAGCGTCAGGAGGCAAGTCGATACAAGACTTTAAAACAGATACAGCTAGTGCAAGAAGACAATATGAGACGCAATTAAAACATCACATTATATACAGTATATACAACAACACAGAGCTTTGTGCATTTAAAAGCAGGTGCAGTGATCATCAGAAACTACAGCCTGTAATGCCTAACAAAACTAACAACTACTCTGTGCTCCTTTACACCTTTCTCAGCTTATGTCCTCCTCTGTAAGTCGCTTTGGATAAAAGCGTCTGCTAAATGCAATGTAATGTAATAATGTAATAATAATGAGTTCCTAATGGAGGGTAACAAAAAAAAAGAGAAACCTGTCGCTGTCTCTCTGTGAAGTTTAACTGGTGTTTTTCTGTATGTGTTCATACTGTACCAGTTTTGCTTTTGTTCATGGCATCTTGACCTTTTATACTGTTGATTTGTACTCAACTTTTATCTGACTTTTCTGCAAAAATAGGAATGTATTGTCTTGTCTCAAGGTTTGGTTTGTATCAGTCTGCTTCACATTAGCAACTGTCCCTGCAACAGAAACACAGAGACAAAGATATCAAATCTGTCTTTTTCTCTACATAGATAGTCTGTGATTCTTGTATGTCTGAAGTGATTACGGTTTAATTTCCCACTTTTCTCAAACCCAGTGAGTTGGCATGGACGCAGTGTCTGTCTGTTAACTGTGTAACCTTGCTCATCAGAGGATGTTTGTACTGATCTTTGTGCCTCACCTTGTTTGGTTTTATGTTCTTCCTCATCTCACTGTCCTTGTCTGCAATACTGCTCTTTAGCCATGAAATTATTTATGTCCTGGCACATATTGTACCCTTAGACATCGTGGTGGTGGATTGCTCTATTTATTTCCTCTTCTCAGCTGAGGGGCTGGTGGTGCCAAGTAGGCTAAACTTGGCTACGTAGGTTAGGTAATCCAGTATTTCTACCAGTTATCTTTTTTTGTTTTCTTTCTATGTACTGTACTTTAATGCATCATTTTGTTACGTGAGTGTCCTCTTTACCTACTATAAGATATGCATTTGTTATACTTGCTTGCTTACAGTGAATGGCACCACCGGAGAGAGCATGTCACTCAGCGTTGAAGAGAGGAAGACACTGGCAAATGACTGGTGTAAGAAAGCCAAGGGCAAGTAAGTCATCACACTGCCTCACTGTCTGCACATTTGTCTAAATGTTGAGCCTATTAATTATATCGTTAAAAAAAGCTGACTGAAAATTGTGAAATCTTTTGTGTGCGTGTGACAGAATGGATCACGTGATCATACATGTCGGCTGCATGAGTCTCAAAGATTCCCAAGAGCTGGTAAGTTGTTGACTTTCCGTCACAAGGGGTGTTATAATGAGTGATTACCTGTGAAACGACATTCCTTTCTTTGTTCCCACCTAGAATACTTCATTTTCTGCTTCTTCATACAAGTATTCAAACTCTTTTCTACACTTTGTCAACTCATATCTTCTTATTCATACTTTTATCGGAAACTACATTCAAACCTCAACAGTTACAGTACAATGCATACTTCTTCAGCTGCTTCATACAAATTAAAGGAAGCAACGCAGTTTAGTGTCCGCTTTTAGACATCCAACATTAACACCTGCAATTTCTGCAGACATTTCCATCTCTAGTGTCAGTCAGTATTCTCAAGTGGAGACAGTGAGAGTGATAGAATTGTAAAGACAAGTTATACACAATCCAAATACAGTATATGTCGTGCGTACATTGTTTTTTTCTCGGTTGGGTTTTAGGTCTTTCATTCAAGTGATCTTTCATTCGAGTGCCCTGGCTGAAGCTGAGCTAACTGATAGCTGGCTTCATATTTAACAGAAATACATGAGAGTGGTTTTAATCTTCCGTGCCAAAACGTGAATAAGCGTATGTTGAATTGTTGTCAGCTTCCAGTGAGAAGAAATAAAACAACGCAATTGGTCGAGCACATGACCAGAGCTGATTTGTTTTTGGATTGGATTTTTAATAACAGTGGGAATGAAACCACAGATCAACACACTGCAGTGATCGCAGTGTATAAATCATCTTAGTTTTTACTGTTCTTTCTTACTATGTTCATTTTCCCTCCAGGCTATTCATGCAGCACAGATTGGGGCTGATGGAATCGCAGTCATTTCCCCTTCCTTCTTCAAGCCCCGCAGTGCAGGTACGAGAATTTATTCACATATTCTCATAAATTCATGCACACTGAAACTTTGTGCCACCTAACATCTACTTTACAAGCTTAGTTGTAAAAGTAAAACTTTCCATTTTTGCACATTTTCCACATTTCCTTCCCTCTCATCCTGCCTCAGAGGTGTTGAGGACGTTCCTCCAGGAAGTGGCTTCAGTCGCCCCATCTCTGCCCTTCTATTATTATCATATTCCAGCCATCACCGGTGTTAACGGTTAGTGCCGCTGATGATTGATTTTGCATCTTGCAGTCACATACCATTTAGAAGTCAGATCATCCTTACTGACCGCATACTGAATGTGAGGTGGTCTTTCGGTCTCTTGTACAGTGCTGGTGAGAGATCTGTTGGAAGATATCGAGAAGGTCATTCCCTCTTTCCGTGGTGTGAAGTTTAGTGGGAGTGACTTGATGGACTTTGGTCAGTGTGTCAGCTACAGTCAGCCTCAATGGTCATTCCTCTACGGCATGGACGAGGTCAGCTGTTTCTCCCTCTCAATCTGCTTTGGTCCATCTGTTTTTGTGCTATAGTTGCTTACGTTGCAAAATTATGTTTTGTGACTCTGACCTTCGAGAACGGAGCATAAAACAAACTTTCTCTCTTTTTGCTGCAGCAATTGATTGCAGCTCTGGCTATGGGAGCCAACGGAGCGGTTGGCAGGTCAGCGTGCAAACACTTTGTCTCCTTTCATTGGTTCTGCTAAACAGTTATTTACATGTAAATTGTTCATTTCTCTGCCCGCAGCACATATAACTATATAGGATCTAATATGAATGAGCTCATTTCAGCATTTGAGAAAGGCAACATCGCCAAAGCGAGGACAATACAGGTACCGTCCGTCTCCTTCTTGTTTTCTCCAACGTCTCTTTGATATTTTGTCATTTTTGTTTCTGACATCGTTGTGTAATTTCCATGAGCAGTTCAAAATGCAAGAGCTTCTCAGTTTTGCCATGAAACTTGGTGAGTAAAGATGTTATTCTACCAAAAGATAAGATATAATAGCGCTACAAAAACTCTTTCTCCGCCTATGTATAAACTGCTTCGTTCTTTTTGACAGGCTTTGATCTGGGGGTGAACAAACAGCTGATGTCTGTGGTGTCAGGCTTGTGTCTCGGGCCCCCTCGACTCCCAGTGATGCAGTGTTCTGACGCTCATGCTCTGTCCATCGCCGAGAAACTTCGGAGACTCTTTCCTGAACATTGATATGTTCACGCTGGATTGTTGAACCCTGGAAATCTCTCAATAACCCAACACACTTACCTATTTCAAGCAGCAAATCTTATTGTTAAATAGGATGGGATCAAAACACTTAGCTTTTTTAAATGTTCTGGAACATTTAGCTATCGTAGGGCATCACAGAGGTATGTGCTCTTGATTGAACATACTACAGTATTTTTATGGGCATTATCAGTTGATATTATTTTCATGAGATGGCACATTCAGTCCTTCCTTTTGCTAGGGAAGAAGCCGCTACCTATCAGTGATCAAATGTATAAAATGTGAAAATAACTTCCATTTCATTGCAGAGGGGAAATGTAGGAGTTTTTTTTGTTTTGTGTTTGCTACAACTGTTAAAAATCAGCAGTGTTATCTTGTTATCTTGTACGACCATAGCTATATCTCTTTTGAAGAACTTGAACACTCTTGAGCCTTAAACTCAGACATTAAGCTGACTCCATCAGGTGGAGAATAGCGAAGATTGTTTCAAAATTTCCAACACTCCATTAGAAGGGAGCATAAAACACTCACAGATGAAATTGCACAAGTTGTTGTTAAATGTATAAGTTCTAGATAAAAAAGAGAAATGTACTGTGCCACGAAGAACCTTTGATTTGTATTATTGTAACACGTAATCATCGATTTCTTACTAATATAAATGTATTGATTTTTGAGTTTGTTGGTTCACCCTGATTTGTGTCTCTTTCTTATGTTCTGTTCCTGGAAATCACAGGATCCTGCTCAGGTCTTATCTCAAAGGCCTGCACAAACATGCAGTGTGTGTACAATACGTTGGGTTGTGGTTACGCAGGCTGCGATTTCCTATTTATTTTGAAAGGCTGCTTAACAAATACAAGTACGAAGCAAATAACAACCTGGTTGCACTTCACAGAATATACTATATGAGTTTGTAGATTGCCATTAAATTCTGCCAAACATATAACATATTTTAAGCATAAAGTTAAGCTTAAAGTTAACTTTAAATCTGGATTCTGTGAGGTGTCACATTTCTAGAAAGCTGTGCCACCCATTAAGGCATAAGACATAACCACCTGCAGCTGTCTCAGTTGGGATCAGTAATCCTCATGGCGACCAAAGCCTGGTTAAGAGTTTGGGTTATGTTGGTTATGTTGAATGGAGGTCAATGCTGTGTGTGTGTGTGTGTGTGTGTGTGTGTGTGTGTGTGTGTGCGTTTGTGTGTGTGTGTGTGTATAATGCATACTTTGAACAAAACATCATGTTTATCCTCGAAAAGTCGAAATATCGAACTACAAAAAATAAATCACAAAAATAAGTGATGTTTCCATGCATTAATTAATGCTCATGCTATGACTGACATGATGAGTTCACACTTCATAGATCATCAGTTAAAGAATTAAAGGAGTTAATTCACAGTTAACTTATACATCATATACAATCATGTACATTTACATAATAAACACAAGATAGATAACATAAATTGCATAAATAAAGTTTTATTTAAATAATGAATAAACAAAGTAACTGTGATGATCTCAGGATGAACTAATCTCATTGGTTAGCAATGAGGAATTTATGATACGTCCTGCATTTATTAATGTGTTAAATCATCATGAGTCATGCATTAGTTAAGCATTACTTAAGTATGTGGTTTGTACCCTCATTGTCAAGTGTTGCCCTTTATTGTAACACAACCTGACTCCCTGCAGCTGCAGTGGGGCTGATGCCATGTTAACAGAGGGAGCCTGGGGAATAAACACAGAGGAAAGATGATATAGGGTGGCACTTTGATGGTCCCCATGAGGACAGTGGGCTGTTGTAGCAGAGGAAAAGATTAATAATGGAACGTATAAGTGGCTATTACAGAGAAAATAGGGATTAGATTATGCAATAGCCATATCCACCCCATACATAGAGTGGGTAGAGTAGTGAGATTATGTTTTTCTGTCAAAGTTATTATAAGGAACTGTCAGTATTTAAATAATGTTCCTTGTAAATCAAGTCATGTTCTACTCTATACCTCTGTTTTACATTGTATTGGTGTCCTTTCAATCTTCATTTCAATGTACAACCAAACTATATAAAAGAAAAAAGCATGTACACTTCTGGTCACACTTCTTATCTTGTTTTTCTCAGCTCATGCCATGTCTCACCTTCCAAAAAATGTCAGCTGTGTGGCAGACGCCGGTGGTCACTTCATGTGGGTCTGACATATCAGGGCTGCAGACTGTGACAGTGACTCCCTGTGGTCATGCCACCTGACTCACTCACAAGCCACAAAACTGAGAGGTCATGAAAGGTCTGGCAAAGTGTTTGATGATCTGGAAAGTCTGACTACAGTTGGGTCAGAGCTCTCGTTGAAATTCCTACAGGGTTGAAATCAACTATTTTAAAATAGATTTATCAGCATATTGTGCAAAAAAATGTAATATTAAAATCCTGAGCAAAGCCTTCTTCTTTTTTAGAGATGACCAAATGTCTGTAATATTATACATTTGTGAGGCAGGTGATTCTGTAAAGCCACCAATCAATTCCCATTCAGTTTATTGAAGAAAGACATGAAGCAAATAATTAAATCAAAACAATCTGTTTGGATAAAATAGGTTCAATGTCATCAGGAAATGGAAAAACTTTCATTATGTCTGTCTCACTGAGGCTTCCTCTAAAAGTGAACAATGCTGCCCTCTGTTGCAAACAACTAGATCAGCTGACTCATTGCCAAAGATCTACAGTCTACACGTGCCTGTGACTCATTTTGATCTTTGGTTGTTCCACAGTGGAAAGTACAACAAAGAAGAGGTGGAGTAAGAGTGATATAATTCTGTGCAATACGCACAGTGGAAATGAAAAGGTGTACTGGAAACAGGTTGGGCTACAATAAAAATATCACTGCTTTACAAGAATTCAGTATGTAAGCATTTGTGGCATGATTTTTTTGTGCTGACTGTGTTCAAAAGATAATTATGTCATTATTTTGACACCAGTACAAAGGTTATCACTTCCATATAAAGGCTTCTTGAAAGGTTTTTCCAATTCGCTTTTAACTGATGTTTATACTGATTTATATTAAGTGATGGGGATAATTATCTGGCAGATATTTACACAGAAATATATACTTTCACCTATTTATCAGATCAGACTAGGTCTTCTGGTAGTTACCTTTTATTAGCACTGAAGTCAGAAGAATAAGCCACAGTGAGGCGTTTCTTCACTGAAGGGCAGCAGTTCATATTTTCAAGACATATCTTTTTAGTCTCTCATATTTTTGATCATTTATATATTTGATTATGTTTTTTACTTATATTATATTTTGCCTGTATATTTTTACATTTTAATGGGCTTTATACTGTTATTATTATTAACAATCCATAATGTAATGTAATACTGCAAAATGATGAGATGGCATTTCCACAGTTTGTGTTTGGCTTTTGTGTTATTATATGAAGCAATTTGTGTTACATTGTACTGTATATTTGAACCTTTTTTTTTTTAAGAGAGATTTTTTAAAAAAGATTAGTACATAATAATCAAAATGTAAATGTCAAATTTTAATTTAATTTTTTTTCATCTGTAGTCCCTGGACAGATGTTACAGTCATCCTAAAAACAGAATATAGGATTGAATTTATATTCCATTGTTACTATTTAAAATATTCAACACAGAGGTGTTCTTAGAAGTTTAAGAGCTTCTGTTAAGGTTGTTGTTGTTGCCACCCACCACTCAGTTCACTCAGTTTTTTTTTTTATTTACATGCATTTTTAACCCCAAACACACACACAGTACAAGTACAAAGGCTCATAGACATGCACATGTGGAGAGAGAGATGGTGAAGTGACGGGCGGCCAGCCAGTGTTTTCGTTTTTTATTAGGCAAAATACCAAGATTGAATACAAACTCTCAAAGAGGGCAATAATCAGCAATACAGAGAGAAATAGTACAGTGTTGGATGCAAATAACAGTTAGGGGAATCATTAAACAAAAACACAAGAACAAATAAAATAGAGTCAAATAAATAAAATATAAATAGGCATACAAATTCGACATAAACAGAGCAGCGAAAGGTAAATTAAATTTAATGATTTAGAAAAGTAGGAGATGAGAAATATTTATTCAATTTCTTTTGGCATACTTGTTGTTTAGCCTTTTTAAGTGATGAAAAAAATATCTTGATATATATATATATATATATGTATGTATGTATGTATGTATGTATGTATGTATGTATATATATCACATATCATCATATATATAGATAGTAGATATATATATATATATGTATTGCTATTATATATATATAATGATAGAAGTATATATTATATAATATATATAATAGAATATATAGTATATATATATATATATAGATAATATATAGATGTATATATAAATAGAAATATTATATATATATATATATATATATATATAGTATAGATATTATATATATATAGATATATTATAATATAATAATATCTATGTTAATGCTTGCATTAAAAGCGGCTTAGGGAACATTCTTATTTATGGTTCATCTTGCAAAAGCCATCTACGCAGAATACACGCAGAGGATGCTGCAAGTTAATCTAATGATCCTGTTCTTCGATTACTGAATGCACAAGCAGGTTTATTGATTGACAGGAGCAATTACGACTATTTTAACATAGCAGTTTTATATCCTTGTCTGTCATTTAAATAGAATCAGCTTTATTGGCTGTATACATGTGTACACAACAAGGATTTTGAAATTTTAGGTTGCAAAAAAGATTTGAATGAATGAATGAATAAGAAATAAATAAATAAATATATAATGATTTTGATATTTATATTTATATTTATATATTCATAACCAAATCTTTTCTTGAGAAATTCTGCCATGTCTGGATAGATTTTGTTAATGAATTAAACAGAGCAGTGAAAGGTAAATTAAATTTAAATATGATTTAGAAAAGTAGGAGACGAAAAATATTTAGGCTCATTTTTTTTTGGCATACTTGTTGTTTAGCTTTTTTAAGTGATGAAAAAAAAATATGTTGAATTCATTAATAAAACAAGAAAAAGAAGATTTAGAGTTTCTTTGCGTCAAAGTCAAAGCAGGGCGGAACTATTAGCTGTGTGGCTTATATTTCCTCATCTGGGAAAAGGCGGACGGACTCTTTTAAACTGTGACACAGAAAGCTGCAGCGTTTCCGGCCAGCTCAGCGCATCAGCCCGTGGTGTGTTGTCATTTTTACAGCCTGTCACACTCACACACGAGCTGCCGCCGAGTGTTACCTGTCCACCTGTACGCGATCAGCGAGGGAGCCGCGGAGACAAACACCGGGGACACACTTCAGGAGAGATGGTGCTGCTGACGATGATCGCTCGGCTGGCGGACGGGCTGCCCTTAGCCGCGTCAATGCAGGAGGACGAGCAGGTTAAAGAACATTTCTCTTCCTCTCTCTCTCTGTTTGTCTGTCTGTGTTTGCTGTTTCACCACAGGCTCGATCAAACCAAACGCTCACTTTAACTCCTGCGTCAGGCCTGTGCACCCTGTGCTTTATTTACACAAGGCAACAACACTTGAAGCCTCCTGATCTGCAGCCACATCCTGTTACAGATCATTAATTTAAACCCTTTACAACTTCAGAGAAACTGTTTGAGTCTAAACTAGGCCAGAAACAGGTCAGTGTGTTGAAACAAACCCACCAAAAAACACCCTCAAAATATAAAATATGCCTCTGTGTCAGGCTGTGAGGGCTGAATTAAGTCAATCACACCTGATTAAAGGCACATTTTAATCATTAGAACATTTCAGATCAGCTTGACCCATATATATTTGACAGATTTTTACCCTATAGAGGATTATATATATGAATCTGGACCTATAAATGATTTAAAAATGTGATTATATAAGAATAGAAATCAACATATGTTTGACATAAATTAGAAACACAGTGTCATTGTGTCTGTGTTTATATAGTTTCTCCACCAGAGGGCGCTGACACGTTACAGTCATTTTACCAAGCAAATCTAGGTTAATCTTATTTTATATATTTTATAAAATGCATGTTTATGTTTTAAAAATGATCATTAATACTGGGACCGCCCTGCAAAGCCTACAACTGTCTATAATGTCCCCATGCGGGACATGCATGTCACACCCTGTACCTGCTGTCTATGTATCGATATTGGCATCAGAAATCCTGTGTATCATGTTTATTTAGGTAAAAATGCTGTTTATCATTTACTTATTGTGGTTTTTAAAGGTCTAAGCAGTTTACACAGGCTACTGAATAAAATGCTGACTGTATTGTATGTGATTCATTCATTTTATGTTTGTTTTCCTACATCACGACTCCTTATTCCCTCATTTTGTGAGACACACACACACACACACATATATACACGTGTTAAAATGTTTTGAAAATGGATGGCATTGTAACATGTTGAGCTGTTTTATTATGTCTGGGCATGACTTGCCAGGAGTCTAACGTTTTTCCCTCACTCTCTTGTTTGCTTTCAAAAAGGGAAGTGAAAAGGTTTGTTGTGTCTTCGCTCTGTCATACGTGTTTTCTGTGATGCTACAGTGTCGCTGTAAAGAATCATTTGCTTTGAGTTAAACAGCACCAAAAGAAATGAAACCACACACACCACACCGGCCCAAATGCTGACCGGAAACAATTCATGGCTAATATTGCCTTCAGTCTCAGATGTAGCATCGCAGTCCTTTATGTCAACTGTTTATTTCCAGCACAAAAATTAACATCATCAAAGAAAATAGCATGAAATCTGGACTGTAGGTGGTCACTATTTTTGTCTGTCTCACCAAACACATAAGCTTAACACCACATTCAACTACTTTGGTATCACATTTGCTTGCTGATAAATGTAAATGTGGCAAACACAGAACAAGTTCTTGCACTGATTAAAGACATTTGCATTATCTGTGTGAGTCATGTGATCACTGGTGTTTCTTTGTTTTGTTTTTGTTCAGCTGGGTCGGGACCTTCAGCAGTATCAGAGTCAAGCTAAGCAGCTCTTCAGGAAACTCAATGATCAAAGTCCATCACGCTGTACTTTAGAGGCTGGGTCCATGTCGTTTCAGTGAGTATGATCATGAACACGAGCACAGTTCAAACTTATTCAGAGTTATTTCCCGAGTGGTTTTCTTGACAGTTGTGCCATAAACGACATGTTGAGCATGCATCGTTTTTTTTTTTCTACTCTAACCACATTTTTTAAAAATCTCCTTGTAGCTATTTTATAGAGAAAGGAGTGTGCTACCTTGTGCTGTGTGAAGCCAGCTTTCCAAAGAAGCTGGCCTTCGCTTACCTAGAAGACCTGCAGGCAGAGTTTCATGAGCAGCATGGAAAGAAGGTCCCCACTGTTTCCCGGCCCTACTCCTTCATTGAGTTCGGTAAGAAGAAAAGAAAGCAGGGGGCAACTGAATAACTGCTCTCTGGGCTGTATGTTCACAGCACGGATGTTAAATGAATAGCAGTAGTCTAACTACATTTTGATACACAGTAGATAGTAAACAGTGTTTTGTGGTGGTCTACTTTAAACCCTGCTACAACTAGGGTTGAAGAATTCCAGGAATTTGTTGGAATTAAAGGGAATTTATGGGAATACACAGGAATAAACCCGGGAATTTACCAAATTGGACCTGGACCACACTTTTGAGCCCATAGCATAAGACTATTGTAGCCACACATTTGAGCTTGTGGACAACATAATAAATAAAATAATTCAAACTTGATTAGAGTTCTTCTTACAAACAAATCTGAAGTGTCATGTCACGCATGGATGTCTGCTTATGACAAAACAAAATGTATTTATATAAAATAGATTTATGTTTGGATATGATAGAGTTTGTTTAAATTACTCCCAATTTCCGGTTAATTCCCATAAATTTCCATAATTCCCATGGTGTTTCTGATTTGGAATATTTCCAAAATTCCCCAGATTAACTTCCCATGGAAATTTGCAACTCTAACTACAACCCAGTCACCACCACTCATTTTCACACATGCATAGCATAAATAATAAGATAAAATAAATAATAAATAAATGTTTAGCTGAGTTATTTATTTGTTGTCGACAGTCAGGCCATCGGTATCAGTCCTAAAAAGGGACGGCAGGGTTTGTGAAAGGTCCTTAGGGAACCTCTTATGGGGGGAACCTAATCCTCTCAAGCGTAATGTGCTGCAGTACCTCTTGAATCCATCTATTATAAGTAGGTCGGGAGGAATGTGTCCATTTAAGGAGAATGAGCCTCTTAGCAAACAGAGTGGCGAATGCAATTACGTGTGTGGCTTTGGGTGAGTTAGGCAAAGAAAGGATTCCCAGAAAGGGCAGCGAGGGGAGTCGGAGACACCAAGACACCACGGAGTGTTTCAAATATCGCAGACCAAAACTCTTAATAATTGTGTGCATGACCAAAACATGTGGATACAGTCAGCAGGTGATCGTTTACATCTGTTGCGTGTAGCAGTTCTGCCTGCGTATATCTCGCTCTGGTGAAATGGACTCGCCTTAGACATATAATCATATAATCTTAGCCATCCACTCATCTGATATGACAGTGTTTGGTCTGCTTTAAGGCTTCAGATTTGAAAACTCATTGGTAGTGAAAAAAAATAATGCCTCAGCCTGTGTCAGCTTATCTCTGTGGGCAACGACTCACTGCCACACCACTGCATCCCCTTTTCTTGGCAGTTTCTTGGCAGATCACAACGGAGCCTCCAGGAAGATTTCGCCCTGGATTACGAGTTACATTTCTTAAATTACGGCTCACTGGTTTTTTTTCTCGCAGCGCTGCTCAATTCTGCATCAGTTCCCTATCCCACAGTGCCTTGGAAACACAATCATGTCACGTCCAATAGAAACAGGAGCGAACTCAGACGCTGCGTTGCATAAAGTGGATCTTCTAACGTCTAATGACCTGATATTAATCCATCAGAGTGTGAGCAACTTAAATTATTTGTGCTGCTCCTTCACAGACACCTACATCCAAAAAACCAAGAAGTCGTACATAGACAGTAGAGCGAGGAGGAATCTGGGCAGCATCAACACAGAGCTCCAGGACATACAGAGGATCATGGTGGCTAACATAGAGGAGGTGCTGCAGAGAGGAGAGGCTCTCTCTGGTAAGTCCATGTTGTCTTAAGTCTGTTTGTGTCTCTTTGGGTCAAACTAATGCAGTATGACTTTCTAAATAATAAAAGTGAGAATGGATGCACCTCAGATTAATTGACCATATCTGTGTCTCTCCCCTCCTCCCCCTCTTCTCCTTCCTCTGGTTTCTCCTCCCTGCAGCAATAGACTCCAAAGCCAGCAACTTATCCAGCCTGTCGAAGAAGTACAGGAGTGACGCCAAGTATCTGAACACCCGCTCCACCTATGCCAAGCTGGCAGCTGGTGGTGTCTTTTTCATCATGCTCATTGTCTATGTACGTTTCTGGTGGCTCTGAGAGAGAGGGAAACGAGAAGAAGGAGAAGACGGAGAAGAGGAGGAAGAAAGGAAGGAGGTATTGAGGTGGAAAACGAGCTGCACAGAGTCTGCAGACGCTACGAAAAGCTGTCACCTTCGACTAGAAAAAAACAACAAAAAAAATAACAGGATCCCTGCTCTTAATAAGACTTTGCAGACATACCACCGCCCATTTTGTTCTCGCCTGTCCATGGATGTGTGATCTGAATATAAATGATGTCATAATACATAGTTTTATTCTTAACAATTACTCAGTAATGCGCTAGTAGTCGCCCTGGAGAGGGATTAGGAGTAAAATGAGCGAGCGTGTGTGCGTGTGTGAGTTTTAAGGAAAAATGAAGAGAAATTTCCTTTTTTGTGAGATTCCAAAGCTGTACTGTACTGTAACAGGACTGAATTACTCTTGTATATGTCTAATAATACAGAAAAGAGCAAAAAAAACAACAACGTTATTTATCCTGAGAACATCATATGGGTATCTGCATTCATAAACATAATCTTAGTGAGGCTTGACGGCCTGGACGACATACAGTATGCACCACAATTTTAAATAAGGCGTTCACTCTTAGGCGGCAACAACAACATATGAAAAGTAATTTAAGTAGATCATTTTTTAAAGAAGCCTTGCATTATTCTATTTCCCACGTGTTTTCTCAGTGACCTTTTTTATAAGGGACTGTACAAAAATTATTACGGGGGAAGTGGGTAGTATTGTTTTGTTTTTGTTTCTGCTAAAGGGATTAGAGTACCTTCATTTTTACTCGCCTCAAATTTATATTTCAGCCTTCGCTTCTGCGATGATTTTAAGAATCATAAAACATCGCTTTAGGACAACAATCCCGTCGCGGTTATATTTTATATTGCTCCCATCACAGTTAACTTGCAAATAAGACTGATGTGTTAAATATGAGAAACACAGAATATGCATATTTATTCGTTATCTCTACAGCAGTTGTCCACTTTAATCTTCATCATAACAAAAAGTTCAATGTGTTTAAAAGTTTTCTAATTCAGGTTTAGCCTTTTACTTAGGTTTACGTTTAAAAAGGTAGCTTTTTTTCTTTTTGCCATAAATTTGGAAATTGCTATTTCCTCTTCTAGTGCCTGTATTAGTGAGTAATACATTCAGAAAAAAAAGAGTAACACTTAGAGAGGGCCTTGTTTTTTTGTTTTTTTTAAAAAGTGAAATATAAGATTGACCTCCCGTCCCTACCCTTATAATTTTCATACAGTCCCTAACCTGACCTCAACAGTGTGTGTCCACGTCTCCTTTATGCTCTCTTCCACCGTGGCTGTACCAGGTGTTTAAAAAGATGTCTGGTCCTTTTTTAATTTTGTGTAAAGTTTACACATGTAGACTTAAAAAGTGGATTATCGAGGCTGAGAGTGTGTTTGGGTTTGTTAGACAGCCGACGTCTGCTCACAGTTGCAGAAGACATTTTCTTTCTTTTTTTCTGTTCTGTCTGCTATCTACAAATAAAATCATTTGCACAGAACATGCCTCGTCTCTGGCAGAGGACCTTTCGTTGAACTGATAATAATCAGATGCTTTTCACCTCAAACTTTCCCTGAAGCTTTATAACGTGAGCTGACATGCTTGCATTTAAAAGGCTTCAGGGAAATTCTTATTTATGGTTCATCTTTGCCAAACCATCTACGCAGAATACACGCAGAGGATGCTGCAAGTTAATATAATGATCCTGTTCTTAGATTACTGAAATGCACAAGCAGGTTACTTGATTGACAGGAGCAATTTGCTATTTTAACATAGCAGTTTTATATCCTTGTCTGTCATTTAAATAGAATCAGCTTTATTGGCTGTATACATGTGTACACACACAAGGATTTTGACACTGTAGGTTGCAAAAAAGATATGAATGAATGAATGAATGAATGAATGAATGAATTAAAAAAAAAAAATCAAAAACAAAATACAGTGTCCATACAGGTCAAACTGTACCTGTGCAAGGTTGTTTGGTGCAGAGAGTAGAAAATGTTAGTGTACAGTCTGAGGATGTTTGCGTGAGTGTAACTTTTACAGCAGGTTTTCCTATTACTTTCTAAATCATTTAAAGTATGCAAAAGACTTCCAGGAAAGCAACCCTCCATATATATTCTGAGTAGGAAACTGATTCAGAAGGCACTCCCAGGTGTTTTTATAAAGATATTTCTTTCAGATCTACAAAAGGTTTCGGTGGAAAGAGCCACTGGCAGTTAGTATCGCTTGCACAGGTATTGTTTTTGAAATTCTTGTGCTATTTCGTGAACGGTGGTGATCCCACTTTTGGACCAGCAGGTAGCGGTGTTTGCTCACTGTTGCACTGGTGCAGTTGGGGGGGAAAAAAAATTGAAACTCAAAATCTCCCTGACTTGCAACTTCTGCTGCAGACAGAGGCCTCCTGCAAGCTGAGCTCCAAATCATAGGGTTAGATTATATAAAAATAAGATAGGTTGCAGCTTCCGGGGGGCTAAAAGAAAAAACATAACAGTAAATGCAGCATTTTTGCAGTGTACAGTGCAGCAGTCTGATTTTTCAACCTGATGCAGAACAGGAAATGTCAAAGAAAAAATGAGAAGCAGCAGAGAGTAGCGTGCCAAAAGCAAAACCGCAGGGCATAGGCTAACCTTTTCACCTCTCAAGGGAAGCGGGTATTTGCGAGTTTGGTCTCAGTTGTGATCAAAGATATTTTTCTTTGT
This sequence comes from Larimichthys crocea, assembly GCF_000972845.2. Taxonomy (NCBI): domain Eukaryota; kingdom Metazoa; phylum Chordata; class Actinopteri; family Sciaenidae; genus Larimichthys; species Larimichthys crocea. Next base: position 17,585,732 of record NC_040027.1, on the reverse strand, counting down.
TATCTTGTTCCACTTAAACAGCTCTCAGTGCCTAAAATATGCTTTTTGAAAACCTTTCTTTTTTATTAACAGGCCTCTTACTCGTCTGCAGTTGTGCTTCGTCGTGTGTGACACTGTCACTCATATTTTGCAGGTTCGTCTATCCTGTCTACACTGTAGTCAGTTTCGGTCATACTCATACAATTTGTTACCGTTGGACCAGTCATCCTCTCTACATTTAAAACTTTAAATCTCACTTTCAATCTGACACAGACACCTTGGATTTTCAGCTGCTAAATACTGTCATTATTTTAACTGATGATACCTTTAAAAAAAAAACTTTGTGATGTCAGAAACAAGGAAGAGAAACCTGAGCGTTAAGGTGTAAAAATGCATGTGCGCGATTATGTGTGTGTGTAAATGTCACAGTGATTAAATGAAAGGACAACATACTCCTCTCTCACTCCAGCACTTTCTCTCCTTCCTCTGCAGGTTACCATAGCAGCAGTGAGTGTGTGACAGTCATGTGAAAACGAAGCTGATTGGATTAAAATACTTTGTGTGATCAGGGGTCAGGAATACAGCGCACGTACTAAACACACACAGCCTGATTTAAACACACACAGATCCACTCAAAAACCAAGATAGGCCAGAAAGGTCACAGTGCCTTCTAAACATTTCTAAAAGTTTTCAAGAACTTGTGGTGTGTACAGTTGCCAACTCATATTACCCTATCTTGTTTAAATTTCCTGTCAAAGACACAGACGCTGCCGCAAGACTGTCCTCCCACACTCGACTTCTCCTTGTGCCATCTTAAAGAAACAGGACGTTAAAACAATGTCACCTTCACCTTTAGCCACTAAAGTCACTGAAACAGTGGAGCGTGCATATTCAAACACAGCGAGAGAGTTTCAGTCATGTTTCTGGCAAAGTCATCACACGAGCAGATGACTTACATGCAAATTCATTGATAGTCTCCTCGGGGTGCCCCCTGCATGTCCACTGCACTTCACAGATATGATCTCATTAATGGGAGGCCACACCATACAGTAGGTGTGTTTGTCCTGCTGCACTCTTGAGAGCTCTATCTTTTCCTCGACTCGAGTAGTAGATCAGTCTCTGACAGGATGTGACAAAAAAAGAACATAAAAAGACACCTGCAGACAATTTAAGCAGCGCTCTAAAAAAAAAAAAAATCACTATGTTGAGAACTAATCCAGTAAAACACAGACACGATAATGGGTTCATTTTACCCAGTATCAACACGAGCACAAACTGTCACAAACTCATCATTAGTTGCAAAGGATGCACATTGTATATATTAGTTTATTAAGGAAACATTGTTCATACTTTCCACTGCACACTGGACTCATATTTTATGGAACTTAACTAAATGTTGTTATATATTATTAAATGATAGTGAGATTGAGTTTGTGTTCACTTTCACTCACTGTGGTTGTAGTTTGACGTTTGGCACCGAAACATTGAAATTAGGGAACAACATCATGTCTCAGTGCAGTTAGCATTTGCTAATTAGCACTAAATAAAAAAGAACAGCTGAGGTCAAACTCAAAGTTTTTAACTGATGATGACACTAGATCGTCATGGGACCAAGTTTTCACAATTCTTCGGCTCATGAACGTCTGTGCCAGATTTCACAATTTCTACAACGCCATCACGTAGTTCTTGAGAAATTTCACTCAAAAGCAGAAAGGTCAACCTCATGGCTCCAGAGGAGTTTAATTCATGATCTATATATACTCATGTATCATCTATCTAATAGTTAATGAGATGTTTCAATCTGACCAACCAACAGAGCAAACATTGCCACTGAGTTAGTGAGTTGACTCATTTCAGACTAGCAATTTTAGTGTGGAGGCTTTATTTTTTTAAAATTATTATTATGATTTGACCTTTTGTTGCCTTTATTTGATATGAATCTCTGAAAAAGAGATAAGAAAGCAGAGAGAGTGAGACAGAGAGGGGATGACATTCAACAAAGAGCCGTAGGTTTGAAGAACTCAGACTTTGGACATGGTGGTGGGAAGACAGGCGCAGTAAGACGAGGATTACAACAGGGGGAAGTTGTTTCCATCTTGTCATCGCTAATGACGGTGATCAAACCAGCTTCCCACCTCATCCCAGCTGTTTCCCCCGTCTATCCTTCTTCATCCTCTTACCTCAAACTCGGGTCTAGTCCAATCAGAGCAAAGGGAAGCTGTAGAGACAGCAGCTGTATGGCAGAGGAGAAGGTCATAAAACGCAGAAGGCCGAAAGAGGAAGTCAAGGGACCTGATGAGTTATTGCCCCCCGTACGTACACACCAGGTCCTGGGAACTGGGAACTTCTCACAGGGGGGGTCAGTGTGGAGTGTTTTCCACAGGCCTGGACCTGCTCTGCGCTCTGTGTATTCTTTATCACCTCATCACAGACCAATGATGACCCCCTCACAACTAGCCGTCATAATACTGCTATTTAAAAAAAAAGAGCAGACATCAACTCTGTAATAAAACGGATGCAATAAATGATTTTTTCCCAGCACTGCACATATACACACATCTCTGAGCGCCCTTCAGGTGTGTAAGAAGAGGTTGTACACAAGCACAGATATAGAGTGGGAAGAAAGAAAGCAGGGGAACAAAAAAACATTCATACATAAATGGGTTAGGGTAGGGTGTAAATATTTTCACTTATTTCACACCGTTCCCCATGTATCTCTTCATTTCTTTGTTGGTTTATTAATAGTGTCATATCTGACACACACACAATGTTAAGTGCAGTGTTGGGCCTTGTGTGAGCAACTGAAGGCTTAAGTGTGAATTCCAGCCATGCCTGTCTTTTAGCAGCTTGTGAATTTATGATACAATTAACCCCCAGAAGATATGCCGAGCCTGCTTCACTATGGCTCTCAGCGAGTCAAACACACAAATATGCAGAGAAAAACATGGTCTGCCCACATGTTATGAATTTAGCATGGAGAATATGCAAAACATTCAGTGGAAAAGGCTCAACATGGGGAGAGATGTGAGAATCACCAGATGATGTTAGACTAAAAACAGGTAGTCCATGTTTTATGATTTGAATCTGTAATCTTTTCCATTCCAGGTCATCCATGTTTTGTTTATATTTGAACACGTATGTTTTATCTGTTTTTATCTTTCATGATAACTTCAACCCACATGCTGTGTTTCAATATCTCGTAGTATCCTTTCTTCTCTCTGTGTCCTTCATTCTCATCCCCTCCGTGTGGTAAACATGGTCTGTGGTAGATTAGTTTGACCTGCTGCACCCGTGGGCCTCAAGGGACCAGGGAACGATGACAGAGGCCCTAAATGTGCGTGTCAGTATTTTTGTGTGTTTATGTGTTGCGGTTGCTGGACATACATCTGTACTTTAATGTTTGCCCCCTTCATGTACGAGAGAATGATTGAGACGACCTTGGGTGGGAGTTGGCAGGAGGTCATGGTGTTAACTTAAGGTCCCAATAACTCCCACCATCTAAACATACCTCTACCCTTAAAGCGGTCAACAACAACCACAAGCTTCCAGTCCAAGTTGGTTTTTTTTCTGCACCAGAAAATGCTTTAAAAACATAATTGTTCATCTGTAACTGACAACTGTTTAGTTCCTTTCTAAATGTTTGCATGCTGCAGTGCTACAGTCATACTCTTTGTGCTTTCCTCACTGAATCACATGTTATAGGAGGCTTCAAACACCAAACTATATAAGTAATATGTTATTTTTATGAGGTCAAGTCATAAGAAGTGTTGGGGCATGAATAAATATTTCATCATTTACACCTTTATTTTATTTTTAGTACTATTTTGACTCCCACAACAGTTGGAACAGTTATATTCATCCCAGAGGGACAGTTTTAGAGCGCTGGGAAATGTTTGCTCTCTTCAAATGAGAATTTTGCATGCATGACTGCGTGCATATTGTGTGTGTGTGTTTGAAAATCCTGTCAAAGTAATCAAAAATCTGTTTCCTAGTCAGCCCTGGTGTTATTTTCACCTTGCATTACAAACTGTAGTCTTGTCTTGTCGTTCTAGCGTGCTCTCCTGTGTTGTCAGTGCAGCTGAATCATGTTTTAGGGTGGCTCAGGTATAATTAAGAGCACCAGCAGTGATAATGCCAGTGTAGAAGGCTGATACACCAGTCAGGACGTATGCATTAATTTGTCGTGAAGTTGTTTGTGGCTGAGGGCATTGGGAAGTGTGGCAATGTTATGTACGCATGTGTGTGTGTGGGTGGGAAGTATAAACCTTGCAAAACCCAGATGACACTGGCGGGGCTGTTATTTTCCCACAGTGCAATATAAATAGCCTGCTAGTGTGGGGTGACAGTGGGCAGGCAGGGGCGCTCAAGGGAGGATCCCATCCACACACAACAGCACATTCCTGACTACCTGGCCCTGCCAGAGCCCTAGGTCACCTTACAGGATGTGTTCTCATACACACATCTCGCCTCCTCCTCCTAACACCTTTCTTTCATCACCTGTTTCCTCACCTCTCTGCCAACTCCCCCCTTTTCTCCTCACCAAGGGTCCCTTGGCTAACATCTCTACCCACACCACGCTTGGTCACATCGGACCCTCGCAGCAGACCGCTGACTCGCCACCTTTGACCACTGTGGAACGCCATGACACACACATTTGCTCACACACACACTATCTTGGTTTCTCACGCAAACACACACTGCAAAGTGTTATTTGCAGAGTAACACATACTGCGCCATATGTTCAAAGCTAAAGGGTATCAACAGCTAATGAGGTCTGCTGAGGATGACGTTTTTCTTGTTTTGCACATTGTCTGCAACACGATGCTGTTCATTCATCAGCGTGATGATAAATCAAACAATACGACCGCAGATGACAAACTCAGCGCAATGTTAATAGGCCATAAGGTCACAGTAAATCACATCAGAGCGATTACATGCAATGGTTAGACTATGAAATTATCTATGGCTATTATTTTATGATAAAACTCAGGCCAGTAAAAAAGTAACACTTGCGCAGGTATGTTTACCTTCTTCTAAATGATCCCATGTCCACCCAAGTAAATGATTACACTGATTTAGTGCTGATTTGTGTGCTTTTTAAATTTACGTGTGCATTATCTGAGCCAGTTGTTGACATTTGGGATCATATAACCTCAAGTTCACACAGGAAAATGATTTACTGTGATTAAATACTTGGAACCCCTTGTATCAGCTCTGCAGATCTCTGTAAATTAGACACCATGTGGCTTCTCATTTTGATGACCTCGCTGCAGAGGCCAAACTTTCCCTGTTGATACTTGTGCCATAGAGATCTGAAACTCAACTTATCTTATATCATCTCACGTCTTAAACACTACTTCTTATCGTGGTCACGTCCACGGCGTCAAAACACTATCTATACCCTACAGCTCCCCTGGTTTAATTCACTGGGTATATCCACGTTCATGTCTTTTAGTCTGTTACTGATAGTGAGACACTTTTTCACAGCAGTCAAAACAGGCCAGTGAGAAAGGAGGTGATAATCAACCCTATATATACCCCTTTTAGCTTCCTGTCCCCCAGATCTGCTTACAGTAAAGACGACATTAGACAGACGATGCTTCCGGCACAACATGTGCAAAAGCATGAGGGCACAGGGGGCATCAAAACTTCACACCCGATGCACGAGGTTCGCGAATGTCTCATCTCAACGAAGCCAGCGCAAATGACTGCTAGTCAACACTAAACCTGATCTCGGTGGAGCATACATAGCTGCATTAAAGGTGCAGCGTTGTTTGCATGATGCTATGGTGCAAAAAGAGTAATTACAAGTATAAAGAGTTGCACAGAACCATCCAGAAGCAATGAACAAGATCTGCCTGAGTTATGTACAACTGTTTATGCTAGCAAATCAGTTGCCACAGTCTGGAAGACTGAATCAGTCTCCGCAACTACTAATTATAGAAAGGCATCATATATACACTTCATACTGCCTCTGTTGCCTGCCAACTTAGAACGTAAAGGCCGGGCGACTTCTTAAATGACAGACTCTGATTTGGTTTCCCATGGCTATCACGTTGGGCGAAGAAGGCGTGTTTATGGTCAAAGGGAGTGTGCTTCTTCACACGCACGATCACTTTTAGGGATAGAATTACCTTAAATACTTACCCAGAAATCAGCTTCTTAGCAATTGAGGAGACCGCGTTTGTCTCCAGTTAACTGGTCTTTGGTCTGAAATGTAATCTGAAATGAAGTCAGACACACACACACACCACACGTACTATCTCTACTGTAATCATTACTATCTGCCTGCTGGACACCATGTTCTGCATTATAAATCTACTGGCAGACAGCTGGAGTCACCCTGACTGATGAGCTCTAAATCAGTGTGAAAAGCCCCAACAGTGATGAAAGTGGTTCTCCCACCAGCGTGGCAGAGCTCTGTGGCTCTGATCCAGGCCAAATTTTATTACTGCTCTGTGGTATGCATCTCCACAAGGACACTTAAACTGAAGCTAATGTCACCTTGGGTCTAATTCAGATTGTTAAAGTCAGATTAATATGGATACTATGGCTTACTACTACTGAGCTGAGCCAAGTTGCACATCTGCCCATATGTTGAACAGCTAGAATACAAGAAATAATTGAAAATGGACACTTTGACTGCTTTTCTGAATTAAAAAAAATGATGAAGGAGTGAATAAAATGTGGATTTTAGGGCAAATATCCACCAACATTATTATGGACTAACTTATTTTCCTTTTACAAGATCCTACCCATGTACTGCATGTATAACACTTCCAGTAACAGATTTTTGGGTCAGACTTACAGATAGTATAAAGTATGGACAGTGCATAATATGTGGCTCTCGCCATGTTGCCAGCTAATCTAAAAATCGGCAAAGATGTGGATCATCGGTGGACCTGAATAGGTGAATGACACCTGGGTGTTCAAACAAGCCACCTGTAATGGCACCCACCTGTCAATCAAAGCAGCCACACTCTTAATTCTGCATAATTTTAAGCCTTAATATAATTTAAACAGGTGAGTTATATAAAAAAAAATCCCCCTCAGTACAGTTGTCATTAACAAAAGAATTTGCTATAGAGACAAAAAACGTTTTTGATACCAGGCTGTAAACATGTTTATTTCTGCTGTGAAGTTGGACGTTTTAATATAGGGGCTTATGGAGATTGACTTTTTCTGTAGCCAGCCTCAAGTGGCCGTTTGAGGAAGTGCAGTTTTTTTTACCTGTATAGGCTTCACTTCACAGCCATGGAGGTTGCTGCTTGGTGAAACTCTGTAAATGTGAAATAATAAGTAGGGAGAGGGTATAAAGTTTTTATTATATTCTTTGAAATGACAAGGATGTAATTGGAAATGACCTTATTAACTTAAATCAGGCACCTGCACTGTACATCTGTCATAGAATGAACCTAACCATAACCACTGACCCTAAAATCAGCTTTTTTGCAACTTTTTGCAACTTTCCAATTAACTGGTCTTTTGTCTGAAATGTAGCCTGATTTAGACTAAATCCAGCACTGCGCCAAAACGCAGGTTCTCCGATTCATTGGAGTGAGGGTGAGGCATTTTGGCTACAGCAGTGAGGACAGCAGGGGGTGGCAAAAAAACAAACAAACAAACAAACAAAAACGCAGCGACATGCAGTGGATGAATTGACTAACTCAGCTTCTGAAGAGACTCAACCTGACCTTTACCCTAATCTCTGACCTCAACAATCAGCTTTTTTTCGATTGGGGACATCCCTTTTGCCCCCAATTAACTGGTCTTTTGTCTGAAAAGTCAGACACACATGCTCTATCTCTAGTGTCATCAGTCATTACTATCTCCTTGCTGAACACCATGTTCTGCAGTATAAATCTACTGGCAGACAGCTGGAGTCACCCTGACTGATGAGCTCCAAATCAGTGTGAAGAGCCCCAACAGTGATGAAAGTGGTTCTTCCACCAGCGTGGCAGAGCTCTATGGCTCTGAATCAGGCCAGATTTTATTACTACTCTGTGGTATACCTCAAGTACAAAAAACAAAATCCACTATACTGATAACTCACCTATTGTTTTCCATTTTCCAGTATATTTACCACTAATACAATGGATATTTTAAGGTGGTGTTAATGTATTCAGCACTAACATCATGTAATCTACTTTTGTTATCTGATGAACTTCAATCTCAAGGAGGAGATGTGAGGTTTAGCTTGTTGATGCATTTAATACAGTCGTGGTTCACAGGGATTTAAAGCACCAGTGAGACTGAGCTTTCCCAACACTTTATTTTTCTTCTTTGAAACTGTGTCAGACGTCTTTTATCTGCGCAATGGCAAAGAGGAACTAATCAGTGTTTTCTGCTCACGAGGCAAGTCCACACCCTTTCTCACCCCATGTTTCCTAAACGATAGAAGTTCACATCTGGAGTGACATCATTAACAAAACAGTGCTGCAGACAAAGTGATTTATATCACATTACTACGCTCTCACATGAGCGTCTGCTTTACTATGAAATAAGAGATTATCAAAGTATAGTAGGAGGAATTTTGAATTGAATTAGTAACCTCACAGTCGTGTGACAAAACCCAGAAAGCAACGCATCTGTGCGTTTATATGTTTTGGTGACGGATAAGAAGAACAAGCAAACACAAGACGTGGTTTATCGACCAAAACAGCATCTGACCAAATGCCTGAACAGCGTTTGTTGCAGTGCCAGCACCTGACACCCAACCACGCATGGAGAGCAAGAGCTTGACATTGGCCACAGCAACAAAAGCATTGTCAGTACGGACCCCTGAGGAGATCAATTTGCTCCCCCCATTTCCAGGCCTTTCAGCAGGGTTGAATAGAGGACAGAGGGCCAGTCGCAGCAGCAGGAGGCTCGGCAGTGTTTCTCTAATGGGGTGTAAAGACAAACAAATCACTGGGATGAGACGTGGTCTTGTTATTGTGATGAGCCAGTGATTTACACCTGGCTCATTTAGGATGATAAGGGATAATTAGTTTGGGATTACTGTGGTCACTAACAGTTTGTGAAGTGTGAGTGCGTCTATCTATGCATGTGTGTTGAGGTTCTCTTGTCTTTTAGTATTAAAGCCTATTAAGCTTTATAGTTAGTAGTAGTATTAAGCCAGGAGCTCGCCAGAAAAATCAAATATTAATGTGATTTGTAAAATATGTTTCTTCAGGTAAGCAACAAGGAAATGTTTCATTACATTGGCTACTGACAACCTCAGCATTAAACCTCACCTTTATGATAACCCGGGCTTCAACTTAATTTATAAATTCAAATAGTCTTTTCTCGGTTAAATGAGAGAAAAAAAAAAAAGACCTTTTATATCTATTTATTAATTGCTTGTTTTATCCATTCAACAGTAAAAAAAAACAACCATATTCACTTTACAGTGACAAAAAAGGAAGAAAGTGGCTTATTCTCAGAGAATATTTCACATTTTTGCTTATAAAAAATGACTTAAACGACTAATCAATGATCAAAACTGCTGCAGATTCATTTTTAGTTAATCGACTAATCAATTAAGTGACTAATCGTTTTAGCTTTAATGACAAAATGATTTAAAATGTTGCTATTTATGGTTATCACAATGATGTGTAATTGCATTCCTTTTTACATCTTTTAGTAAATTTCTAAACATTTTAAATGTGATTTTTAGGGGATACCCACAATTTAAAAAAAAGTCATATAACAACACTTAACTTGTGGACTTGAACTTTTGCAGGTAAAGGTTTAATAATACATTTTTTTAAACACCTCAACAACACAGATTGAGACAAACTTTGATTTAACCACCTGTCTGTGCTCATCCTACAGCACCTAAAGCACGTTGTATGGCAGTGATTGCCATTATAACTCTAAAGAAGAGCAGAGGCACACAAACGTATGAAAGTTGTTTACCCAACTTTTGTTGTCTCCCTCCACAAAGTCTTTCAGAGTGGAGATACTCATGTTGATAAATTACCTGAATACATGCTGTAGATCTGAACCCTGGCGCAAGTCTCTCTTTAACAATTGTGGTAACGAAAAAAAAGTAAAGAGTGGGTGTTAAAAGACATATCGGGAAAAAACGTGCAGTTCATGGGAGGAGAAAAGAAAACATCATTGAACGGGTTATAGTGATGTGTCGTTCGCGAACGAGCCGGCTCTAAGAGCCGATTCTTTGAAGCGAAGAAGAAGAGCAGCTTCAGCCTGTAGTGGTACAGGCCAGGTACACACAAAGCGGGGGGAGCTGGATTTAAATGCAAGCACGACGGGAAAAAGTGAAGAAATGAGCAAAAACCACAAAAAAAGAAAGAAAAAAGCAGCAACTGGATTGCATTTCAATGATATTGGAGACTGCAAAGTTGAGTAAAGAATTTGTAAAATGAATGAGGGTCAACAATAAACCTGGACAGACTGTGTTTTTTTTAATTATATATTTTTTTATTATGATAAAAAAAATGCATAGAATCTTTGATGAAAAACTCTAAAAGGAAAATTGCTTACCAACACACAAATCTACAGAAGCCCTAAAAGGCCATACATACATACATTTTATTCCACCCGTTTTCCCGAGATAACAAGATAATTTTCAGGACTGGAGTGAGGATTAGCCAAAGTGTATCAACCTTTGTCAGAAATTATAGATCAAAGGGATTTTACAGTAGAGTAAATATTGCACATAATGCCTTTTTCAATTAAAAATAATGAACTTTGAGGATGAATTGCTCCAAAATGATACAGTAAATATGCTTTATACTGAGTGAATGAACAGTCAGGATGGTCCTGAGATCAAGTATATCAACCTTTGTCAGAAATAATGGATCAAAGGGATTTTACAGTGGAGTAATAGGTTTGCTCGCTCCGTATCATGGACTACATGTTGATTATTTACACTTGATTTAATACGCTAGACTATCGTTTCGTTTCTCGAGATCTCAAATTAATTATCTCGTTATCACAAGAAAACGAAGCAAAATTATCTCGTTATCACGGGAAAACGATTGGAATACAATGTATGTATGTATGGCCTTTTAGGGCTTCCATACAAAGCATTCATAATTGCTAAATTAAATTAAAATAGAAGCCTATGGGTGATACTTAATGAATTTGGGAGATTTACTAAAGGGAGCCGAGTCAAGAAAGCCGAATCTTTTCAAAGATCCGTACTTCCCATCACTAACGGGTTAATTTTGAGTCATACCAGGCTCCGAGAGAAGTAGAAAAATGAGAAAAAAAATTCCTCCGCCGCGGCGACACAGAGAAAGAAAACGTTAACGTGTGTGTAAGTGTGTGTTTAAGTTGTGTCCAGCATAAAACTAACACACACAGTGAGTAATGTGATTTTTTTATTTTTTTTTAAAGCGGTGACAAACAAACTTGAGTTAGATATATGGTTTAAAGACGTTTTACCATCTTTTTTTTACGCGCCCGATAGATCCCTGCTTGACTTCTAGCGGAAGGATACGAGTTTCTGCGTGCGCGCTGCGTGACTTCAGTGCCTGGTGAGCGAGCACGGAGGTGGAAGACTTTTTAACTGCCGTGTGTGAGGAGACGTTAAACTTTAAACGTGTTTTTAAACGGTTTTTAAACAAAAACAGCTTGTAGGACACATGTAGAAAAAGCGCCGAGATGTTGTAATTTTTGTTAACTTGTGTGTGACCTATTTTCTACCAGACTTTTTCTTCTTTCTTTTTTTTTCTTTTTTTTTGAGAAGTAACCGTCCCGGGAGACAACTCAACTTTGGGGCTGGCGACCTTATGTGGATTTTACAGAAAATATGGAGCAGATCCCCGGTGTCTCCTCGGGCAAATCACTAGTCTTTGTCTTCTGCTTCATTCACCTCTCTCTCGGTAAGTTTGTTTTTTTAATATTATTGTTTATTTTTGTTTTTTGTATAAATGATATAAACCACAACCTTGTCATGATCACGTTTTGTTGCCTCCGCATCAGCGGGACACACGGGGCAGACCTAGCATCTACACTCTGCTCGTACACTTGTGCGTTGTCATGAAAAAGTTACCTGAAAGAGCAAAACAGGTAACTTTAGATGGATATTTAACTCATGGAAAGACTTTTAAACACGTTTTGTGGTGATTTATTTTTGCTGTGTTAATATAGGAACTCCTATGGCTTTTTTTTTTTAACCCAAAACATACAATAAACTAACTTTACTTTGATAAAACAATGTAGGTTTAGGGTTTATACTCCACATTACCAACGTTATTCAGTGGTATTCCCTCTGTTTGTGTTATTACTACTGTTAAATTGGTAAAATTAAGCATTTTCACATACTTTGAAAGGCTACAAATGATTGCACGCCTCCATAAATCCACTAAAATTGAAGCTAACATCACTTTGAGTCTTTGTAAGACTGTTAAAGTCTGATTAATATGGATACTGTGGCTTACTACTACTGGGCTGAGCTGAGCTGAGCTGCACCGCTGCCCAGATGTTGAACAGCGAGAGAGCAAGAGGAAGAATTCAAAATGGACACTTAACCATGTTTAGACTGCTCTGCTGAATTAAGACAGCGATGAAAGAGTGGATACAATAAATGTGGATTAAAGGGCAAACATCCACCAATATCATTATGGTTTCACACTTATTTAACTTACTTATAAGACCCTACCCATGTATTGCTTGCATAACACTGCCAGCAACAAATCTTTGACCACCCTGTGGTCCAGATTTCTGGATCGTACTCTGTAAAAACCCCTAATTGTGAAATAATAAGGAGGGCAGAGGGAGAGTACATTGCCTGTACTGTACATTTGTCACATAATTGCTGGCAGTGTTTATGTGTATTTAACACAGCATATATAAGGATTTACCTTTTTTGTGCACTTTTCTATAATTAAGGACTCATTAGAGTACAAAGTCTTAAAATAGGTCTTGGGTCAGCTCGCAGTGGATTAGGACTTAACTCTGAAGAATGAAATGTCGTCCTGCATAGAAATTGCAGAACAATTAAAAGTACCTTTTGTGGCTTTGTGGCTCGCACTAACAAACAGCACTGAAAAGACTTGAAGAGAGTTGGCTGATCAAGGTCTAGTAGACCAACAGACAATACTTTGCCTTGCTTGCTTGCTTGCTTGGAACTCAGTTGTAACACAAATAAACACAAAACAGCATGTTACCTGGTAGTGGCCTAATTAGATCAAGGTACTTTCCAAAAAAAACAAAATGTCACTTAGCTTATGTTTATTCATGTTATTCTAATTTAGTACTTTCTTGAATTTTCATGAACCCATCATGCTGCTTTCCACTTATTTGTTTCTGTGTCTGCCCTCAGAAATAAGACACAGCCGTAGCCTTTTCATCTTTTTTACCGAAGGAAGTGAGATTGACTTCATCTTAGATGGGTTTTTTTTTTTTTTTCAAAGTCGATACATGCAGCCCGGCTTTTCTTTCTCACTTTCTGACTATAGGTGACTTCTGAACAGAGAGAGGTTACACAAAAGAAGAAGAGACAATGCAAAAGTGCTGCAGGCAGTGCAAGGAGAAGCAGTGGAATGTTGTTGGTGTTTGACATTCCTCCCTCCCCGCCTGTTCAGCCTCTCTCTCTCTTTCTCTCTCTCTCTCTCTCTCTCTCAAACACACATTGTGCACCATTATTTTCTTTCCCCTCCTCTCTCTGTCCTCACCTATACTCTTACCCGCTAATGGTAAAACTTCCACTGCGCTGCACCGTGAGCAACTGTGACGACGGCTTGTGATATGTGCAGATGCACAAGTGGTTTTCTATATGGGTTTTCTAACAGGATGACATTAGAGAAGGTGTTGTTTATCTTAATGACGTGAAGGAGAAGGTTTGAGGTTTACCCTCTTACCCCTCTACCCCTGCAATAAGCGCTGGTAGCCTGCAGCTGTATATTCAACTGGTTCACCATGAGTGTTTCTTGCTTTACTATTTCTCGTTTGCGATATTTTAAAAATTATTTTTATCAAATACCCTCTGTGACACTTAGAGCTGCACTTCCTGTGGCGTCTTCACAATAAAAGCCTGCTAGATGTTTGCAAGTTGAGACCAGCTTCAGCAGCATCTTAACTTGACGCATACAGATCCAATGTGGTGCATTAAAGTAGATCATAAAAGAGCTGAAATCCACCGAACATAAACATTTAGAAAAATTATACTTCACACATGCCAAGGCAGTCAGTTTAGTGTTTCACAGCTCAGTTGGGGAGGAACAGTTTGACCTTCCTCATTGTGGGCAACAACAATGATCCCCCGCTGTGAAGATGTAGTGAAAATGCTTATTATAATCACAACTTTCCACGCCAGCAGCACGGCTGAAGCATGTTAATCCTGAGACAGTGAAAACGGGGCACACTGCACTCCGTGTATTACACTGAATTTTATTCTGTGAGGTAAACCATACTGCTCTGACTGCAAAATATGATGCGTGACACATTCCTAAACTACCTGCAACAACATACCAGGGCTCACATTTGCATTTGTCAACAAATCGTGTGTGTGACTCGTTCCAAAAAGAATCAACGCTATCATTTAATCACACTTTTAGGGCTTGTAAAGGACAATGAAGCCCTTCTGCGTTGGATGCAGGGACACGGTTAGTACTGTGCTACAGCCCAGCTGAATGTCAATCTGATTCTTGAGGAAGCGTAGGTGCCAATGTCGTGGCACACGACATAGTGTTAGCCCTATGGTGTGGGTATGTGAATGGTTGAATATATTTGCCCAGTGAAAACAGCAGAGAGCCGACGTGCGTGTGTGTATCTATTTGCGTGTGTGTGTATGTAAGGCATTGTGGATGCAAACTTACAAAGGCCAGCAATTGTGCCGCCCATGGTTTACTTGCGTCTGACCCAAGCTGGAGTCTGGTGTGAAATGTGATTTATCTGTGCCATGCTCTGGAGACAAAGATATTTATTGAGCTGCCCACAACACTGCATTATTTACTGACCACCAGCTCAACCCACTGCTTTGTGGCTGTGTTATTAATGTGGCTTATGACATATTCTCTGTGATAACCTTGGTTTCTTATCCGTCTTCATCTGCCTCCTGCAGTTTCAATAAAATACATCTCTCACTGCTTCAGTGTGTTCCTGGTTATATTCAGTCCAGCCCTCTCCACCCTTCTGATTAGTAGTGTAGTTAAAAAGCCAGGCCTCCACATGTGATTTGGTCCTACACTTGTTGGTTGTGGTTGGAGAAAGTAGTAAATAATGTGCAGAACTGTAAAGGTCAGTAGGTGAAGGCCTGTGATCCAGATGTGTACGTGTCACGCACATATACAGTGCATCTGTGTAGCCACGGTGGCTTAGAATAGACGTAAACTTACAGACCTACTGTGATTTAAGGTCTTGAAGTTGAAATGCATAGCAGACAAGTTGAAAGCCATAGTTATGGGCCTGTTACCATGTAGCTTCACCGTGCTAATACAGCACCAATGCCCTGCAGAACCAGTTTGTTTTGAGCGACTTTGATCCCCCACACATTAAATAAATACCGGTCAGAATGTGAATGAAGCTAGGTGCATGCCCCGCCTGAACCACATGCACTCTTACTATAGGAGGTGGCGTTTGCGGCTGTGAAGGTCGAGGGGATTACAGAGCGTTGTGTCTGCACTGTTGAACAGGTTAGCAAATTAACAGGGAATTACTGCGGCCTGCATTCCTTGGCCAACACAGCCCCGTAATCCTGGAGACATTCAGGCAGGGCGCATGGAGTAATGAACCAAGCGGGGCACATCAGGCATGGGAAGGAGGGAAATTACTTTGTATTAGGACGCAGTATTAATATAGTCTGTGTTTAACAACCAGCTGTAATGACCGGTCTCATTTCAGTACTTGGATGCTGGTTGAATGGACTATTTTTTGAATCTTTAAAAAGTATTGATTTACCTGGGCTGAATGAATTTATATGGGACACATCATCATCATGAGAGAGAGAGAAAGTGAAGATGTTTGGCCAAAGTAGAAATCATTTCTAATGGTTCACCACCTACACCATTGGTCATGGTTCAGATAGTGAAGGGCTACATCTGGACTAAATCAGTGCTAAGTAGCATTTACCAACAACTGTAATACACAGAAACATTTGATTCAATGGGATAAAAGAGATTTTGAATTAATTATATAAAAACGTATGAATGCTGAGATAATTCTGTGATAATTATTCATTTGGTCCATGGTTACCCCTCCTGTTCAAGCTATTAGCCTGTATCTCATGAGCCAGTAGTGAGCTGTTGAATATGGACACGTTCTTTCACAGACTTTAGTAATTAAAGTTGAACTAGACTGCAGTTTAAACATTCTAAAAAAAATAATGTGAATGAAACATCAACATTTCTGCACATTTAGTCCTGAGTTTGTTTGTTTTTTCTCATAATAAAAGAAGTTTTGAAAAAGTAAGGATATGAATGAGCAAGGGAAAGTCCCTGCATTGGCCTCGTCTGGTCTACTCTCGTCCTCTCCTCCTTGTTTCTGTCTGTCTCTTTCTCCCTCCAACACACACACACACTCAGACTGAGCCGGCAGGCAGTTCTAAGATGAGACTCTCCCAAATGTTCCAAGTAATTACAACAACAAGGCAACCGTCTCAGTTGGGAGGATGGCAGGGTAATTACCGGGGCCGTCCCAATCAAGTTTTTTATCCTCCCATTTTAATGTCATGTTAATCTATTGAAACTACTGACAGCTTTATGTCTTTTATGCTAATATGTGACATTTCTCATCTGTCTAGGAACAAGTTTACAGTCTTGTGCCATCAGGCTTGTGCAGCGTATTTGACAGCCGGCGTACCTGAAGTGCAGTGGCTTACATAATAGGGTTTGATCAGATTTAATAATACAGATACTGTTGCATTTAAAAATGCCTTGATCTGCCACGACAAAGATCCAGGACATGACCTTGAGAAATCCTCAGTGATCGCACTCATTTGTTGTTTCTGTTGGCACTTCTCTGTGTCTTACTGTATGTCACCACCCTCTAAACTGAAGCTGACCTGCAAGACTAAAGCCTTAAAGCCCCTTCGCTCGGTTCCTCTGCTCGGTTCCTCCGCTGTTTGTGTGGGCCTGTAAAGCTTCCCTCTGGGTAACAGTGTTTAGTTTGAGCCTCGTCTACCTCCTTCCATGCTGAGCTAAGGGTATTTTATTGCAAGTTACCATGACGACTGTTTGGCCTGCTGGATATAGAGGCTTGTACAGCAATTCCAGGAAATGGGGTTACTTCCTCACTCAGTGCGAACAACTTCCTGCCCTCCGCTGTATGGATGTGTGCCAGAGCTTAGGGACGCACACATTCGCGTGCAGTCTTTGTCTGTAGTTTCATAATTACTTCCTCATCTCAATCTTAAGCTATTAGCTCCGAGCCCATCCATCTTTCGCCCTCCTCCCTCTTCTTTTATTTCTTCTTGCGACATGGCTGGATCCCTCCAGGGACCCGCTGTGGTGTCGGTGACAAAGCAGTGGCGAGTGCTGTGGGAGGACCCAGCATTATGCCAGCTGAGCACAACAACCCGACTCCGACTCTGTTTCTCTTCTTTCTTTTTTTGGCTCCTCGCCATCAAAGGCTGTGATTTCTGCCTTCTCTTCACTGAGACTTTATATGCAATGGCTCAGTGTTTTTTTAGTTTTTACAGATTCTGACAGAAAAATAACCAGATTTTAAAAAGACGATACTTGTCGAATCTAATTTTAACCCGGAATTTATGTCACCACGCATCCAAAAGTAGTTGTGGTTGCTTCCGTTCTTCGCAGTTTACCAAAAACCAAGGTCCCTTCGCAGTGGGGACAGCTCAGTAAATGCTTCTAGTAATAGAAAGTGAAAAACTTAATGGAGAGAAAAACAAATGAAGTGCTGATTACGCTGGAAGAGTTGTTTTAAAGACTGAGACTGTACAGTCATGCCGTGCCACAGGCTCCGTGAGGCTGTACTTGGAAACAACAGTGATTTGAGCTAAATACCAAAGTCAGCATGTTAACGTTTGCTAATTAGCACTAAACTCAAAGTGTGGGTAAAGTTGATGAGAATGTCATTAGTTAGTTTGCAGTTGTTGTTTTGTTTTTTTTTGTCTTATTGGACAAACAGAAATTTGGACCTGATGATGGCCCTAGTTGAACGAACAGGGGATCGAAGATTCCTCTTTTGATTACAAATGTCTGCACAAAATTTCACAGCATGCAGTAGTTCACAAGACAAAAAGCAAAGACGTGAACCTATTGATGACACTTAAGAAAAGTCAGGATCTCACCAATGTTGTCTGGGATCCATGAGTATAAAATGGTGTCAGTCTGCTTGGTAGACGTGCCGATATTTTACTGATGAAGTGAGAAGTCATCGTACATGAGGCAGTGAAACCGAAAATTAAATTATAGCTGCCTTCCTCATTTGTGCTTTGAGCTTTGAGCTTGTACCAAGTCTCCTCTTTCCATTGTTCCTTATGGCAGCACTTCAGTTGTTTTTTTTGTGTGACTATATTTATAATACGTTACAGATAGTTCCTGAAAATAAAAAGGAAAATATTGCAGAAACATCTCAGATCCAAAGATGACTTTATGCTCTGTCCTAGTTAAAGATCTTTCTGGTCAGTCTTTCCCCTGGTAACTTAACAAGCCGAACTGTTTCACACGTCTGCTTTGCAAGACACAACTCCCATGATCACCCTTTTAAATAGCCCAGCATTTCTATCAGGATTATCCTTAAAAACCCAAACACATAGCTGACGATTGAATCAGAAAGTTTTGAAAATGTTAAAAGGTCAGCACACAAGGTCATTTTACTCAATATAGACCCTCTGCCAGTGCTTTTCTTCCTTCAGAAAAGCTCATATTTTCATTAAATCCAACCCAAGATTCAACCATAACTATCTTCTTACTTAGTACAATGTCCCAGGGTTTACTTTTAATGCCAAGCCGTTATTTACTGATTTATTTATTTATTACTTTGTCCCTTTCCAGTCTTTGTCATTGTGCTGTGACTTATGTGTTGTGTATGTTAATGTTTATAAAATTTAATAAAATTTGTATGGGCAAAAAAAAAAAACGAACCCAAGTCGTTTCTAAGAAGCGGCACATTATTGATCCAAACTGAAAAACATTGTTGTCTTTGGTTTGTATAGCTGATTTTTGTATTTCTGTTTTTATGATCTCATTTTCACAATACAACATCGTCAGGCCTTTCAGATTCCCACATTGCAAGACACTGTGGCAACATTGAGTGGATTTAGATGAGGCCTAACGTCATCCACAGGTAGGCCGATGACAATGACGCAAGGTAGTGTGTCACGTATGATGGCGACCTTCTTGATTTCTCAGTACCTGAAACCAGAAAGCAACTCGAAAGCATCTCACAATTTTATCTTATATCTGGGAATCTCACTTCTGCTTTCCCGTCTAAGCCGGCCTTGGTCTATGATTCACGTATTGCCTGTGGTGCTATGGTCAACCAGTGGGATGATAGAGAGTGGGTGGCACGCGACAAGGGTGACCTGTCTGGAATCAAACTGGTGACTATGTGGTTATGTCCACCACCAACAACACTTCTGCTAGTTTCGTTCTTATTTTGGGGCTTTCTGGTGGACTGGATGCATGATAATAAAACTTAAATACTTATCTGTTCTGTAGATCACTTGTCCTTTTAACACCCCCTAGTTTTTACGCAGTTTGGAGACTTTATGCAATCAAATCTTGCATAAAGCAGTAAGGTCTCTTTCTTATCAGACTTACAAACACGACCACACACACTCGTCAGAGCAGCTTGTTGAGCGAGCAACCAAACAAACATTCGCAGGCAAAAAGAGCGCTCAGTCTACAGGCTAAATAGTTAATCAGCTGCTCAGCTGCAGCACATTAAACAGCATGTCAACATACCTGCAAGTGTCACTTTGGTCTGGTTAAATGCCGGTGTAGCCCTTACTCTTCAATAGCATTAACCACACACGTAATACATACAGTACATTTAATAAACACGTTGCCATTATTTTTGACTACAAAGGAAATGTGATTTAATATCAAGGTCTTCCATTAGACTTTTTTTATATGGTGACATTTTTTGCAATATTTTCTTTAGCTTCTTAAAATATGCACACAAAACAGGTGGCTATACAAATACAGTTACTCATACTATCATGTTGAAGTCTTTGGGGAGAGTGCTTTGACCTCTGTGTATGCATACATTTTGTTTTCACTCTTTGCATAATGGCATATTTACAGTTACAGCTTTCATCAGCAGGGATCACACACAGCTTACCTCCCAGGCTGCTAGACTGCAGACACTGTAAATCTCCTGCTTTTGTTCTCCCACTAAAACTCCACTTCCTCCCCCATAACCTGCATGCACGCACAAAAACACCACACACATACAAAAGCTAGAAGATGTTTTGGTAGCGAGTGAGAAAAGGAGTGTGTTATTCCAATTAGCAAGGGCCCAAATGATCTTAATAATTCAGTCAGGTAGCTGTTTCTTCTCAGCTCACGCCATCTGCCTCTAGTTTCGCTGTTGACTTTGTCGATTGGGTCTTATCAAGGCTCTCATTCCTGGGAAATGTTCCTGTCCATGGCTCATTGATAGCAAAGTGTGAGAACAGCCAGGTAGAGAGGAATCAATGCTGGTGATATGAGTCTGGATCACAAAGCACTCGTCAATCATTTTAATGCGTGTGAACGTTTTTGTTTGTTTTCTTTAGAGAGGCGGATTGCTCAAAACCTTTTCTAAAAATTTTATTCGGGGGAATTGGTGACCTGTACATCATGGGGTAATTGGTGTGTGTGTGCGTGTGTGTGTGTGTGTGTGTGTGTGTGTGTGTGTGTGTGTTTGTTTTTAAAATGGCGTAATAAGAGGCAGGCTGTCCCAAATCTGTTAAGATCATTGCATCTGGCATTGCGACAGCGTGTATGGGAAGCTCGTCAAACCAGTCGGGGGATGAGAGCAGCCTTTTCCTGTCTCTGCTCTCTTGCTTCCATTCTTTCACTCCCTCGGCCTTTTTTTGTTGGCCTTTGCAGTTTACCATTCATCCGCCCCCACATCACTGCTACTTCTTTATTTTCTTTTTATTTAGCTGATTTTGCAATTGTCAGCTTGGTAATAGACGACTGGTATCCTGCCATATACCCTATGGTGTGTTGGAAAGATCTACTGCACAAATGTTTTATGATTTACTCGAAAGAAGATAAAGAAATGATTTGCCATTAAATTTAGACTAAAACGTGACAGACATTTTCCACTGTGTCACAGGTTTAACCACATATGTGTGCTGTCTGCACTGTTATTATGCTTGCATGATTTTCGTGTGTTGACTCGCAGCAAGTGTGCATACCCTGCGTCTGCTCAGTTCAGAAATAGTCCCAGAATAGCACAGTATTTTCTGTGGTCTCTTGTGCTGCAGCAGTAGTCTGATATCAACCCATACTTTATTTCAGTGGAGGTCTGTGCAGTTGTGCACATGGAGGCATGCATGTGTGCGTGCTTGTTGGGATTATTAATTTCACAGTGGTTTATGAACGGTATCCCCATGTCTAATGGACTATGTCTGTCAGCCAGGCTCAAAGGCATTAGTCTGCCTCTGCTCTCTCTGACCAGACCAGTTCAGAAACTAGACCACTGAGCCATGTGTCCGACTTTTACCACCACAAAATCATAAAGGGTTAAATAAAGTGAGTTTACAGGGACTCCTCGACTTGAGCGACACTGATTAACCTATGCACAGGAAGTAACACCATTTCTGAGCGCGCTTCCTGTAATGCAATGACTGTTTTATGAAGACATTGTTGGCGTTTCTTCTAAATCAGCTGACCTACCATCAGTTTTGTAAAAAAGAGCTCTGTTCTACAGTAGAGACGTACCACATAATCACTTTAACACGTGAGCCTGCAAATAAAACAAAATGGTAAAACGGGCAGCTTTCCTACAGCCACTGATGTTAATTAATTAATCACACACACTCAACGGTGGCGTCTTTCATTTGATTACCACATCACATTGATAAATAAATAAAGACTGAGAACACCACACTGTAGTTGGGCATGGTGTGCGTGAAGACCACTTGAGTGTCTCTGGCAGCTTGAAGGCCACACAATAGCGGATGTGTCTGGCTATGAGTGTATCATTGGCCGGGAGATAGTTGGGCTTTGTTGTCTTCGTCAAGGCTCATTTCTGTCTGCCTGCCCATCCGGCCGTCCTGTGACCACTGGCTGATTTCAGGCTGGCTTTTCATAGGCTAGATAGGTGGCGATCCTTCTGCATTATCTCTGTAAAGATGAGGCGAGAGGGGGGAAATTGTAGACAGTGTGGAGGGTTTCCCTCAGAGGGTGGGGAGTGTGTGTGTGTGTGTGTGTGTGTGTGAGGTGGCTCTTGTCACCTCCTCTAACCAATTTTCTGGGGGGGAAACCCTGAATTTGTTTTGAGCAGTGCCAACTTTGAAATTTAGCCGCAGTAAAGCGCTGCAGGCAAGGCTACATCTACCCGCGTTGTGAGGAATTTTCTTGTAATTTCAACACATCATTTTTTTGATATACATTAAAATTGTATTTGTATATTTTTGACACATGATACATGAAGACATCGTCATCATGTTGTCTCTGTATGTCTGTCTCTAGACACAGTAAGTCAAGAAAAAGACTATGTACCATTAAACCAGGTGGTAAACTGTAGTAATGCCCGACCAATATTATCAGCTGATATTGGCCTATCGCAGATATATCCGCATCAGTGTTGAGTATATGTTATATATGTTATCAGATATGTGCTCATATATAATGTTTTTTTGTTGTTTTTTTTTTTGCTTTTGGTAACATTGGCGTCACTGAAAAGACGAATGATGAAGTGAACAGATGAAGTGCCTCTCTGATTGTCTCTAATTCTTCTCTTGTCTCTTGCAGCTCTACAATGTATGGACGATAAGGCGCCTTGTGTTAACAACGCTACGTGTCTGACCTTTAGCAATGGCACTGGGTACTGCAGGTAAGATTGTCTGGCTGTGATCAAACACACAGACTTTTTTTTTCAGTTTAACTTGCGCCGTCACCACAACACTGCTAACAGTCATGAGAACACAGCACTAAAACACCCCATAAGGGGATTGTTGGATGTGAAAGCCAGTACAGAAATAGGATTTTTTTTAGATGAACCCCAGCTTGTCCACGGGACCATGAGGTTTTGCTCAGGCACGGAAGAGGGAATAATAGACTGCTCTGTCTGACAAAGTACACCAGTACTGGGAACAATACCAATACACACATTTCCACCTCCAAGATGTTATTTAGGACATTTCAGGGATTTTGTTACTTACTCTCTTGTTGTTACAAAAATTGATAGCTCTAAGTGTTGCCAACATATTTTACCACTGATTTGTTGTTGCTGGGAGATGTCAAGACAATGATGGGACTTTTTAGTACTTGAGAAAGTAACCTATTCAGTATAATTGATGGGGAAAAACAATCTGAAACTTGGCTGATTTGAATTAAAATGACAAGTAGGTTAATCACTCTCACCACACGTATTAGTGTAGCCTTTTGTTTCTGGACTCGTGCCATGTTGTTGTGGAAACTTGAAATAAACCTGCAAGTGAGTCTCTTCTGCTACCAGTGGCGCAATCAGACCATTGAGGAAAAAGTGCCGCAGAGTAAAGGAGAGCAGCGGTCTGTTTGATCTACGCCTTCCACTTTCTGACAGCTTAGCCTAGTTTGTAATTAAGACTGAGCTATCTTTATAATTGCGTTGCCACTCCCAAGCCAAATTCCCAATGAAAAAACACCGTAGCTGGTTCGTGATCCTGATCATATTTCACCAAATGTGATGTGAATCGCGCTGTGTGTCTGTTCCCAGAGCTTTAGGAATTTCAACACTGCTACTTCTGTAAATAGCGACGGAGAAAGCAACATTCCTTAATCAGTGTTTGACATTCCCCCTGTCTAATTGAAGGTTAGTGAGCCATTATGCTGCAGGTGCAAATTGTCAGTGTCTGTACTATGCACCGTATACGCACTATTTTTTTCATATTCAGTTATTGAACACGCAGGCAACCGATGAAGTGGCCCCCAGGATCTTGACACATCTAGTTAGTTAAGTGTGGCAGCTGTGTTATAAAGTAGTGAAGTGCAGGTGATGGCTGTGCAGGCCGGGCCAGTGATAAAGATGTGATGAAACACAGGCCAGAATGACCTTTTCAAGGACAGCTCACGATAGGCGGCTTTTCATTTTGGAAATGTTACACAGGTGGAGAAAACAAAGTTATATTGTCTTGGTTAGATGATTTTCTAACAACAAGCCGAGATTATCAGTACACAGGGCTGGCTTTATGTCAAAACTACTGGTATAAGTCTCTGAAACAACATTCAAATCCTTTGCTGCCGTTTGCATGTTACATCTCCTGGAAATACTTACTACTGTAAATACTACTGTACTGTATACACTGACAGGTGTATATTTGTCTGTCTGTCTATATGTGGACTGATGAGTCACAAAACTGTACAGGTTTGTAGCTGAGATCAAAGATAGGTGTGGTCCAACCCAGGAATACTTATTTATTGACATAGTATTGTCTGTATTATTACTACCAGTAAAGGTTAGCCGACACCATAAACAACAAAATGAGGCGAGGCTTAACTTACTCTTTTGATAAGTCTTTTAGATATATCTTGTATTTCCTCTCACTTTTGCCCAGCCAAATACTCTCCATTCATCACGATTAAGTCAGTTTTACTTCTCGGCATTAAATGATGATGTTGGTGATAAAAGAACGGCCCTGAAGACACACAGAGGGGACTCTCATTTTAGAAGAGTCAGCTGACAGAGCGCAGGCCTACTGTTAGACTGATTAACTAGTCAGTCAATTTTCTTTTCTTTCTTTTTTTTCTGCTGCCCACAAGCAAACATGAACACAAGCACACACTCTCACACACACATATGTGTACCCAAATAGACTCACTTGCCTCGGTCTGAACTGTCTGGTTCCTGCTGCTGGTCAAAAGGGTCATTGTTTAAAATCAAATTATGTGTGTCAGTGTATTAAAGGCAGCCGGTTGTAAGTAAACAGTCACTTCGGCCGCTTGGCTTGGAACAGCCTAATTATGTCACATGGCTCTCGTCTGGGATCAGACTGGGAGTAACTGTATAATTAAACATACAATTAATATTGTGTCAGTAAGACCACTTTGGACAACTGTTTGCCAAGATACTTGAAGTTATTCTTAGTTTACAATCAGCCAGCCTGATTTTGAATGTTAAGTATATCCGGTTTATGTGATAACTGGAAATTAATGTTCACACATATTTAGAGGTGAAGACAGAATTATTCCTGTCTGGTACTTCCACTAAAGGAGATCCACGTTGCAGACAGCGCTGTGTTTTTATTGGCAGCATTTATGAGCTCCTGCGCACGTTGTCATTCGCCAACTTGCCACTGGCATGTCTCTGCAGAGTTCTCATGCATCCTGGAAACTCTGGGGGAAAAAACATAGAAAGACGTATGCATCTGTTTTGCATTTTTTGATTTGACTTTTTCCCTTTGCTTTGCTACTTTTTCGAGAGACAACAGGGTAAGGGGAGAAAAGAGTAAGTTGCACAAAATAGGATTATGTGTTATGCCTTGAAAGCGTCTGCTTTTGTAGGAAGCTTGGGTGTCTCATTTTGGACACGAACAACGTTGTGAAAGAGAATTAAGGTACATGGGAGAGGTCGACTAGCTAAACTGCAGGGCAGGGTTTAGAGAAGCCGTCTAACCGGTGACACTGCAAGCCACCAGCCTAGGGTGTGAAAAAAAAGGTGTGTGTTGTGAATGTGTGGATTTGTGCATGTCATTTGTGCTTGGGACCTGTTTGTAACGCACATCACTGCTGGAGGGATTCATGAATACTTTCTGATGCAGTATGAAATAAGCACAGAAACAATGGTCCTGTTTGTTAGCCGCAGAGGATTCCTGACACTAACATGGAGTCTGACTCGCTGAGGTATTACCTGAACAGTCCGAGCAAGAGTGGGTCTACACACATTATGTTGTCCAAACCCCGTTTTCCCCCAGAACAAGATCTCTTTGTCTGCTGTTGGGCCATGGTGCAAACTGATTAACTCCCCCCCACCTTTTTCCTCCTTCTCTCTTGCAGTCACTGTCATGTCTTTTATATATATATTTCTTTTAAAGAGTGAGGGGGAAGAAAGAGTGTTGTGCAGACCTGCTGCCTGTTTGATCTGACAGGTAGAATTTGCCTGCGGGGCAGACAGAGGAAGAGAAAGGGCCAAATGTAAAGAGGATGTCTCTTTTCAGGTAATTTGAGGAGGAATACCTCGGAGCACAACTTCTTACTAATGATGAGAGAGTGGTGAATGGGGGCAGGGAGACGAGGGAGAAGCAGAGCTGAGAGAGGAGTGTAATTTCCCTCTTGCTACGCCTCCTTCATCAAACTGTCACTCATCCATCCATGCCTGCGTCCCTCCCTCTGCTTCAGGGGTTTAGATGCCTCCAGACAGAACTCACCAGGCATCTTAATCCTTCTCCCACAACCGCGTTATTGTTGAGGTCTTCACCCTTTTGCCTTTTATTATTACAGCCATACCTGCTTCATCTCCCATTCAGAGCTGTGTGTTTGCAGAGCTCTGATCTTTTTGCTCTGGCTATTGTTATTCATCAGTCTCTTCACTTTGTGTCACCTGTTAACTCACAGAAAGCTCTGGTGTGATTTCACGTCCATCCTTTGTGTTTACTCTGGTATCCCCTTTTTAAAGGGGAGGGGAGGAGGAGAAATTAGTTAAGACCAGCCACTCCTCCACAAAACACACACACACACACACATACACACACACACACACACACACACACACACATACACATAGATTTTAACAGGGTTAGGCCTGTGATCCCAACTAAAGTCAACAAACCCCAGAGCCCACTCACACTCTCCAAAGAGTTCTCTAGATGTGGTTGGGACTGGAACCACAATGATAAGAGTTTCTTTGCGTATATGTTTGTCTATGTGCTCTGTCTGCATGTGTGTGTCTATGGAGAGCCAGGGGCACCTTGAGCCTAAGGCGAGTTCACATGGTGGCAAAGAGAGGCCTGAAGTTCATTTAACATGGTCAGGTTCAGTATTTGTAAGGTGGAGACGTAACTAATTCTCTAGTGTCTTGTGAGTGTGCGTTCAACTGAGGATTATTTGTAATAACATTAATCAACTAAATGTTTAGATTAAATGTTTAGATTAATTTAATTTGTGAAAAACAGTGTTGATGATGTCTTTAGAATGTCAGAAAAGCAAGAAATCATCAGCAAGTACCTATAAATACTAAAATTGGCAGTGTCTGTTAATATTCTGCACAGCACTGCCGTCAGAGGATTTCTTTGTACTTTGATGACAGACTACGATAAAAGACACAGTCACCACTGCAAACAAACAAACAAAGAGTGAAAAACACAAACGTACCACACACACACACACACACACATGCCAGGCCGCTTGTAGATCTGGACTCGCTCCCAGAAAGAGGAAGCCTTACAAAACTGTGTGGAATGTTGCAACCAGATCATAAACCCACATACAGTAAGGTGACAAGTGTCTCTCTGTCACACAGAGAGGGTGGTGTGGGGTCAAAAGAACCTCAGTTTTGTCACAAGGTTACACACTGCACATGCAGTGTGATGTAAAGGCTTTTCAGTGTGGGTTTAAGTTGGAAACGTGTCAGATGGGTTCAGAAAAGGGTGGCCTCAGCGTGTCATCGAGCCACCCTTTAGGACCGCCCCCAAAATCCTGGACTGAAAACTTATGAAAAACAGTTTTAACCTCTAACTCCACATTTTAGGAATATATCGTTCAAAGTCTTTTTTTTTCAGCAACTATTTTCCAACATATTTAATGTATTTTGAAAGAAATCTCGGAATGGCCTTTGCACAGACTTTAAGCTCTTATTCAATCCTCACCAGACAAACACACAGACTTTAAGCTCTTATTCAATCCTCACCAGACAAACATCAATGAAATACATCAACAAGAAATGCTAAAATATCTTCCTTAATTACCCTCGTATATGCTGCTGTGAAGCTCAAAGCAAACTTTAGGAGAAAATAAATAAGCTAGCTGGAAACAAATCTCCCTGGGTGGGCTGTAGCAGTAAATAAAGTAAACGTTCACAATTCAGGTATTGAATAGGAGTGGAGAAGTAGTGTCTCTAAATCTAGTCAGTAGTGGATTATGTATAACACAGATCTAGATATGGAGGATTTCTATGCCGACAGACCTATTGTTGGACATTCCTCTTTAGTCAACCACAGAAACAGGATAATGACAGAACAACATAGAGAAGCAGGCACATGGAGTGCTCAGACAGAAAATGGGTCTTGTGCTGTGCACCACAGCTACTCAGACGAGTCTTTTTGAACGTGTTTTTAAACACAGTCTGAGATTTTACCATATGTCCCTAGTTTGGACTCCACCCTGCTCTGCACTTCTTTATTCAGTCTACCCTGATGCTTTTCAGTCCGACTGCCTGGCCTCCTTTTCTCTCTGTATGCCTTGCTCTCTCATTACGTTTCTGTCTTCTTCTTTTTTCTTTTTTTTTTTATCTCTAGCTCGTTGCGCTCTCTTTGTCACTTTATCCACCTTCCTCTTTTTTTTCTCTCAGTCTTACGTCATTCTTTCAAACTTTTAAAAGAAATAACTCTCGCACCTCTCTCTGCCTGCTTCCTCTGTCATGTATTTATGCTTCCTCTGCTCTTCTTTGTGAAAACGAAGGGGGGGGGGGGCTATGCTGAGTGTTGGGCAAGTTACTCTAAAAAAAAAAAAAACTAGTTACACTTACTAGTTACTTCTCCCAGAAAGTAACTAAAGCATTTACTGAGTTACAAATGATAAAAGTAACTAGTTGCTTTGGAAAGTAACTATTGCGTTACTTTCAAGTAATTTTTTTAAATGCTCAAATATGTCAAAGAATTCGGGCCCCACCTCCACCCCTCTTTGACGGAACTTGTGTCTGTTCAATTATTTATGATAAATCTGAATATTATAATGAAATGGACACAATCGTCATCACTGATGTGATTGTCTCGTGCCCCCACCCTCACCAAGGAAGGAGGAACAAGAAAAATCTTTGCTGCTAGTTGGTCTGATGAAAAACAGCTGCCTTCAATCATAGTAAGGCGCCACATTTTTTTGGCAGTAATGATAACGGCGTTATAATGACGGGAAGAGTAATCGATTAGATTACTTGTTACTGAAAAAAGTAACGCCGTTATTCCCATCACTGCTGACGAGCGAGGGAGTGGGCAAAACAACCTCCAACCCACTAAAACTACATTGCTAGCAACAATTTAGGTAAAAGATTCATAGTTTCCACACACGAGAAAAAGAACCCCTAATTGAACCACTGTATCTATATTTAGGCACATTTGAGTTCCCCAATGTAGAACAGGCTCCTCTGTGGCACTCATGTATAGGTATAAATGGTGCAGTGCAGCCAGTCTACCATAGTCTGACCTATCCACACACTACATTTATGTGTGTTTTTGAGTGACTGAATTTCATCAATTGGTGTCCCAAAACTGCTGTAAGCTCACTGCTACTCTTCCTTTTAAAGGTCAAGTGTGTAGAATTTAGTTGCATCTCTTGGTGTAATCACCTCATTGCAATCTCCTCACGTCACCCTCGCCTCCCTAGAGTAAAAGAAAACAATCATTTGAAAGGCCCTGTTGAGAGTCCGTATTTAGTTTGTCAGAAAAAAGGGGGTGCAAATGAGACAGAAAGGAAGTAGAAAGCACCAGTCAGCTGCATCACTCTTGCTCTCTTTCTTATATGCTTTACCTTATTTCCTTTAGTTTAATTCTGGACACATGATTTGATTTGATTTGATTTGATTTGATTTAGGGTCTATGGTAGCTGTCATTTCACCACCCTTTCCTCTGTAAGTCAACTGAGACTCTCTTTTTGTGAACGCTCGTAGCAGCAGCCCCCACAGAAATGGTACTAATGTGGACTTTTCTGAGTCAAGGTGGACTATATAAGGTCACACACTGTTGAGATTTTCAGTGTATTAGCAAACCAGTCTCTCGGTTCACCATCGATGTCTAGAAAGTGTTGTACTCTTTGAGTAACATCTAGATGTGATATGACTGAAAGTGCATCTTAATCATCCCTGTGTCTGAATAAGGTTTTTGATTCTACACACACAAGTTTGGTCTCATGTAGTATATGTGATTTTGTTTACACTTCCCCATATAGTGATGCATATTGACTCCTTTCAATCTTATCATCATGTGATTTGGATTACCATTTCTTTGATGCAAGCACAGTTTGAATGTTTTCTTGAAGCTACAACTACTACACTAAGCCAAGGATTCCTTCCAGATTCTTCAGGTTCTGCACTTGACTTGTGATGTCCATGCATGCACACACAGGACTACAGTACAGTGAATAGGCCACCTATGCTCTAGCCAAGCCAGGGAATGATCCGGGGAATGAAATGTGAGCTGGTTTATGCTCTCCCTCTTTCTCTCTCTCACACACTGTTTCTCTGTGATGGCCGCAGGGGGAGAGCATGATGGAGTTATTAAGCGTCGCTGAGACTAGAATAGCGGCTGGAGGAGTAGGAGGAGGAGGAGGCGGTGGTGGTGGGGTTGCAGAAGGTGGAGAGGTAGGAGGAGAGAATTAGCACAGAATAAAAGAGGAATTAGGGATTGGCGCTAGGAGGAGAATGAGAGAGTAGGGGAGCTCAGTATATAGGAATTAGGAATGAAGGAGGTGGGAGACATTACATGAGTGAGTGAGAATGAACCCACCCCTCTCCGCTCAATGAAGCCCCCACGGCCAGCCAGGACAGGCAGAGGTCAGCATGAGGTAGAGGAGGAGACGAAGAAGGAGAAGGAGGAGGAGGAGGGAGAGAACGAAGGAGAGACAGAGAGAGAGAGAGAAAGCGAAGGAGGGGTGTGCGTGAGATGGGGGCGCTAATATGAACCAGCTGTAGAAACCTGACACCTCGAGAGTGGGTTAGAAATGAGAGGTGGAGGAGTGAGAAAGAGAGGGAAAGAAGGGCTGCAGGAAATTGCACAGAGTAAGAGAAGGATGGAGAAAAGAGGAGGAAAAAAAAAAGTCCTCATGGAGCAAAACAAAGAATCCCATAGATGAATGTGGCTGCAGGAACCCTCTGTGCTGAGCTGTTCATGAAAGTAGATCTGACTGTGTGTGTGCGCGTGCACACGTGTGTGTGTGTGTGTTAAGACGTCCATTCATTCTTGCATCGTGTCCCATAATGTAAATATGTCTGAACAATTGCGCCGCTTCCTGTAATATATTCAGTGACAGACTTGTGTGTCAGCATGTTAGGTTATCTCTTCCTCAGTGAGACACCACTCCCTGACATTAATGCGAATCATGCACAGCCTTGTCTGTTTGCCTCGGGCTGGAGTGATACAGCCACAGGCTAATAATGAGCTCTCTATCTTGCTAGTGAAACCTGAAGGACAGGGTAGTATCGTTTCCTGACGCCATGGCATGTGGTTCTGTCAACACTGGTTAGATAGCAGCGATTGAATTTAATAGAGGTTACTATGCATCTTTCCTGTCAACAAAGTCGCAAATAAGTATTGAAGGGTGGTGTAGAGTTACAACACGGCTCTATATTACAATACCTTTTTGTCTTTCTAGTGCACGTCGAGGGATTTCCTAACCAGACGAACTTAAAAGTTGCAAAAGAACTCCAAAAACGTGTAAACAGTGTAGCCAAGTTTCATATTTCACCCTCCTCACTGAAGTGGCCGTACTTGACATTGAAAATGCGTCTCGTATTCCCCGGTCGTTTTAACAATGAAAATGTGTGAAAAGTTCCCAGTGAAACGTAAACCTGGCATTAACCTGGACACGGTGTTCTTTGTGTGACAGGCCGCTAATGTGATGTATGTCGCAGGGCACGGGGCCGTGTCATTACTCCTGGAGAGGGGGGCGGAGAGGTCGCTCAGGAGAAGAAAAAAAGAGCAGTCCTAATTCCCAGGACGGGGGGCGGCTGTGTTGTTGTGATATCATGGCCAAGCTGTGTTTGTGTTTAGAGCGGGGAGGGACAGCTTTGTGTTTGTGTATTTATGTGTGTGTGTGTGTGTGTGTGTGTGTGTGTGTGTGTGTAGGCATGTGTTTTTAGGGTGTGTGTGTGTGTGTGTGTGTGTGTGTGTGTGTGTGTGTGTGTGTGTGTGTGTGTGACAGACATGCTGATACAGGGACGGAGACAGGGAAGAGGGAGGGTGGCCGTGTCTAATCTGACGGAGTTGAGGTGAAGAGGCATGAAGTCTGTCTCTCCTTTTGAAGATCATAGATCAATAATCTACCATCTGGTTTAACTGTTTATCGTGAATATGAGGATTTGAATGAGATAAACAAGATATAAAAGATAAAGCTAGCTTTTGTCACAATCAAAAGAAATTTACTCGACATTTTGTTTTGTTGTTTTGGGTACATGTCAGTGGGTTTGATGTATTTGACAATACAACATTTGTGAACTGACTATGTCAGTAAGAGTGGGAATTCGTCACCAGATGTTGTTTGTCGTGTTCAAAGAGACACTGGATGACTCACACGTTTCACAGATGTGATTGATCTGTGAAACTTCTGCCTGGCATGATTCATGACTCTCCTTCTTTCCCATGCGCTCACAACCTAATATCTTCAAGCTGCTTTGGGGTGGAGTAGCCAATAATAAATAAATGTTAGTAAGCGTCAGAATGAATTTCATTTGTAATGGTTGTAAAAAAGAGTGTGTGTGTGTGTGAGTGAGAGAGAGAAAGAGAGAGAGACTGTGTGGTGTATCTCTGCTCTCTTATTATGTTACCTGAACCCCTCTAGGGAGGCAGGTTTAGAGCCCTCTGTAAGAGGCAGCATGTTGCTCCGTCGCCCACAGTCCCCAGACAGTGTGTCTGCCATGTGTCACACACACACACACACACACACACACACACACACACACACACACACACACACAAACACATACACACAATGCAACAGACGGCTGATTAAAATAGCACACACAGGAAGTTACCTGACTAGTACCATTTTTTTTTTCCTTTTTTTTTTTCTGCTCGGTAACAGAAAAAGATCTTCCACCAAATGCCGTCCCCACATAGAGAAGCGGTGCACGAAAGTGGGAGGGACTGTGAAAAAAAACAGGAATAGAAAGTGACAAAGGGGATCGTCGTCTCTAATGAGATCCCTGGTGGACATGTTGTGTAACATTGTGATTTCCTCTCCACTGCACGACATGCGGCTGAATCACTTTACTGAAAAACAAGAAAAAAGAGAAATCGAAAGGAAAGGTTGATGAATAAGCAGAGGAAAAACGGGGTCACTGATGCAGACAGACACGATTTGTAGAGCAAATGGGGTCAGATTGTGATAAACAAGCCTTTTAGTCATACAGCTTTTTTTTTTTTAATTTTTTTTTTGTGAATGACTTTCAGTTATCAAGAAGAGTTCCTCACCTCACACTGTGGACACATTTATGTAGGTTATGTCATTATTTACCTGGTGTCAGGAGGTACTGTTCATCTTTTACATTGCCTCGATAATTGTTGGTGCTTTCTGCTTGTTGTTTTTAAGTTTCTGCCTTCTTTCAGTCAACAACTTCCAGATGTGCCCATCTCACATCCTTCCACTTTTTATCTTCTTCTTTGCCAGCACTGACCCCAGTTTAACCCTTCCACCAAGCAGCTCAGCTTCCCCTTTTTCTCTTACAGGGTTTACGGGTTTAGAGCTGGTTCCATCTGTGATCTTAAGACTCGTGGTTCAACTCTGGTCTCATCTTAACAGCATCTGTGTGTGCCCGCACATGAGCTTGTACTATAAATAGCTTCCTATATCTCTTGGGATAAAAACATTAAATAAATGCAGTCACTTAACCATTTAACATATGAATTAATAGTCTGAATATGTTTCTCTTCGTGCACAGCCTCACATTTTGTTATTACTCCTGCTTAGGGATGTGGTTCACCAATGGCAAGACTGTGTATTAGACAGTAGTGTGTACCTGTGCTGGTTCACTTGTTTCTTTGATGTGTGTGTGTGTGTGTACTACAGGATTCGTGTGCAGATGTTACTCTATTACGCTATCAATGCTGTTGTCTGATGTGGTGCGTTATGTGCACCTGACTGAAACTCATTCCTTTGTTTTGTTTGTTTGCTTCTCTGTGATCACACACACACACAGACACACACATATTTGTTTAGCTCATCTTTCAACTTTATTGTCTGTATTGAGGGCCGATTAGGTTTAAATCCTTGTGAGTGCCTTTGCGTGCGCCATCATTGATTTCTGTGTTTTCTTGTGTGTGTGTGTGTGTGTGTGTGTGTGTCCAGGTGTGCGGCAGGCTTTCTGGGTGAGTACTGCCACCATAAGGACCCGTGTCAACCTGGCTACTGCCTGAATGGAGGGAACTGCTCTGTGTCCATGTCCACCGGTGTCCCTGTACCAGGCAGCGCCACCTGCACCTGCCCTCTTGGCTACACCGGACAGCACTGCCAAACTCCCCAGAACTCCACGTGTTACCCCAACAACCCCTGTGCCAACAGAGGAGTCTGCACCCTGCTGTCCCTCGACAACTACAAATGCGAGTGTGCCAGAGGATGGGCAGGTGGGCTACTGTTTAATCACCTCACAGGAGTTTGTCATTTGTCATTTGTTTTAAACATCCTGAACTCTTTTTCTGTTTGATTGCTGTTTTTCAGCCATCTGTGAATTTAAATTGAAGTTAGACCATGATTCAAGGAACTAGTGGCTTCTTGGTGCAATTGTGTAACAGTGTATGCATAATGATGCATTAAAAGTTCTTTTCTGTTATTAAAATAAGAAATTTAGAGGACTGCTGTCTGCAAATACATTCTAGAGACGGCTAAACAGTGTGCAAATCTAGTTTGTCCAGAAAATAACACAGGCAGCGATAACAAAAACAGTGTGATTAAAAAAAGTGTTTGAGATAACCACAAATACATACCCGTCACTGCATATATCTTTTCCTGTAGCATGAACGCCGTAAGTCTACACAGATGCTACCATTGATACATGGAACATAGGATAGCCAAAGCTCTAACGCTCTGCTCCTCTCCTCTCCTTCCTTTTCATTCCCAGGGCCACGGTGTGAGCACGAGGACAGCTGTCTGTCTAGTCCCTGTGCCAACGGTGGAACATGCAGCTCTTCTTCTGGTGGTAGCTACACATGTTCATGTCCTCCTGGCTACACAGGTCCTCGCTGCCTTAATGACACAAATGAATGTGCTGCCACACCCTCCATATGCCAGAATGAAGGAATATGCGTCAACAACCCTGGCTCTTACAAGTGAGAATCTAGTTTTTAATAAACAAATGTTTACTATATTTTATTTTATTAAATAAAACAGCTTGAATTCATGAAGACTGAATGAAATGGGCTCTGTCATTGTTACAGGTGTACCTGTACCCCGGGGTTCACTGGCAAACACTGTGAAAGCTCATACATCCCTTGCTCACCTTCACCGTGTCAAAATGGAGGCACCTGCCACCAGAGCTCTGAAACCAGCTACTCATGTCACTGCCTCCCAGGTAGGAGGATTTTAAAAAGGCTTAAATTAATTCAGTGTGCAAAAAAGTTAACCAAGCACCACACAGAAGGAAAGAGAGAGAAAGAAAGCACGAAGGTACAAAAGAGAAATGGAAATTTAAGGGAATAAAAGAGAAAAAGGTATTTATGTATAAAAAAAAATGTAGCTTTGAGTTTCTATCTTGTTGCATTCTGTTGTTTGAGGTGCAAACAGTCTGATCCTGTTGGCTGTGTTGTATTTGACACACTGTACTGTCAGTCTGCTACATTTAGCAAGTATACACAACAAACACACAGCTGCTGTTAATACACTACCAGGACATATCATCATACTTACGTACACAAGCAAAC
Source organism: Larimichthys crocea (assembly GCF_000972845.2). Taxonomy (NCBI): domain Eukaryota; kingdom Metazoa; phylum Chordata; class Actinopteri; family Sciaenidae; genus Larimichthys; species Larimichthys crocea. Next base: position 17,549,923 of record NC_040027.1, on the reverse strand, counting down.
ATCATACTACAGCTCATGCATTTAACTGCATGTCTTCCCTAATGGACAAAATAAACAAATAACGATTAAATGTCTCTTTCTTTTATTTGTGCCAGGTTTCAACGGGACCAACTGCGAGAACAACATCGATGACTGCCCCGGTCATCAGTGTGCCAATGGAGGAACCTGTATGGATGGAGTCAACACCTACAATTGCCAGTGTCCTCCAGAGTGGACTGGTAAGGGCTTTGTGGGTGTGGCTGTTTGAGATATTAAGGGTTTTCCTCATGTGTGTGACGTTGACCTAAAACATTTTAAAAATGCAGTAGCTTAGTGGCTGTTCAGCCCTGCATATGAACAACTCCACAGGCTGTGCTGTTGTTTTTATGAGGTATCTATGAGGCATGAAATGGGAATGCACACTACACATATTTGATTGTGTACTGCAGCGCTTGCTGGATGACATCACACTTTTTTTTGTGCTGGAATGGGAAAGCTTAAGTCATTCTGAACACAGCAGTCTCTAAAAAGAGTATTTTGTATGCCTTCTCTATGTTTTCACCTTCTAAACATTCTAACTATGTCAGTTTGAAATGCTCCACTTACAAAGCAAACATGCATACATCAGCTTACCTGGACCTCTCTGAGTTTACTTAACACTAATCCTCTCCTCTTCCTGTCCACCCCTCTACCTCTCCACAGGTCAGCACTGTACAGAAGATGTAAATGAGTGTCGCCTGCAGCCAAACACTTGCCAGAACGGAGGTACCTGCAGCAACCTGATCGGCGGCTATGTCTGCGTGTGCGTTAATGGCTGGAGTGGACCCGACTGCTCTGAAAACATCGACGACTGTGCTACATCGATGTGCAGCGAAGGCTCCACATGCATTGACCGCGTGGCCTCCTTCGTCTGTCACTGCCCCCACGGAAAGACGGGTAGGCCAGTAGTTAGAAACCACACACAGAATAAATAACTAGAAACCAAAACTAAAACAAACTGAATAGTTGCTGTTATAGTTTAATACTTCCTTTTTAATTGGATCATTGTTTACAACTGGAAAAGAGAAGCAAAAACAAAGACATGAAAAAGGCACTAAATGTAATCTACTAATTACACCACAGAATAGATTTGCATGCGCCATCAACTGATTAGTGACACATTATTGAATTTGGGTTCAACTTCTCCTTAATTAACTGTAGCAAATTTGTACTGAGTTATGCTTTATTGTCTCCTGTTGGAGATTCTCTGAAGGCATTTTGTTTAAGGATTACTTTTCACTCATTGATGTTGCTTCTTTTCAGGCTTGCTCTGTCATAGAGATGATGCCTGTATCAGTAACCCCTGTAGAGAGGGCTCCCAGTGTGACACCAACCCCATCAATGGCATGTTCAACTGTAACTGTCCACCTGGATACATAGGCAGCACCTGCAACATTGACAGAGACGAATGCAGCATTGGTACGAAAGAGAAAGTCCTAAACACACGCATAATGTACCGTTATGATCTGTTCTGCTTTTAATTGTGCCTCCTTCCTCTTCATCATCATCAGGTACCAACCCTTGCGAGCATGGTGGTCAGTGTGTGAACACTGATGGCTCCTTCACATGTAACTGTGTCAGGGGTTATGCTGGGCCGCGCTGCGAACAAGATGTCAACGAGTGTGCTTCATCCCCCTGCCAGAACGACGGAACATGTCTGGATCGCATTGGGGACTACACCTGCATCTGCATGCCCGGTAAGAGAATATAAATGATCTTCAGTTTTAATCTATTTTATCACATATTCTCACTCAGTTCGCAGGACGCTGCTCTGGGTGGCTGCCTATCACTCCACCATCTCTCTCTACATTAGCATGTGAACCATCGTACATAAACACTTTTAAAAACACTGACTGAAGTCGATAAAAACTTGTTTCTTGTCATGCGCGCAGGATTCGAGGGGACTCATTGTGAGATAGAGGTGAATGAGTGCATGAGCTCCCCCTGCCTGAACCAGGGTAAATGTCTGGACCACGTCAGCCGCTTTGTCTGCGAGTGCCCGGCAGGTCGGTATACAAGAAGCTGTGTGATTTTCTCTTTGATTTCCATCCAGATTTCCAGATTTTAAAACTATGCTCCTCCTCATTCTGTTTTCAGGCTTCAGCGGTGAAATGTGCCAGATAGACATCGATGAGTGTTCCAGCACACCCTGTTTAAATGGGGCCAAGTGTATCGACCGACCCAACGGATATGATTGTGAATGTGCTGAAGGTAAAAGGGAATAACCATACACATGCCTGCACTGCTGTTGTGTTATAACAACAGAGGCACCTGATGTGGATGCTATAATCTTTGTTATTCTAAAAATAAAATGTCCTCCTTCAGGGTTCACGGGTCTACTCTGTGAGGAGAACATCAATGACTGCGTACCTGAGCCATGCCACCACGGTGTGTGTAAAGATGGCATTGCCACCTTCTCCTGTGAGTGCTATCCGGGATACACAGGCTCCATCTGTAATATCCAGGTTCAGGAGTGCCACAGCAACCCTTGTCAGAACCGAGGACGCTGCATTGACCTGGTCAACGCCTACCAGTGTAACTGCCCACAGGGAACCACAGGTAGGTACTCGGTGTGGCAATTCAATTTGACATGTAGTACGTAAATTATGCAGCTGTATAAGTGGGATTAGATGTTTGGGAGCCAGCGTTGTACAAAGAGACAAACTTTCACAACATGAGATATGATACAAAGCAAGTCAGAAACTTCCTTCCTTAAAACAAAACTCTGCTCTGCTTGACGTCTGGTTGCTGTAGTAACCACACAGTCTATCAAACACACAAACACACACATACATCTAGAGCTTCCTGTATAGCTTTTAATGTAAAGTCTAAGCGCTCTATGTGTGTGTTTAGCAGTCACAAGTCTGGGTCGAGTGGTGCTAACCCACGTTGCTCTGAGGATTAGCAGGCTCAGATCAGTATGTTGTACCAGCCCGAGGCCTGGTACTGAAGTCTGTACTGTCCTCACTTTACCAAAACTGGCGTCAGGTCACCCTGTCAGGTCTCACTTTCAGGTTTCATGCCCTGATTTCTCCTCCTCTAATATGCCTTGTTCTCTTTCTTTGTCAAGTTCTCTCTTTTTTATCTCGCCCCCTTTTTCTGTTTATTCTTTCTTGCTCTTCTCCCACTTTAACAGTTTTGACTGTGAGTCGTAGCCGCCCTCTGTTATAGTAAAAGTCTGTTTGCGTTTTTTGGTTTCTCATGTCTTGCTGAACTCAAATTTTTATGGAGTCTTACTCCCCTCTGGTGGCGAACGAGTCACATTTTGTAACGGCCACTTGATTGAATTGGAACTCCTGTGACTTTTGATGTGCTACATGTAAATCTCAGCACAGGCATATAAAATGATTATTATTTATATACGCTGTCTGTTGTTACTTTATGAGTTTATATTTTGTCTACTCAGGGGTGAACTGCGAGAACAATGAAGATGACTGTGCCAGCAACCCCTGTGAGTACGGAGAGTGCCAGGACGGCATTAACGAGTACAAATGCGTGTGCGCTCCAGGATATACAGGTATGTTTTGATAGAAACCTCATTAAAGTCAATGTGATAACAGTATAAAATGTTTCAGAAAATGAGGCAGGATAAAACTAATTCCCTCTGCATTGCTCTCTAATAGGAGTTAAATGTGATGTGGAGATCAACGAGTGTAACTCAAACCCATGTATGAGTGGAGGAACTTGCGTGAACAAGGTCAACGGGTTCCACTGCCTGTGCCCACCGAGCACCCATGGCCCTCTGTGCCTCTCCGGGACGGACCACTGTGCTCCTCAGCCTTGTGTGCACGGAGAATGTATTGAACAGCAACACGGGTAAGTTAACATGTGTTGATCTACACCAGGTATGTAATGTTAGTGGGAATTTAAAAGATCCATACAGTAAAACAGTTTGGCCAACAGGCAATTTTGACAATAGTGCTTCCCTTTACTCAATTTAGATGTGAAGGCCTCCTACAGTTAATAAAATATCTTCCAGCTTGCATCAATTTCCAAAATTGCCGCTGCAAACCATTAAAATGTGCAGCATCAGCATAACTACGTGCATATAATAAAGTTATAATCCAAGTAAAAGCCTGCTGTTTTTACTATGCAGCTAATTCCACATTTTAAACCCGTGCATGTCTTTATTTTGTCTAAAGGTTCCACTGTGACTGTGAAGCTGGCTGGGTGGGGCAATACTGTGAGCAGGAAAAGGATGAGTGCCAGCCCAGTCCATGCCAAAACGGCGGCACCTGTGTGGATCGTCACAATGGCTACACCTGTCAGTGCCATCCTGGATTCAGAGGTAACAATAACACTAATAGTTATTGTGATTATGTTTCTCATATTTCATAAAAAAAAGAAAAGCACATATCTGAATCACCTCCTGCTCTCTCATCAGGTGTAAACTGTGAGAAGAACATAGATGAATGTGCATCTGGGCCCTGTCTGCACCAAGGCATTTGTATAGATGGAGTCAACAGTTACACCTGCCAGTGTAGTCCACCGTTCACAGGTCAGTTATATCACATTTCCACCACATCAGTATAGTCTTGTTAGCATAGCATGGCCAACTGAACAGAATTTTACCATTCACCTGTTTTTTATCAGTACTCACCATGTGTGCTATGTTAAAACAGGTAAACACTGTGAGGTGGAACAGGTTCCCTGCGCCTCTCATCCATGTGAGAGTGGCGGAGTGTGTCGTCCATCTGCAGACTACACCTCTTACACCTGTCGATGTCCCGCTGGCTGGCAAGGTATGTGTGTGTCTGATTTAAAGTCCTATCTATTGCTGGGTTGAGGCCATGCTAATATCCGTTTGTTTGTTTACAATTGTTTAGGTATGCGCTGCACCGAGGACGTGAACGAATGCAAAAAGAACCCTTGCAAAAATGGCGGTAATTGCATAAACAGCCAGGGCAGCTACAGGTGTATATGTCGACCTGGATACAGCGGACACAACTGTCAGATCGATATCGACGACTGTTCACCCAGTGAGTCACACTTTGACAAACTCAGTCCCTGTACCGCCAATGATTCCTGTACCTCTGTGTTTATGATATTTGATGTAGATATAGATATAGAGAGGTCTTAAAGGTCAAACAACCTTGTTAAAACTGATGAAGCTGATTGCTATTTAAATAAAATGTTTGTTCATGGACCACCTCTTAACCCCCCTCTGTAGACCCGTGTTTGAATGGAGGCTCTTGTGTGGACGACGTTGGGAGCTTCTCCTGCGACTGCCGCGCAGGTTTCGAAGGGGAGCGCTGCGAGGCCGAGGTAGACGAGTGCGCCAGCCAGCCATGCAGGAACGGTGCCGTGTGCCAGGACTACGTCAACAGCTTTGTGTGCGAGTGCCGAGCGGGCTTCGACGGAATCCTGTGTGAACGCAACATCCTTGAATGCACTGAGAGGTGAGCCATAAAACGTGTTTTATTATCATGCTCAATTGTTCTGCCCTTCTGCAATGAATTCTTCTTGGAAGAAAGAAGTTGAACTTTAAGATCTTCAAGGCCTGTGTTGTATTTTTAAAGTATGTCTCAGCACTCCAGACAGGATGACAGATTAATCACTACTTTCTTTATCTCCTTCCCCCAAGCTCCTGTCTGAATAATGGGACTTGTATTGATGACATCAACACCTTCTCTTGCCGATGCCGTCCTGGTTTTTACGGGACGTTCTGTGAGTACGAGAAAAATGAGTGTGACTCTCAGCCCTGTAAGAATGGAGGCACCTGCACTGATGGCCTGGGCACCTACCGCTGCACCTGCCCTGTAGGGTACAACGGACAGAACTGCCAGGTAAAGTGTACAGAGCAGGTGACGAGTGTGAGCTGGGTTAATTTGTGGTAAAAAGCCATTTAATAAGCCATTTGCTTACATTTACAGAGAGTACATAGAGTGTTGTATGCCTATATTCTATACATTTTGAAGCCTGTATAAATTCAAATTGACCAAAGTGGTGTCATTTCTTCAAGGTTAACTCTGTCTTACCCTTTTTGTATGCAGAACTATGTGAACCTGTGCAGCCAGGTGCGCTGTCACAACAGCGGCGTCTGCTCTCAAACAGCAGCAACCTCCTGGACCTGCCACTGCTCAGTGGGATGGACGGGACTTTACTGTGACGTCCCAAATATGTCATGTCAGGACTTTGCGGCAAGGAATGGTTAGCATCTACTTCCTGTTGTGTTCTTAAGGAGCAACAACACATAATGATGAAAAGTTGCATCCTAACTAAATGTTTACAAATTTTATTTTGTCACATATAAGTATTGTCAGACTCTTATAACACCCAATAATTGTTTATGTTCATATTCTTAATTCACTATATCCACCTCCTTTTTCAAATTACTGTAGGTATGGAAGTGGAAAGTGTGTGTAAGAACGCCGGGCGGTGCAAGAATGTGGGTAACTCACACAAATGCGAGTGCCAGCCAGGATACACGGGCAGCTACTGTGAAGACATGGTGGATGAGTGCAAGTCAAACCCATGTCGCAATGGAGCTACATGCAAGGACTACCAGGGCACCTACGAGTGTATAGTAAGTCAATTCTCAGCTGTTTGTGAATGGATGCGTTTGTGGCGTGCACGGTTCAAAGCACCTGAAACACACCATGAGCTAACCTCTGTCTCTCGTCATTTTATTGCTCCAGTGTAAACCGGGCTACCAGGGGGTGAACTGTGAGTATGATGTTGATGAATGCCACTCTAAGCCCTGCATGCACGGAGGAACCTGTATCAACCTCATCAACCGATTCAACTGTGTCTGCCCACCTGGAACATATGGTAAGTCTGCACACATGAGAGGATGAAGGTAAAAAGATTGCTTTTAAACATTCATAAAGCAGCTTTGATCCTCCTTTGAATATGAGATAATATTATGAGCCTCTGTAAGCCCCTGGGTATTTCTCGCAATGAGAAAGAAATGCTGGATGTATTGTGTATTTTGTATAAAAGGAGAAAAAGCCTTATAAACTCATGTGATTCCCCCGGGATGCTTCTAAAAATAACATTACAAGCTCATAAAATACTATCTTAAAAAGATTTATTACTTTACTTGATATATACAGTGATATCTGTCTGTTCACTGCTCTGTAGGCCTCCAGTGTGAAGGGAACGTGGATGACTGTGCCCCGAAGCAAGGCTCCTGGGAACCTCGCTGTCTGAATGGAGGACAGTGTGTGGATGGTGTGGGCCGTTACACGTGCTCCTGCCCCCCAGGATTTGTTGGAGAACACTGTGAGGGGGATCTCAACGAATGCCTATCTGGGCCCTGCCACTCCCCCGGAAGCCTCGACTGTGTGCAGCTGGTCAACGATTACCAGTGTCGCTGTCGCCTTGGATACACTGGTACATTCAGATTAGCTGCTCACAGAGACAAACCTTGCTGGTGTTTTTTTGTACACGTTTGGTAGTTAATACTGCATTTGTTGTCCTGTGTAACTTTCCCTTTTCCCTCGCCTTGTTTCGGCAGGTCGTCACTGCGAGTCCATGGTGAATCTGTGTCTGTCTGAGCCGTGCCACAACAGTGGTGTCTGCTCTATGAACATGAGCTCAGTACATGGCTACATCTGCTCCTGTTTACCTGTAAGTTTCAGCCCTTTTCTGGTATCATAACACGGTTTCAATCAATTTCCTATTTCCCTTTTCTATTAATTTCCCAGTGCAGACATGCTTTACGGTTGTTGTTTTTCTATGCACGTAGTAATCATGTCATGTTTAGGGTTGTCACAATTTCTCCACCCTGCCTACATTCACGCGTCTGACACGTCCCAAGAAAGAAATCACAACACTTTAAAGATGGCACAGCGTAGTTAACCAGTGGCCTGCACTTTCACTTTTGAACTTTACACTATGTCCACTGCCGGACTCAGATTTATGTCAGATCTAACTCTGACCCTCGCTGTCCTAGCTGACCTAGCTCCGGGTTACGCGTTTGACACAACCCTGCTGTTAAAATACAGGACGACACTTTTGTAACGTTGCATAACCAGGGACTCTTTTCTGGGACAGCAAACACAACACAGCCTTTCAGTAATAATTATGCTTATCTAGTCATGTTACGGCTGATTAAAGTAACTTAACTACCCTTTACAACATGCAGTTTTCTATGACCGCGTCAGTTTCCTGGGATAGACACACTTCCCAGAGCAAATATATTCATATATTCATAGTCATATATTAGGTTACCCAAAAGGCCACTTTCCTCAAAGATGGACTGGTAGCTGTTAGGAGGCGAGGAAAGTGACTCTCATCTTTGTTTTGTGTTACAGTTGAAACAAAAAAAAAAACGTTATATTGAAAATCATATCAAATTGTGGAGAATTGTGACACCCCTAGTAAGATTATATTCTCAGCAGTGCTTTGCTCACAGTAAAGAAGTTATTAATTGTAGATAAAAACACTGAGTGACTTCAGAAGATGGCAGTTTTCCTTCCCTTTCCTCTCGTTTTTCTCTCCACTAACCTCTTACTCTGTCTCTTATTCTCATGCTTGCTTGAGAAGGCCACACCATGGCTCAGGTATAGTTGACAAGCAGCAGATTTGTAACCTAGATGTAGTTATAGTAGTTTGTTTCATTTTGGGCCCTTTAAAAACATGCACCTAACTCTTGATCTTAAAAAAGTATTATGACCACACCTCATATGTATGTTATATTTTACAGGGTTTTACCGGGTTCAACTGTGGTGAAATAGAAGGCTACAGTTGTGCAAAGCTACGATGCCAGAATAATGGGCGATGTGTTGAGTCCCAAGCCGGCCGCCTGTACTGCCAGTGCCAGCCAGGCTTTAGCGGGCCACACTGTGAGAATGACCAGAGGTGTCCGTTCACATGCCAGAACGGAGGAACCTGCATCAAAGACCCATCCAGGCCAAACCAGCACAGCTGCCGCTGTCCCATGCACTTCACCGGACAATACTGTCAGATCGAACAAAGAACAAGCCCAAAAACCCCGACCTGCCCCTATCTGCAGTGCGAGCGGCATTCAGGGGACAGAGTGTGTGATGATCAGTGTAACAACCACGAATGTCAGTGGGACGGAGGAGACTGCTCGCTCAACTGGCAGCAGCCATGGGTTAACTGCACTGCCAGTGTTCCTTGCTGGGATTTGTTTAAGAATGGAAAGTGTGATAAGGAGTGTGACAACCCAGGGTGCCTCTTTGACAGCTTTGAGTGCCAGGAGAAGGAGGAGTGCACGTATGTGACCGTCTTCTTTATTTTCTCATTGCAGTTGCCTATACTGTTTTCTGTTTTCAAACCAAATCACCAAACTCCCTTCTTCTTGTACTGTGTATTTTCAGTTATGACAGGTACTGTGCTGACCACTACGCTAACGGCAACTGTGACCCAAGCTGCAACAAAGAGGCCTGTGGCTGGGATGGCCTGGACTGTTCTGCTGAGACTCCCCAAGTGGTGGATGGCACACTGATTCTCGTGGTCAGGCTGCAGCCTAAGGAGCTGCTTGGTGACATGAGGGGTTTCTTGCGCGCCCTGGGAGCCCTGCTGCGCACCAACCTGCGGGTGAAGCTGGATAAAAATAATGAGCCAATGATATTCCCTTGGGTGGAGGAGGAGCATGGACGACAGAGAACCAGAAGCAAGCGGGAGCTAGAGAGGGAGGTTATTGGGTAAGGATAGTTCATGATAAACATAAATTCTCTTATATAATACTCAGTAGCTTAAAATTACCCATGCATAATTATCTGCATTTGTATTTTTGCCTGTCTGCGCAGATCTGTGGTTCACCTGGAAATCGATAATCGCAAATGTTCCGAGAACTCCGACGACTGTTTCTCCAACACTAATGAGGCCGCGTCCTTCCTCGCAGCAGCGCACATCAAGGCTGAACTGCCGTACCCTCTGGTGGATGTTAAGAGTAAGTTGGCCAGGGGTTATTAATATTAATATATAATTTAAAAATCTAAATGAAGGCGAAACTGACATTTAGACTTGTCTTCCACAGGTGACCCGACCGTTTCACCTGGGCCATCAGTTCCGATGATTCTAGTCGGAGTGGCAGTGGTCATTATTCTGCTCATCCTGGTGCTCGGGATGCTAGCAGCCAAGAGGAAACATAAACATGGTTTTCTGTGGCTGCCCGATGGCTTCTTAGCCAATAAAAATGACAAGAGGAGAGAGCCTGTTGGACAGGATGACTTCGATATGAAGTAAGTGGACATACAGACCAACTGCAGCTTGTGTTAAAAAAGTATTTAAAACAAGAAATATGATTACTGCTGGGTGAGAATTCATAATTCATGACTTGGGGGAAATGTGGGCTGTGAAACCTTCAATTAAGATATTGTAGGTTAAAAGAGAAACAGGTAAATGGCATCAGTAATCAAAACTGGTGTTTGATTGAGTGTAAAACAAAGCTTAGCTTTAACATAGCATGCAATCTGTGTCCTGGAATAAATACAACATCTTCTGAACTTGTTTTTTTTTTCTCTCATATCAGGAATTTCAAGACTCAGGATGGAGCCATGATTGATGGAGGTCAGAGTCAGAGATGGCTGGAAGATGAGGTCTCGTCCAAGAAACCAAGAGTAAGTGAATTGAGTGAATTGTCCGAATAAAACTGATGGATGGGAGCAGTTTAAATGAAATTGGGTGAGGAATGTTTGGAACATAAACAAAGGTTTTTGGTTGTGAATGTTGTTTCAAGTTCTCTTCCTTTTTATAGACCGAAGACAAACCGTTGCTGCCCATCGCCATGGATGGAGGAGTTGACCGAAGGGAGTGGACCCTGCAGCATCGCAAGGCCGCTGACATCACCCTCACTCCCCCTCAAGCCGACCTAGATACTGACTGTCTGGATGTCAACGTCAAGGGACCAGGTGAGGAAAAATGCACTTCTTAACAACATAGATTTCATGTTCAGACATTCCCTTAATAATGACTTGCTCCTCCCTAAGATGGCTTTACCCCGCTGATGTTGGCGTCGCTGCGTAATGGTGGAGGCCCAGACTGCAGCCTGCACGGAGAAGAGGAGGAAGACAGCGGAGGAGAGGAACCAGGACCGAGTGTCATTTCGGACCTGATCACTCAGGGTGCTTCTTTGATGGCTCAGACTGACCGTACAGGAGAAACAGCACTCCACCTGGCTGCCCGCTACGCCAGGGCTGATGCTGCTAAGAGACTACTGGACGCTGGAGCTGACCCCAACGCCCATGACAACATGGGCAGAACTCCGCTGCATGCTGCCGTGGCGGCTGATGCCCAGGGAGTCTTCCAGGTGAGACGCAACTGTTTGATCAGAAGCATTTATGAACATGACGCGACTTTAAAATAATTTTATTAGCTGGGTTCGCCACCAGTTCCACTATTATGGTTACAAATTTATCTAAAGGTATTTCCTATGAAACGTAAAATCATCATCACTGTGGTCTGCCATGAGTTATTCATCTTGTGTGTCTGTATCTTCTCAGATCCTGATCCGTAACCGTGCAACAGAACTGGATTCCCGCATGAATGATGGCACCACTCCACTGATCCTGGCAGCCAGGCTAGCAGTGGAGGGCATGGTGGAAGAGCTGATCCACTGCCACGCTGACATCAACGCTGTAGACGACCATGGTCAGCAGACTTTTCATATATTTACTCTTCCTGTGAATGGAAGTCTGGTGTATGAATTCCAGCATGACATGTACAGTTATTTGGATTACAGTGTTGCTCATATACAAACTGCACTATGATAAGCTTTCAGATTAGATCCAGCCATGCAAATATAAAATGTTAAAGTTAGTAAACCTTAAAGTCGCTGTAATACTTCAGTCCTTTTTAAAGCTTTTACTGCATGTTATGCCCTCCCTCACTCTCCCCTGCGTTTCCTGTCTCTCTCCAACTATCACAGTCTAAATAAGGCAGAAATGTTTTGTTTTGGTTTAACATGCTTCTTTGTCTTCTCTCACTCTCCCACCATTTCTAGGCAAATCTGCTCTGCACTGGGCGGCTGCAGTTAATAACGTGGAGGCAACTCTTGTTCTTCTGAAGAATGGAGCCAACCGTGACATGCAAGACAACAAGGTTTGTTCTGGCGTTTTCATTTATGTTATTTTAAACTATTATTAATAATTCTTCAAAAGTAAAACAAATAATGTAAAAAATCATGTAAAAAGTAATATCTGTATAAAACTGGATTTTATTCAAAGATTTAGTTCCAAAATGCATAAAGTAAATAGAGAATACACACAAAAAAGATATTTTCTCTCAAACTATCCCGGTAGTTCACCTGGTAGATCGTCTGCCCGTGTATAAGGACTAAAGTCGTCTGTCTCTCCGCTGAATTTCCTGTCGATCTCTCAGGCTGTCATTGTACACCTGTATTACCAAATATAATAATCTCAACTGGCTGCCGTTGATCTGAGTGATTAGTCCAAACATTTCATTCATAATGTGTTAATATTTTCTCAATAGGTGCACTGCTTCTGTCTCAGTGGAAATGAATGTAATCAGAAACCCTAATCTCTATAATGAGATATTTGCATATATATCAGGTTTGAGTGTGCTTTGGTTGCAACAGCTAGTCTGGAGAGGAAAGGAGGCAGAACACATTGGCTATCGTCTGATAGGTTTCACTTTTTATCAGCTTCAGTCTGCATCTACTAGCAGAAATGTGTCGTACTCATCATTCTTGCATTAAGTTGCTAATTGAACTGCAGGGGAAGCCCAGATATCCTTTATATATTTTCTGAATATTCACTGGCTACACCAAAAACCAAGAAACATCGGCTTTTGACATTAGATGACTAGTTTCAAATTGCCCCAACGCATCTCTGAAAAAACCCCAGAACATTTCAAAGATGGCACAGCGTGGCTCACCAGGATCCTGCAGCTGTGCTTGATGTTGTGTCAGCAAACATGACACACAGCCTTAAAGTCTGTACTCCTCTGTGACTGCTGCGAAGTGCTGGCACCGGGAGAGATTCCCACGACAAATCTGCTGCGTCACATATTAGGGTTCAGTTCACCCACCTTCCTTAAAGAGGGGCTGATGGAGTAAGGAAAGTCAAGCTGTTGTTGTAAAGTACCCTCTTCTATTTTTTTTTTAATCATACATTTTCATTTCTTGCTTCCTTCAGGAGGAGACGCCGCTGTTTCTTGCAGCAAGAGAAGGAAGCTTCGAGGCGGCTCAGGTTCTCCTTGACCACTACTCCAACCGTGACATCACCGATCACCTGGATCGGCTGCCCCGCGACACTGCGCAGGAGCGCATGCATCACGATATAGTGCGTCTGCTGGACCAGTACAATTTGGTTCACAGTCCACACAATGGGCCTAATCACATGGGGGGAGGAGGGAACTCCGTTATGTGCGGGGCCAACGGAGCGGGTTTCATTGGCATGCGACCCGGGCCGCAAGGGAAGAAGAGCAGGAGAGGCGGAGGTGGAGCGAAGGTGGGAGGTGTTGGCGGGGGAGCTAAGGAGCTGAAAGACATGAAGGCGAAGAGAAGAAAGAAGCCTGCTGGAGGTGACACGTCGGGGGTGGTTGCTGGAGTGGGAGGAGGAAGTACAGGAGGTGCAGGAGGAGGGAGCGCGAACGGCGTGAAGGCAGCAGGACTTCCAGAGAGCTCCGTCACCATGTCACCAGTTGACTCTCTGGAATCGCCGCACTCGTACACAGGCGACGTGTCTGGCACCGTCTCCACCACGGCGAACTCGCCTCCGCTCCTCACAAGCCCGACCTCCAGGCCAATGCTGCCCCCTGTCAGCCACATGCTGGGACAGCAGCAGGGCTGGGTCGGCATGACGAAGCACGGTTACAGCGGCCACATGTTCGGCCTTGTACAGCACCAGATGGGTGGATCTCACCCTGGCATGGGCCAACACCACAGCCAGGGCCCGATGCTGACTCCCATGAACGTCACCATGAGCAGAGAGCAGCTGCCACCCATTGTCACGTTCCAGATGATGGCGCCCGGAGGAGGCCAGGCCATGCTGAAGCAATCTCAGCCTGGGCAGGTACAGGTCACACAGTCCCAGGGGCAGAACCAGAATCAGAGTCACTCCCAGCAGGGGCCGGGCCACCTCCACTGCTCCCAGAGTATGATGTACCAGATGCCTGAGCAGATGAGCATGCCGCATGGGCTCTCCCACACCCTGCAGCACGCCCACACCATCAGCCACGGAGGCCACGGAGGGATCGAGAACCAGTCTCGGCCGCTACCTTCTTATCCACCCATGCAGAGCCCCGTAGATAAGTACCCCACACCGCCCTCCCAGCACAGTTACACCACCGCCGGCTCAGAGGGCACCACCCCCGGCCACTCTGCCCACCCACCCAGTGAGCACCCGTATCTCACCCCTTCGCCCGAGTCCCCGGACCCTTGGTCGTCCTCTTCGCCACACTCCAACTCGGACTGGTCTGACGTCACCACCAGCCCCACCCCTCTGGGGAACCCCCACCACGCACTGCCGTCTTCACACCACACACACATTCCAGAGCAGGCGCAGCTGCAGCCGCAGTCGCAATCGCAACAGATGCAGCAGGCCTCTCAACAGCCTCCGCTCGGAAACATGCAGGTGTTTGCATAAAGCCGGCCAGAGGGAAGCGTGAACAGACTGACTTTGGGGTTCTGTGTAGTTTTATAACAACACGTACGATGCTTTTCTGACTTCTCTCGTTAATTCTCTTTGTTCGTTCTTCATTATGATAATCGGTCACCTCCCGTTTTTACATTTTCTTCTCCTCTTTGCACTTAAGAAAACTGTGTGTATAGTTTCTAAAACGTTGTTGAGTATTATCAGCCAGAAAGCAAATGTTCTCAATACCAAAAAAAATAAAATAGCGTGGCGTTAGCTGTCTGTCATAAATCAGTTTTCCACGTTAAGTGCCTTCGATCCCAGCTGAGCGCGCTCCGCTGTCTTGTCAGACTGACTTTTTTTTTTCTCTTCGGCCTTTGGCACCCAAACACAAACTGTTTATTGAGGGATCATCGAGGAACTGCTGACCAGATGGCGGCCAGCTGGTATTGCATCAGAAAAACAGACTGTTGAGATGGACACTGAGACGGGGCGGAGGACGCTCTGCGTTGGAGGACATTGTCATTTTTGTTCTGCTATATGCTATCCTTATTTTTTGTTTAATGTAATAAACCTGCCAATACTAACTCCTCATTGAAACCATTCACCCTATTATTTTTATATACGATGGGTCACATTCAGTCGATGCTTTATCTCAGCAAAACTACCTAGTTGTTGCCTTGTTTTTTTTACTCATGCATTTTTTTTTTATGTGTTAAAGGGGGAATTTGATAAAAATGCTGTTGCATGACTAAAAAGACAAACACCAAGAAAATGACAGATTATATAGAAATGCTCACAGATGCATCTACACTCTACACTTTAGGGCGTTTCTCTGTCAGTAAATGCAGTAAATAAATTCACCTGCACAGTGTATCGCCCGTGTCCTGTTACAAAAAGAGTTGATTCGAGAATCGGATGTTCGTTTTAGATGCAGTTACATGGTGTTTCTCGCCACAGACGGCGCCACTATACTTCACGTGTCGTTGAGGGATTCATTCAGAAGCTTGACTAACTTTATGCAAATACATACATAAGTTTTTAGTATGTTGTATGATGAAATGTACATAGACTTACAGCACATTCTGCTTGTTATCACTGAGCTCGATTCGGCACAGACGTGTCGACTTTTTAAGAAAAATTTCTGCGTCTGTTTTTTATATGAATTCTGTTCGCACTTCTTGAATGATTCTGAATGTTAGAGTTGCGTGGTTTTACCTTTTAAACCGCCTCTTTCTAAGCGTTTTTCTCTCTTCCAAAATCATTTAACCAGTTTTGCCTTTTTGCTTAACTACAATCAGTGTATCTGTGCACCTTTTTTTTTTTTTTTTTTTTTAAGTCATGATTCATAAACCAAGTCTGGAGGTGAGTGAGGTTTAAAGTATTTCTTTTTTCGTCTTCCTTCTTAAAGTTGATGTTGATCATAGCTTTGTGTGACTGCTCTGTAAACACAGACAATCATTCACTGTTTTAATTTTGAAAACTTAAAAAAAAGTGTCTCTAAGACCAAATTCATTTTTATTTTCTACCAAAAAAATTTCACATCTTGTCCACCTTTTGTCAGCTGTTGCCCTCGTTTTAATTAGTGTTGTGGTTAGACACACAGGTCTGATACCTGGTTTGAATTACTACTGCAGTCTGTGAACAAACCAAATCATTCATGTTTCTTCAATAATCCCTTTTTATCTCTGTACTTGACGACGTCCCTGCAGTTTCACGAAACACAGACACTGTACATTGAGGTGTCACGCAGCATTTTTTTATTAAAGAATTGAGCATGTCAGTTCCTGTTCATATGCAAGGCCATGTGTCTATGTTCTGTATATAAAATGTTTTTGTTTTTTTAAAATTGTACTTTCCTCTGTTAACCAAATAGCCTATAATATACATGCCATATGAAGTAGTTGTCACCATGTTTGTATAAGGTAGAACTAAAACTGATGATGAAATATGTTTTGTCTGTTGCAAAAAAACCAAATGATCAACCAAAATGTGCTTCCTGAAATAAAGCCCAGATCTTCATAGATTTTTGCACTCATGTCTTTGTTTTTTTTAAATACACGTCAACAGGTTCAAACACTGTGCAGCAACTTGATTCAATCAATGAATTTTACAGATCACACAGGGTGTCCGCCGGGTATTAAAAAGTATTAAAGCATAGTAAATCAAACTTACTCAATTTATTTATTAACTAAGACAAATTATTATGATTGGAAATTAGTAATAATTGTAGTCCTTGAAACTGATAAATGACTGATAAATTTACTACACATATTGGATATCTACAAGATATAATCAGTTAATTAAATACTCATTTCTTTAGGAAATATACTTCAATGATGAAGTATGTTTTAAAGATATCAGTTGGATTTTTAAGCATTTATTTTAGTACCTTTAACTGAAGCAGTCACTGAATTGATATGCAGAGATTTTTTTTAAGGTAAATTAACTTTTTCTTTATATGTTCAGTTGACTGACAACTTGATGGGAGAGCAGCCATTATTATCAAATTTCTGTGCTGCTATTATTCCCAGTACACCGCTCCAACCGAGTCCCACCACCAGTCAAACTTCCACTGCAGGCATCGCATCTTCTCTGAAAGTCGCTTAGGATAAAAGCGTCAGCTGGCAGCTTTATCCAGGTGACAGAGAGAGCTGGCTGCAGCAGGTAGATGGTGTCAGCGGTTGGCAAACTGCAGCAGATTTAGAAAGGTGGTCACCTGAGGTCTGAGATAGCCCAAACCCAGTCTCCCCAAGAACTGTCTCAATGTGGGACATTAAAGCAACTGGTGTATAGTCATTGAGGACAGACTGATGAGACTTATTTGGGACTGAAACAAAGCAGGATGTCTTCCACAGTATGGGAACCTTCTCCTGCAACGGGCTGAAGAACCCAGCAGGCCTCAAAGGACAGAACTGCTGGTGTTATATATATCTATAGATGTAACACAAAATATTACTTTTTTGAATGATTTTGTTAAAGACAAGAGCAAGAGTGACATGTTTTAAACTTAAATGTTAACAGCATTACTGCATTACTCATAATAGATCATGTTTAAAATGAACATGAGGAACTGGTTTTTATATTTGTTCACGCCTGATTGGTTTAGATTTGGTGACACTGCCATTTATATATATATATATATATATATATATATATATATATATATATATATATCTATATATATATATCATATTATATATATGAAAAACAAATTGTTACAGACATTTTGTTTATAACTTTTATTGTTAATTTCTTCATTTTTAAAATGTTGTTCACACTGATTGGTCTAGATTTGGTGACACTGCCATATAATATTATATATATATTATATATATATATATATATAATATATCTATATCTATATATAGATAGATAGATAGATAGATAGATAGATAGATAGATAGATAGATAGATAGATAGAGTGACAATGAAAACAAAATTGTTACAGAACTTTTATTGTTAATTTCTCCATTTTTAAAATGTTAGTATTGGCCCCCGGATGGACACCCTTCATCTAACACAGGGGTCTTCAACCAGGGGTCCGTGACCCCTATAAGGGGTCTGCAGAGCTACTGCAGGGGGTCCGCCAATCCTATAAGGGGTCTGCAGAGCTACTGCAGGGGGTCCGCCAATTTTGTCATAATAAATGACAATTTTCACCAAAATAATTTGTGAGAATTAAAAAAAAAGAATGATATTAAGTAAACTGTCATTAATTTGCAATGATACGCTACTTTAAATAACTTGAAATAAATTATCACATTATGCATGAACGTTTTATCAATCGTAAACACATGTAGGATAATAACCCAGTATATAAGTAGATTCATAAGGTGAAATAAAAGGTGAATAAAGTAAATAAAAAAAGGCCAGGCTTAAAATGTGACACGCACACAAAATAATGAATTACATGTGGGGGTCTCTGCTCTGTTTGTCTCTCGTCCTTGGGGGGCTGAGAAAGGCTGATACTCTCCGTGTGGTGCTGTTCGGTGCCGGTCCATCGGGGTGGCGCTGCCTCGCACAGGAAGCTTTGACACGGAGACGAGGAAGAAATCTGTACACGGAAGTCCTGCAGGATTTTTTTTTTTTTACATGCATGAGATTTGAGTGTTGTTTGTGGACTCCTCGGTGTAATTCACCTCTTTTGTCTGACGGGTTAGTTGAGGCGTGTTGACGCGTAAAGATGGCACAGCCGGCGTGGAGACCTCTGGTGAGATAATCGGCAGACGCTTGAGATCCAGTCCGGGTCAATGGACGCCAGGACCTGCTGAAGTGCTGCTGTTTTGACAGCTGGGGTTTGAAGACTCGGGTACCTGGTCAGAGCCAGCTAAAGGAGAGACAAGACCCGAGATTTAAAGAGTAGAAAGCGGGGTTGGGTTTATGTAGAGACGGATATCTACGACGCAAAGAGCTCCTCTGACCTCTGCTTGTTTAGTCTGTGAGTAAATAAAAACTCATTTTATTTCTAAGAAAATCTTCCTTATGTTTCTCTCCAACACTATTTAAAGCCCTGACTGCTTATTCATATCCACACTCTCCTTTCTTGTGTCCAGCTCCACACCGACCCCTGGTCATGGCCTCATCCCGGTTGAAGTACCTCTCTCTGGGCGTGCTGGTGTTCCAGACCACCTCCCTGGTGCTCACCATGCGGTACTCCCGCACCCTGCAGGCTGAAGGCCCTCGGTACCTGGCCTCCTCAGCTGTGGTGGTGGCCGAGGTCATGAAGATCCTCGCCTGTGTGCTGCTCGTCTTCAAGGAGCACAGTGAGTGCACATTTAACCATTAACAGGGCTTAACCCATTATCTTCATTATAGCATAATAATCTAATGTAATGTTTTTATTGATTTATTCTGAGGGCTATAAGGTGTCAGACAGTGTTTAAAAATGAAACACCATAAGCTGTAGTATGGTCCAACACCCTGAAAATGACATTAAAGTTGATATAAAAGCAGCAAAATTAATATTTGAGGAGCAGCTTATGTTTTTTTTTTCTCTTTGCTCAATTGATTTATCGGTTTGTCAGCCCTAAGCATGAAGAATGCAATGCTGATATTCATAAAACTACACAAATATTAAAGTGGCACACAAATATTACACAAAAAAGCAACAGCTAATGTAAATTATAAAATATAACAAGGTCAGGCAATAAAAGCTAGTGCTGGATATTAGTGAAATGTTTTAATAAGCTGTAAAACATTTGTTTTCTTTGTGCGGTTAGTCCAAAAGTCTCACAGTGTCGTCTGAACACAAGCAACCGCTCAATAATTTACTGTCTAAAATTGGTGAAATTCTTTAAATTTAAATCCAAAACTGTCTGATCAAGTTTTTCAAGTTTCCTGCTCAGACTAAAAATGCAAATGTTGAGATCTGTGGATCGGATTTGTCAGGTTTCTTTCTTTGAGTTGCACTCATCCTGAGTGTCTGATGTAAAAAAAAAAAAACAGGTTCGCTGAATTATCTCTAAAACCTGGAAGCCGCTCGGATCTGAAACCTGGACTGATGTGACAAGAACCATTACATTACATTTAGTCGTTTTAGCTTTTATCTAAAACAACTCACAAAAAAAGGGAAATATGTCAAGGTACAGTGCGACAAGGACGTGTTAGTGCAGCATGAAGGACGACTCGCGTAGAAACAAGCAACAGTTTGAGAGGGAGGATAGATTTATCATCTATCATCAGATGTTGGTAGTGCTAGGAGAGGAGGTACTCTCTGAAGAGCTGGATCTACAGTACAGGAGGTGGTTGAAGGTATAGAGGGACGCTCCTGATCTGTTAGGAAATAACAGATGAGAAAAGTTTGGATTGACCTGAGCTAGACGTCGTTCATTTGAGGAGCATAATGGTCAGGAGGTAACATATGCCTGTAATAAGGGCATCGAACATGTGCCCTCTGACATAAAGCAGTAAACCTGCTCCCCAGGCCACGAGGAAAATACAGAAAGTGACCATTTTACTCAGTCATCTTTGCCTAATTATGAACATGCAGACATGTTCAGATCTTATACAGGTGACCTCACCTCCCAGTACATCCCGCCAGAGCTGGCAGACAAATTAAATTTCTCTATATCTGTCGGTCTAACTCTGTTTTCATTCCTCAGGTTACAGCATGCGAGCTCTGAACAGCGTCCTGCGTCAGGAAATTATCCACAAACCTGTAGAAACACTGAAACTTGCGATCCCGTCTGGGATCTACACACTGCAGAACAACCTGCTGTACGTCGCCTTGTCCAACCTGGACGCAGCCACCTATCAGGTACGGCAGAGGGCGTGATGGATGGGAGCTTAAACTAAAGAGACTCACACAGGAACTGATGTGTGTTTCTCAGCCACTTAGCAATTAGTGTTCATGCATTATTTACAGTTTTCTCACTTTGTCTCCATCAGGTGACATACCAGCTGAAGATCCTGACCACAGCTCTGTTCTCAGTGTCGATGCTGGGCCGCAGGCTCGGCGTCTACCAGTGGCTCTCACTGCTGATTCTTATGGCTGGAGTGGCTCTCGTGCAGGTCTGGTACAGCTTCTTGTCTGTTTACTACTTGGGCCCCGCCCGTGAGTTCCTGCTCGGCCCAGAGGTTTTACACACTTTTATTTGCTCAAGGAGCGTTTCACAAACATTAATCCCGGATCGAGAATTCATAATAGAAAGAGTCATAATTGACATTGTTTGCAGTTCTAGTGTGTCAACAGACATCTGCATCAGACCTACATGTCACTCTGAAACAGAGTTAAACCTTTTTATTCAGCATTTCTGTGATATTTCTTCCCCCAATTACAATACCTATTTACTCTTTGTGTGGACAATGGAGTTAAAGAAGTTTTTCTTTTTCTTTTTTCCACACGTTTCTTTCTCAAAGCAGCCACGTTTGAATAGATGATGTTTAGTTTCAGGGACACGGTGTGCTTAGGAAATCCTGCGGTTGTATATTCTGGTCTAACTATTCCTTCAGGAGAGAGATCGGCAGTACGCCAGTAATTCACTCCAGAGTTTGCTAGTCGAACCTTTCTTTCTGATTACCGACTGTGGAGCCGGAAAACCAGGATAGATTTGTGAGTTTGGTCATTCTCAGCATGTTCCTTCTACTTCTTGTTATATATCTGTACTTATTTACTCAGCCCCTCCTGAAGAAAATCCATCTTTGTTAGAGAGAAAGAAAGAGAGTTTGGCCAGTTCTGTAGGTGTCACTTTGTGTAATTAAGCGTTTACTCAGCTGTGTGTTGGGAGCGTTCCCATTTTTATTTTTAATTATTGTGTGATCTCTAATTTCTTCTCGTGGCCAGATAAAGAAAAGAAACTCTTACTGTCGGTGGGAGTTCTCTCTCTCTATGTGTGTGAAGGTTAAATAAATAAAAGATAACGAGACCCTGAACTTGTTGTGTAAGTATAATATTGGCTACCAGTGGTTACGAGGGATGTGCTGATGAATGATGAAGTGTTGACCGTCGTGATATCACCTCCTCCTCCTCCTCCTTGGCAAAACAAATAAAAAGCCAGTCAGTTATAATCACACCGGATGTGATCTTAATATTGTCTGAGCTCAGACAGACGCACAATGAACGAGGATCATAAATCTACAGGATCAGACAGGTAGAAACATTTACTCCCAAACTGTATAACCGAGCTGTTTCTCCACGACACCTCTTTAAGGCTCCAATAACAGACCATCACATCAGATATGTTATTAACACGCAGCCATAGCACCTATCCTGTTTGCAAACACCTACAAACGGATAAACGAGCGGAAAAAGCCAGCATGAATCTGCTGAGAATTAATTGGAGTGTTTTAATGCAACATCGCACTGTTTGTTTTCAAGGTTTGTGCTGTTAGTTCTCACTCAGCGGGGTTTGTTTTGTCAGAACTATAGAGGTGGAAGGCAAACAGTGTCTTGTTCCAAAGCTTATAGAAATGATCTTTACCAAACAATGAAAAAGTGCAGCAGCTACAACAATACTTTTCTTACCTTGCACAACCAGAGATCATCATCTTTTTTTTTTCTTTTCTTTTTTTTTTTATATTCCCCTCCTGCATTAACACACCTTTTCCTGCTTACTGCAGCACATAGCGCAGGAACTCAAACTCTGCAGTATTTTTACAACTTGGCAAAGTCGTGAAGATGCCTTTTGTGTGAATTTCAGGTACCCGGCATTATTATAGATTCAAAGAGATTCAAGTGTTCAGACCTTACTAAGAAAATACTCGTAGAAGATTCATCGGTTTTATGATAGGAGCTGTTCGACAGTTTGTGCTTACATGTTCTGTTTTGGCGTCCTCTCTGTACACCGAAGGAGTTTGACATTTTGAGAAATATGTTGATTCACTTTCTTGCCAAGAGCTTAATAAGAAAATCAATACCACTCTCATGTCTGTCCCTTAAAGATCCACTGTGTCAGATTTAGGAGGCTCTGTTCATCGAATATGTCAGAAATGTAATATATGATGCACAACTTTGTTTTAATTAGTGAATAATCACCTGGAAATAATAGAATGAGCTTTTTTATATCAGCAACACGGTTCCTCATCCATGGATGTCCGCCGTGTTTCTACAGTAGGCCAAACTAAACTTTTTTTCGGCATCATATTTTTATCATTCTTTAGTATTTTTCAAAAGCAGAAGTCAAGAAATGTTGAGAACAAATCTGGTCGCAAAACAGGGCCGATTTATAGAAGTAAACTGACCAGAAGAAGTAAGTCATGTGGCTAGTTGGCGTTGCCTAACAGTTTTCTGTTGAGTATAAGCGTGAGGGTGTTTCCACATATCTGCGACCTTTTTCTTAATTTTTATTTCTTTTTTCCATGTGTTGATTTATAACAGGGGTCTCCAACCTGTTCCACAAAGGGCCGGTGTGGCTGCAGGTTTTTGTTCCAACCAACCAAGAGCACACAGTTTGACCAATCAACTCTCTGAAGACTGAGATCAGTTGATTAAATAAGTCAAGTCTGGTGTGCTGCTGTAAAAACCTGCAGCCACACCGGCCCTTTGTGGAACAGGTTGGACACCCCTGATTTATAAGAATAAACAGTCATGCTGGGCTCTTGGCTCCTCTTTTTGGCCAACGCAGTTATTCCCTAACGGGAGGGCGAGTGGAGGGGGTTGCAATCTGCTACTACACCTCTGGATGGCACAAAATCCTACACACTCATACTTTAAATATCCGGCTACATTTTGCAGAGGGTTAATTTAACGTAGCACAAACACTGGAAATGGGGAGGAAACAGCTAGCCTGGCCTAAGGTTTAATATTTTGACTTATATTCAGGTCTACTTAGTAGCTTTCAATCACAGCTTGCAGTCTTCCTCAGTGGATTTTAGTAGACAGCTTCTGGGATGACTGTCTCCATCAGCTGAGGAGAACCAATGGAAGCATCTGAAAGAAGAAAAACAGCTTGAATCTAATGTTTCCAAGAACAAGAACAAACTTTGAAGCTCAATCCTTATTGTAATCCAAAGGGTTTGTCTTGTGTTTGCAGTGGCCCTCTGAGTCCTCAGCGACCCCGGAGAAGGAGGCCCTCTCCGCAGGCTCCCAGTTTGTCGGTGTGACAGCGGTTCTGGTGGCGTGCTGCTCCAGCGGGTTCGCTGGTGTCTACTTTGAGAAGATCCTAAAGGAGAGCAAACAGAGCGTCTGGGTCCGCAACATTCAGCTAGGTCAGTGTCCAGTCAGTCTGTCCAGTCAGTCTTGAACAGCTGTTCTTACGTATAAAATATAAGTAAATGCACTGGAAACTAATGTTCATTTGATCAATGCACGTCCATCAATAATGTTGCAAGCTGTTGTTGAACAGATTGAAAAAGGCTGTTTCTGAAGCAAGCTTATGTGTGTGTGTTTGTGTGTGTGTGTGTGTGCGCAGTTTCTTTTGGTCCCTGCACAGAAAGCCAGCTGGGCTTTTTACCTCCGATATGTTTCTGTTAAGATGAATGTTCCTGTCTAATTTATTTTTACCCCGGAGCGTGTGAAGCATGTGTTAAAGTCTCCTGCGATTGCTGGTGTGAACTCGGAGCTTTTTCACCTGCATTAAATGTTGGAACCTAGATCTGCAACAAGAGCGGTGAAGAACATGCTGTGTGTTTTTATTATGTCGTCGTCGTTGTCATTGGTTGTAAGTGTGGTACAAGAACATGTGGAGTGTTGATCTGACAAAAACAAGCAATTTGAAGGTGTCACCTTCTGTTTTTGACAGGTTTTTTTGTTTTACAACAGTTAAATAAGAGGAAACATAATTGAAAATTAAATTGTTATTTACAGCCTTAATAGAAAATAGGAGATAAAAGCACAATAGCTGGAGTACATGGTGCGCCAAGATATGAAAGATAGTTCGGGCGAAAAGGTTTATTTGCCTTCTTGTTAAGAGTTAGGTGAGAAGATGCCACTCTCGTGTTGGTACACCAAGTAGGAAACCATAGCCGGGAAAGGTTTAGCCTTAGCTGACTTTAAAAGAGTTGAACCAGGACGACACAGCTCTGTCTGAAAGTAACAAACCTCTTCATCGACATGTCACAGCTGGTCTGTTTAATCATCAGCGTCAAATTGTGGTTTCATGGATATGTGCCGGAGTATTTCACAGTCAGACCAACCTCCGAAGCCTATGCAGAAGTGCCAAAAACTGCAGTTCCCCAAACGTCCACTTGAGGTCGGCTACAGAACGAGTGAATCTCCATAAGCCCCCATGTTAAAATGTGCAACTTCACAGCAGAAATAAACATGTTTACAGCCTGGTACAAAAAACAGTTTTGGTCTCTATAGCTAACTTCCCAGGTCATGACAACTGTACTGAGTCTGAATTTTTGTAGAACTCACTTGCTCAAATTATATTAAAGCTTAAAGTTATACAGAATTAACAGTGTGGCTACTTCGATTGCCAGATTGGTGCCGTTACAGATGGCTTGTTTGAGCACCCAGGCGCCATTCAGGCTATAGGTCCGCCAACTAAATTTGCCTCTGAGCACAAAGTCTTGGTCTGAGTTTCTCTCTTGAAAAGTGTTATTTGAATGTGTAGTTTTACTTCTGTGCGTGTTTCCAGGGATGTTCGGCCTTGTGTTCGGCCTCTTTGGGATGCTGGCCTATGATGGAGAGAGGGTGAAGGAGTCGGGAATGTTCCAGGGATACAACACCATCACCTGGACTGTCGTGGCGCTGCAGGTAACGCTTCCTCCACTGCCAGCTTTCCACCAAAACTGTCAAATATATTATCGAGCCTCTTGGGTAATAGAGTTTTTATTTCACGGATCAGGCCCCCCCGTCGGCCCGTACAGGTCATGCCTTCGTCCATCTGTGTCTGTGTGTTTGTTGTTTCTCCAGGCGCTGGGTGGTCTGGTCATAGCAGCGGTCATCAAGTATGCAGACAACATCCTCAAGGGCTTTGCTACATCGCTCTCCATCATCCTGTCAACGCTCATATCGTACTTCTGGCTACAGGACTTCGACCCCACTGGGTAGAGGATACTCTCGCTGCTTCTCTCTGTCTTTTGTGTCTTTTTGTTTTTATTTCTCACAATCACAATTTCCCAAAGCTGACGTTGTTGTCTGTCTGTCGTCCACAGGGTGTTTTTCTTGGGGGCCATTTTGGTCATCGCGGCCACTTTCTTGTACGGCTACGAAGGCAAGTCGTCCCCCAACCCCAGCAGGGCGTAGGACACTCACGGCTGATACTACAGCAGCGGTAGGAGGTCCTGTTGAAGCGTCAAGACGTGGAGGGTAAAAGCAGGACAAGAGGGCTGGAGGAAAAGAAGGGGAAAGGTCTTTATTGTATATTGTGATCAGAAAAAGGAGGAGACAGAGCAGGGGAGGAGTAGGAAGAAGAGGAGGAGGAGGTAAGCAGATTGGGACCTGAAGATGGGGAGGTTAAAAACAAACAACAAAAAAAAAGCACAATGCTGTGATGGGTCTCACACACCAAAAGTGCCTCAGCTGAGAACGGTAACCAGTGAGAGAAGAAAACTGTTTATTAATATCGCTGTAGAGAAAAAGCCTGGCTGCCACACCTCCAAATCTGGAGAGATATTCTCGACAGGACCGACTGTCGAGGCTGTTTGACTGCCAGTCACTGTTACTGCCACATCGCTCACACCTGTACAGTAAAAAGTTTCAGAGGCAGACAGGCAGGAGTTTCTAAAGCTTCTTCAAAACCATATTTTTTTAGATGTAGCGTTTACATTAGAGCTGCAGTATTTAAAGCTCTCTTTTTTTTCGGTCCCACTTTGAGCTCTGAAAGCACATTTCCCTCCCTGAAATGAGCCTTCCCAGCTGATGTTTCCTCTAAAGCTGTGTACACTACTGCAAGCTGTCACGATCAAATGGTCAAGCTTAGCGTAAGTCTGCTACAGAGGTAGGATTTGTACACGGTTTAAGAGACCTGTCTGCCTGGGAGGCGCACTCGGGGCAAGAAAAAATAAATAAAAAAAGAACAAATCGATGCACTGCGAGCCGTTTAGACACAGGTAGTCGACGTGACCATAACTAGTATTGTTTCCTTAATCACGGCTCTCACGTTGGGTTCTGTTCAGCTATTTTTGGAAACAGTTTTTGTTGCCAAGCAACATATAGTCACTGATATGTCTTTGATAACATACAGCTCCTGTCTCCATGACAGAACTGTTAACCGTTACTGTAGGACTCTGGTCTGTCTGTGTCTGGTGGCGTTTAATGTTTGACAGTAATCTGGGTGTATGAGTAAACTGTTACAGGAATAAACTAATCAAACTCTACAGAAATACTGCTCTAGGTCGTAACAGGGGGTTATCAATCGAAGGGAAAAGTTTGATTATGTGGTGAAGATTGAAAAATAAATAAATAAATCATGTTAACCTTGAGTGTAAATAATAGCACCATTTTTAAATTGTAATCTATGAATCTCAATGAATTGTCTGTTTAACTTATTCGTTCATTAATTAGACTCTTCAAAGCCACTGATTACAAACTTCCTGTGTTTGTGTAACAATATATTCTTTTGATTTTGTGGCAAAGTTTAAAAAAAAAATATCTTGAATGTGGCCCGGCTAAGTCTGAACTGACTGATTTGCTGATACTGATTTTACATCAGACATATTCGAGGCATTATTTACTCAGAAAGGAACGTTGGATTGTACGTTTTGACTCGTGTTTTTCTTCTGAAACTACTTTTTTTGTTTTCTTTTCTTGGGATAAAGCGGGTATAATTAATAACTTTATTATTTTAATTACCGATATGTGAATCTTTTATAAAAGAAACATGTTTCCTTTTAACTTTTCTGAATGTGTTATTGTGTCGTGTCTCTCCTGCTGGATCTTGTTCTCACTAAAACACACACATTTCTAAATCTCAAACTGCTCAAATTAAAAGGCATCTAAATGATGTCTGATTTACACGTCTAAGTTGATACTTTGCATGTTGCGTTAGCGCTGCGAGACACCCTGAATAAATTCACACTTCTGTATTTTTGGCATTTGTTTTAATGGGTTTAAAAACACTGCATGCAAAAGCCAGACAGTCTGAGAGAAAGGACTGTAACACACCAAGAGTTTCATGTCCTTCATGTTATAACACTGCAAAACACAGTCAACCCTAACCAATAACTGCATCACACTCCAGTCAATCAGTAGAACAAGTAGGTATTAACGAGTCAAGCTCCTCATGAAGGGCCATGTACCGCTCTACCCTCGAGTCCTCAGGCACATCTGTTACTGTAAAAGACACTTGAGGCCCTGATACACGCAGACAGAAGACTGTGTGACCTCGTGGTCAAGTATAAATGTGTATATTTTTTTTCTAACACTTTATTTTCCGTGTGAAAAAAGTGTTTGCCTCAATCCTCTGAATAAAATCGCAGATCACTTACTTTAATTCTCCAGTTAAAAGTGCTGCTTGAGATGTTTCCCTTGATTGTCAACATGGGCTCTCAGATGCTGTTTGCCTCACTAACTGCTCCTGTGTCATGGCTACAATAGGCTTGTTGTTGAGAAATCCAGTATCCATGCCCTCTATACAGACAGGCTTAAAAAACAAAACACTCCTTCCAGGTGATCACCGCTATAGTGTCGCTCTAAAATGAGGTGTGTATGCGTTTGTTTGTATGTGTGAAGGCTCGTTCGATTTGCACCAGGAATAATGAGCAGCATTGTGTAAGATATCGTGATTACATCCTCCAGTCTCTCTTCATCTCTGTCTCATCTTGAACCAGCTCAGCACTTCAAGCGTGACCTGTTTCACTGGCCCATTGAGTGTGTACCGTTTAGAAATACAGCGTACAGACCTGCATGGAAAACAATAAGCAACGTTTGCAGATTCAACGTGATCGTGAAATGTTTCTGTAAGCTGCACTCCGCTTATGAGTCCTCATATAAAAACAAATTTTTATAAAAGATCAGAAATGACACGACACTGTATGTCTGAGTAAACCAAATACTGCACCAAACTTTAAAGGCTCAGTTCACCCAAATCACAAAAAAACTTTTTTTTACTATCTATCTTGTTTCAGTTTTATTCCTGCAGATTTCCAAATATCTGTAGCAAGTTTCTACCTCCACCCAATACGATGGAGGTAAAGCGAATGCTTTTATGTCAATATCGTCATGAAATCTGGCTCAGATCAGATAAATAATAATACCTTTTGCTCATGAACAGACTTTTCTTCTAGACATTTTCTACCTGCAAAAAGAGATTCCCACTAAGTGCTAATTAGCAATTATCAGCATGCCAGCGTGCTAAACTAAGACAATGAATGAACACATGCTGTTTGCTAAACATCAGCATGTTAGTGTTCAGCTCCAAGCTTTGCGGTATCTTAAGTGCGGCTGCTAGCGTTGTTTAAATGCAGTTTTTTGAAAGCTGTGATGAGAAATGCATTCGTCTTCGTTATTTTTGGTTAAGAGGCAGAAATCTTACTGACAGATATTTCAAAAAAATCCCCCAAATCTGCAGCATGTCTTGAAGCTGCTAGAAGGAATTTAGAAGTTTTTTTTGTTTTGCTTTGTAATTTAGGTGAACTGTCTTCTAGCATAAATACACTCTTTCTTTCACTACAATCTTTGTTCTTGAACGACATATACTGACAGGATAAAGACATATTGTTTCTCTTACAGAGGTCAGACAAAGGTCATGTTTTTTTTTTCTTTACTGGAGATGGCTGTCATCTACACAGGCATCGCTGGCTTTCGAAAGGCAGGGAGCGAGAAGCTCCACAGCTTGGATGAACTGGCCGTTTGTGTTTGATTAAAAATAAAAAATAAAAATCCCACTGCAGGGTGCCGTTTAAGCATACCCAAGCTGTGATCTCTACATTATCTGTGATATGTTTTTAAAAAAAAAAAGCAAAGTAGCTCTGAGGATGCATGTATGTCGACAATCTTTACCCTCCCTGTAGTGTGTGTCAGTGTGTGTGTGTGTGAGGCAGTCTGGTGTGACAAAGCAGCAAGCCCGGACCCAACCCTGGGGCTCCATTATAGAAAACACACAACCAACAAACACATACACACACATGCCTGCACAGCCACACTCACGTCATCTGTAAAAGTACATCATCCAGTAACATTTCAGCTGATATATTAACGTATCTCGGTCCGTAGCGGCGTTGTCCTCCTTTAAACCTGTGTGACACAAAAACTAACACCGTTCCTTGGTTACACTCTTACACAGCACTTTACTGTACAGTACAGAGCAGGCCAGTATTATGTCATCATTAAGGCTGAAGTACCTTTTTAAACAGGGTCTGTATTTAGGCTTGATCTTTTTTTTTTTTTTTCTTTCTGGGCCTGAGTAGCTACAGTACGGGTTTGTGTTAACATCCCAGCACTAATGGCGGATATTCAAAGTTAGCTTTGCTCAGTTGTGGCCAGGCTGGAGGTGAAGGCCTGGATACCCAACAGCTCAACAGCACCAGAAGGAGCGACAGACATACTTTCTGGATCGTCAAAGGCAGCGGTGGGGAATTAAGGCAGTTGTCCCCTCAAGATTTTACACGCAAAAAAAAACTTTGTTTTGTGCCATTGACAGTTCAAGTCTCAGCCTGGTTACAGATCTTATAGTTTTTTTTCTCATCTGATTGTCTTGTTAGCCGTTTCACTGCAGAAGTGGCCCACTATGATATGATGTAACAAACGGCCAATCAGATGCTCTCAACGCTCTACTTGGGTGGTATGACGACAAGCGGAGGCCCTCTCCTCGGCCTCCACATCAGAACCTGGGCATCGTTGGCATTGGGCCTCCCCATGGCGTTAGGAGGGATGGGCTCCATGCGGGTCAGAACCCGCGGCTGATCCTGGTGAACCCGGCCCACCAGCCTGGCTCTGGAGCCCAGAGGCAAGGACGGATCCACTGCAATGTCGACCCTCATCCTCCACTTGATGGTGTGGAGGAGGATCTTTTCCCTGGACGTGGTGTTGAGCGCCACCAGCCAGGTGGTGAAGCTCTGGTCTCTTTTGATGTTAGTCAGTAAGGGCGTGTTGGATTCACTGACCGGCACCGCCCAGGTGACGCTGGGGTAAAAATTGTCATTCATGCTAACGATGAAGCGGGATGGCTTGGAGGTGGGGCCCACTATAGTGACAGTCTCTGTTGTGTTTCCGTACCAGGGGTAGCTCACGCCGTCCGAGTCGCTGATGGCCCTCACCAGACCTTCTCGTAGCTGAGGCAGCTCCCAGCTCGACCTGAGAGGAGACAGACAACAAGGAGAATTCTGGGTTACTGAGTGCTCTTCATCTTTAATATACAGCAGCATAGACAGACTTTAATCAGCTACAGTCAGTTCACACAAGAGACAAGTTTATTCCTAATAAGAAGATTAACTGAACCGGTTTAAGGACCAGAGCTAATTTGGTGTTAAAGGGACACTCCTAATCTGTATTTCTTATACCAACATTTCCTGTTTGTGGAAAGAAACTTTGTAATATTTTGTTCATATTAAATGTTTTTAAATAACCCATTTTATTTTTAAAAGATATTTCTGAGCTGTACCACTAGAGAGAGGTCACGTACTAGGAGGATAGCTCTGGTGAGAGGTCAGCAGAATTTCTACTGCTGTTAAACCAAAGTTGCTTTTCTACCAATATAAACTGCAGTTGCATTCTCATGCAGGAGTGCAAGAGTCAACAGAAATTTATACAACTATTTAATGTTAATGAATTAGCTCTTATTAAGAATTGAGTTCATTCATCAGGCGAAATAGCCAAACTTTCTCAGGTTTCAGCATCTCAATCTTTGAACATTTTGCAATTTGTCATCTTGTCATTTAACACAACAAATTTTGACCGTTTGAAAGCAGTTGAATTAAGAAAGAAAAATGATTAATAGTGTCAGCTCCACTTTCACAGCACGTAACATTTTGACAAATTGGCAGCCAATCAATATAGAAGTTCCACTTTAAAAAAATGTTTTGTGATAAAGTGACTCTTTCATTCACATTTTGATAAAGGATATTTTTCATTTAGAAGGACGACAACAGAGGTAACACGATCACTTCACGATCAGCCTCTAAAATTCCCATCCAGACACAAGCTCACGTCTACAGCAGCCGCCTGTACATGATGTATAGTGGTTCAGTGTGTCAGTGGATTATCATCATCTCTTTGTTGTGCCCAACAGTTTTTTCGTCAGCTGGTGGCCCCCTTCCATCTATTTGTTGTGCTTTCATGACCAATCTGATGACAAGCAACCCTGTAAGCCCCATCCTCTCACCCCTACACCCACCCACTCCCCTGAAACCCAGCAGGATTAAACACCCCCTCACATATGCCCTCCAGATAATGTGTGTGTCTGGTGGGGTGTGTGTGTGTGTGTGTAGGAGGGGGGATATGTCTCCATGGGCATAATTTTGAGTGTGAGAGCATCAACTGTTGTTTAGCTCCTTTTAATAGCAGCTTTTCTATTTAGGTGCCAAAGTCACAGGAACAGAATCTGTCGGTGGGCGTTTGAATGAAGGAGGCTGACGAGCGCAGTTAACCTGCTGCGTGCACAAATGCTCCTCTGTGTGATGCACAAGAGTGTACAAGCATGCATGCAAAGCCTCACACACACTGCTTTTTTTATGTGTGTGTGTGTGTGTGTGTGTGTGTGTGTGTGTGCAAGCACGCAACAGGGATGTAATGGGGACGCAGGTGTGTGAACTCACATGCCGATGTCTCCATAGGTGTTGTAAAATTCCATCTGGGTGCACGCCTGGATCCAGCCCACCACCCACGTCTCATTGCGCGGTATAGGGGGCATCACAATCCGCGCCGAGGCTTTGAAATAGGGCGTCTTGTATCGAAGCACTATGGGCGAGTTCTCCTCAATGACAGTCGGGCAGTGGTCTATGGTGGCGGACAGGTCGTACACCACGATGTTCTCTCGTTTGATGCGTGACTTGTTACAGGCTATGCTCTGGATGCAGCCCATGGCTGTGCACGTAAAGGTGATGGTCAGGAGCAGCCAAGAGAGCCTGACAGGCCTGGGGAACAGCACTGCTGACCGGGACTCGACCAGGATCAACACTATGAGGCCGTGCATCAGATGAAACTGTAAGGCAAAGGTGGGTGCTACCACGCTGTACGAGGCCCAAGATCAGAATCACAAATAAGGCTTCAGTGAGATCACAGGAGCAGGAGTGAGGGACAGCCGGGTCCAGTGAGACCAGGATCCAGGCTCAGGGCACCCGCCCTCCTGATGTACGGCCGCATCAACCAGCTCCAGGGGCTAACCCCGTGCTCTGACCTCCCCGCAGGCTGCAAGCCACAAGAGAAACACCCTGCAGGGATTAATAAAGTATCACATGAATTTTTGATACGGATATGATTGTATCCTGTCCGCTCACACGGTGCACACTGTCTGTTCCCGTGTGCCCTCTCCTCAAGGATCCGACCCGTCTCTGCTCCTGCAGGAACCCCTGCCCGTAACCTTTGATCCTCTTCTTCCTTCCCCGAGCTGTCATGTCACAAGAGGCGTCGGGGGACCGGCGGACACCGGGGCGCCGGCAGGGGGACCCGGTGGTCGGACGGCGAGGCTTGTTGATGCGGCACTGTACATGAGATGCTGCTGCTGCTGCTGCTTATAACCCGAGCGGCGGTGTTACTGTCCGTCATGCCTGTCGACTCGACGGGAGGGAAACCCGGTGAAACCTGGGAGTCCGGTCATCTGTGATGGATGGAGTAAAAAAACAACAACAAAAAAACAAAAAAACACTGACAGAGGCAAGCGAAAACAGCTTCCTCCTGCAGAGTTAGACGACACAGGCGGGTTATCCCTGATCAAAACGAGCTGGGGGAATAAACCAGGATCGTCAGCATCTGTCACACACTTGATGAATCGATGGCGTTATAGGTGCTGGGTAAAAAAAAATAATAATAATTGGATAAACGGTGTCATAGTATCCGTGCAGGGCAGCGTATGCGCCGCTCGGCGTGTCCTCATGTGATGAAAGCTGCACGGCGGAGTGTCGCTGTTCAGCCTGCGTGGTGCTGAAGATGCTGCTGAATGGACCAATGAGCGGCGGAGGGAGACTGAAGGCGTAGGAGTCTGCACAGTAGTAGCTTTGCGACCTCTTTTTTCCTCCATATTGGAATAATGTTTTTCTAATCGCATAAACACAGAGTAGACCCAGATAATGCTTCTGTGGATCTTATTGCAAGAGAGGGGAGCAACAGGTAGTGTTTGCCACTTCTCATGATTCCCACTCTTTATGTTATTGTTAACACGTTTTTAATAATACACCCTGTGGTTGAATAGAAAGAGGTGATGTGTTTTCTAATTGTGCGAGGAAACATTTGATAGGTTAAAGGTAAGTCAGCTGCAAGAGGCATGATGGCACCTTTCAAAATAAAACCATAACAAGGTATTAATAGCTGTTCCAGTGCATGATCCTCCTCAGCAGGTGGAGTCTGCCAAGTTATTATTGAACTTGCCTCCATGCCAGATGTAGAGTGTGAGGGAGTTTTCTGTTCTACCCGGGTTGCGTTACATTCAGGTCAGAGAGAGTCAGTGTGCTGCTGTGGTGCATGTTGGCCCAGGCTCTGCTACAATAAATGGAACTGGACCTTAATTAGTATCATTAGAAACAGCTGAGTTGACCCTGCTATTTCATGTCACGAAAAAAAGGTCTATTCTAATCATTGCTGTGGTAACCAAGGTCAGAGGACAGGGCTGTCACACTGCCTAGACACAACAGATAGGTACATAATGTAGAAGGCTCTACAGAGTGAGATAACAACGTCGTACCACTGAAGTGTGAAGACATTTCATTGTCTGTAGACTAACAGCCATTTAGGGAAAGAGAGTAGTCCCTAAATTGTCGTTTGTAGACGAGCCAGAGAGGACAGCTTCTTCAAAATTGATCTTTTTCACAGCAGCCATTTTAGGATCAACACATGTGTCTCTAATGATACTAATTAAAGTTCCATTTATTGCAGCAGAGCTTTTCCAGTGAGCCAACATGCACCCTGACTCTGTTCAACCTGAATGGAACTGAACCTTAATTAGTATCATTGGAAGCACCTGTGTTTACTATTTCACGTCAAATTGTCTTGATCAAACTTCAATAAACCTTTCAGCATAAGACATCTTGGACTCCTGTGCACTAAACTGACCATCGATGAATATAATTCTCCACAACTGGCTTAAAAGTTCAAGAAACTCAAAGCTCTGAATCTTAAGAACTCTGAGATTTTTCTGTCAGCTGCTGTTTCCGATTGGGCAACAATTAACTTTCGACCTTAATGTGTTAATCTTCATCCTGTGTTGTTAGAACAAAATCACATATTTAAACTGATGACCTGTGACGAGCGCATAGTTACCATCAGTCACATGAGTTATGCAAGAAAACTAAATTTGCTGGACAAATGTTGAGCTTCAGACTTTTTATCACACACTGTAGTTAACATAAACACACAAAGCTTACATATTTTTATACTTTGTACATATGTGCATGGTTACATCTACAGAATATGTACTCTGAGATACTTTTATATATTTTATTACACATACTTAGATCTTTAATTGCACTTTTTTTCTTTTGTCTTGATGGTTTATGTTTTGTCAGATGTATTGTTGTTATTTCTTGTTCGTTTAAACGTTTTTAATTGTTGGAATGATATATAATCATATTATATAATGATCTGATATAAACATTTTGTGTTTGAATTTTAATTAGAATATTTATAGAAATACAAGACAAATTATTGTCATATCATTTAACTTATGACAAGCGAAGCTACAACAAACAAACATAATGAGTTTTGCTTCAGATCTATAAACAAAGAGAAGTTATGTTTAGATTTGTTCAGTTTTGAATTTCCACTCTTTATGTACATTGTAGTGTAATAATGTGTATTACATTTTGAAACTCTCAAGCTGCTCTGGGTCAATAGACAGAAACTGTGTGATGAAGTGTCATCACACAGAAAAATGTTACAAATAAACAGAATGCACCAAAATAAACTTTGCTGCGCAACTCATAAAAAAAAACAATGAATCACTCCACATACTCACACATACATTCACCCACTCATGGATGAATAATAGTAACAGTGGAAAGATGCAAAGGGGATTAAAGCTGCGGTTGCACATGTTCTTAAATGTTATTGTACTGTGTTTGAATTTTCTTTATTTGTAATTGTGCAGGTTAACACAGGGTCAACAAATTTATCACTACATACATATATAATACAAAATATAAAACAGAATATGAAAAATATGTATAGTGTACTGTCTAAGTATGTATGTGTGTCTATACGAGTACTGGAAAGGTATCACCGTATAAATAGAAATGAACATACTATATAAATATGATGCACTACTATTTCAAATATTGATAGAAAGAGTAAAGTGACATGTGTACACAGTGTAGCAGCAGTGTAGCACTAATAATAATAATCTAATAAAAGAAAACTCAGTGAAGGCTCCAGAGTGCGCGCACCAAGATGCTC
Organism: Larimichthys crocea; assembly: GCF_000972845.2. Taxonomy (NCBI): domain Eukaryota; kingdom Metazoa; phylum Chordata; class Actinopteri; family Sciaenidae; genus Larimichthys; species Larimichthys crocea. The sequence continues at coordinate 17,513,530 of NC_040027.1, read as the reverse complement.
CACAGAGAGAGACACAAGAAGTCTTTTTCTGTCTGTGAGCATCAGTCTCTACAACTCCTCCCTCAAAATATCAGACACTCCAAGTCAAGTCCAGTAGCTGTCGAACTGGCTTGTGCAATAAATAAGTGCAATTTTCTCACACTTTAAACAATCAGTGTATTCTCTGTAGTCTCAGTCTCTCAAAGACTAAATTCTTTATAAGGTTTTAGATTTACATATTGCATAGTTCACTGTTACTTGTTTTTTATTTTACTGTTACTGGTTTTATTTAACTGTTATTTATACATGTGTGTATAGTGTTAAAATAGGATATCGTATAGGTGTATACTGTTTTCATACTGTATACTGTCTATCTATTGTTTTCTTGCTATCACTTACTATCTCACTTACCGTTTGGGAGCTGCTGTAACAAAAACAATTTCCCTGCGGGGATTAATTAAGTATTTCTGATCTGATCTGATATGATATGGTCAAAGGCGTCCACTTTAACATCCATAATTATATATATATATATATATTCCATATATTATATATATATAATAAATATTTAAATTATTGCATAGTTCACTGTTACTGGTTTTTATTTACTGTTACTGGTTTTACTTAACTGCTATTTATACATGTGTATATAGTTTTAAAATAGGATATCGTATAGGTGTATACTGTTAAAGTTTGTTTTTCTTGTATCACTTACTATCTCACTTATTGTTTGGGAGCTGCTGTAACAAATTAAAAATTTATATAAGTATTTCAAATTCTGATCTGAAAGGGAAGTGTTAGAGCCTTTATTTTGAAACCCAAATGCGTGCTGTCGTCACTTCCTGCGCAGACAGGCTGCTGATTCACACACACACACACACAGAAGAGAAACACGTGCTGCAGTTTTAACAAATAAACATGTCACTGACATAACTGTGGAAACTGAACTGCGGTCTCCTCACAGCTCACCTGGTGAGTAAACGATGTTTAACACAAAGACCGAGAGGCCAGAGCAAAGACATGTGCTGAGCTAAGCTAAGCTAATGGTGATACTGTAGCTAAGTAACTTTATTGTTATAAAGACTTATTTTAATTACTCTGAATTATAACCTCCAATCACACAAGTGACATTATTAAAGTTATATAATTATCACAGCTGTTTTAGATGAGCCATAATATGTTAAATTAATGTCATAGGAGCTCTAATCTAAATGTTTTTACAACAAAAACATAATTAATGCATTCATAATGTTTTAATGTCACTGAACTATATTTCGTTTGATTAAGCAGCAATGACAGTAATAATAATAGTTACAAACATGTGTGGATTAAACTCCAAACACTAAATTAAACATGTGTTGTGTTGACTTTATTTAATGATGATTTCCTCCCGTGAGGTCCCTACAGACTTAAAACCCGATCCAGAGGTTTTATTCACCTTCAGTCTGAGCGGGTAGAGACGTATCAGCTCTTGACGAGTAACTGTTGTGTAGTTACTTATATATAACGATACACTCATGCTTTTCTTCTCATTTCCAGGGATTCTTCCAGAGGACTGAATATACGCTTGTAATTTTCTGCTTGTGTTTTGTTTCTTTTGGCCTCAGAGGACATGAGGCCTACTTGAGGACGGGGCCCCATTACGACTTCGACCACTACAGGCAGCTGGTCCATGAAGATACACAAGCCTTCTGTGGCATCTCCAAAGAAGTGCTGGAGATCAAGGAGAGGCTGCACCATGAGTTTGACCGGCCAGACCTTTCTGAGCACATCGAAAAGCTGCAGAGCAAAGAGAAGAAGCTTGAGCTGGTAGGTTAACAGTTCCTGCACACAGTAAGAAACATTTCTTATAATAACAAGTTTATATATGATTTAACCTTACATTGACTGTGATACCCACTCTGACACCTCTATTTTGAACAGTGTACACTGTTGTCCCACATATAAAAGGTGGTATAATCAGCAGATTAAATAAATACACACATCTTGCTACAGGTGAACTAAAGAGACTGCAAATGGTTGTGAGGCAGTTGATATATTGATATTTATTTGGAGGCTAGATAGAAGAATTAAAAACACAAATCAATCTATAAATAAGTCCTAGTTAAACCCTCGGGTTTGGGTTCTCTCTGGGTACTCGGCTTCCTCTCATGGTCCAAAGACGTGCATTTAATTGGTGACCCTAAAATTACCGTTGGTGTGAACAGTGTTGTTTGTCTCTACGTGCCTGTGATGAAACTGGCGACTTGTCCAGGGTGTACCACAGCTCTTGCCCAAAGTCAGCTGGGATAGGCTCCAGCCCTTGTGACCCTGATGAGGATAAGTGGTTACAGAAAACGATGGATGAATGAACTTTTATTTGATAGTTACAGGAAATTCAGCAGAGACTGAACCTTCGTACACACTAGGTGAGCTTCCAAAGGCACCAAAGGAGAATAATTTGATTCTGTTGTTAAACATAAATGCAGTTTACATTGATCTGTGTGTTGGGAGGATTCTATATATTTGTTTCTTGTGTTCTTCACTGTTATTAAATATAAGTGTTGGTGTATAAAGAGAGAGACATGCTGGCCAGGAGTGTTGCAGAGAAACAGGTTGACTTTTATTTACTTATCAAACAAGGGTAGTCTTTTAACAAAGAAAAACAGGGTGCTGCCCTTCAGACTTTTGATTTCACGTTTGCTTCAGTTCCACGGTTTCAACACAAGGGAGGCAGAGTTTCTCAGTTTTTCCATGTTAAAGATTCATCTATTCTTTTTATTCTGGCAGATCAGGTCATAAATATTTCAAGCAAACGCCACTTTTGAAGGAAACCTACACGATACTTCTGTATATTTGGTGCTTTTGGGCAGAAAAAACCATTTCAGTTCAGTTAAAGTAATTCACTGTTTTTAAAGAGCTTCTGTTTCAATTTAGCAACATGAAAGCTGCAGTCTGTCTGCGACACTCATGGTTTCAGTGAGCCTGGTGTTAAAATTTTAGCACCGCGCGCTTCTCCCGCATTCTTGAGCAGTCACATCTGGTGTTCAGAGGTGATGTGCGGCACTTTTGTATGACGTTTTACACTCCTTTTTTACAATATCAACTCGACTTCCTTCTGCCAGTAATGTCATAAAGCTCCTATTATCTTAGAGTTCATCCTCTGTCCTCTCCATCCTCCGCTGATGAATGGTTTGCATAAACTATCTGATGTGCCTTCTCAACAGACAGCCAAGCTGCAGCTGGCCAGGCAGCGGGCCCAGGATCACCCGGAGGACGAAGACTGTCAAGAAAAGATTCAGGAATCAAGCACGAGTAAGAGCAGCTATTACCTCCCCTCCGTTTACTGCGTTCGCTCCCTGCTGACCCATCCACTCACTCACCATCAACCTGCTGTCTGCTACAGAACTTCCTGTTTCCTCCTTATTTAACAGACTGTCCTTTGTTACCATTGTGAATCATGAAACTGTCAAAGATATTCACTAATTGTTCCTTGTCCAGGATCATCAAGAACAAAGAGGCTCTGAGTGAGATCATGCAGGACTTTAAATATGACTCTGAGGAGTCTGATTGACAGGTCGGTCCCCAGGAGGCCCACCGCCGCCCTCTCACATCACCAGACAGCGGAGCTGACAGATCGACTCGGCTCTGGTGCAACTTCCACTTGGACTCCTCAGCTGCACTTATCGATCCCCCCTCTGGCCCCACCCTGCTCGTTGCTGCAGTCTTATTCCACCCAGGGGGCTTTTCACATTCTGGCTTTGTGGGTCCTGTCTGTAGTTATGTGTTTGTGTTAAGCATGTATCAGCAAAAAAAAAAAAAAAACAAGAAGAAAAACTTATGTTGTGAAGTCGTGTAAATAAGGTTAATATTCCTTGCAGGCTCATCAGAAATCTTTTGTTAACTTGATGAATTGTATTTTTAATAAAAAAAAAAGAGTTTTCTTCTGTTCTATACATTATACACAGGATGGTCAGTGACATTATTGGTGCAGTACAACAACATAACTTAGACAAAATCTTTAAATATGAAGTTAAAAACAGTATAAAAGAGACACAGGATATTAATAACATTTTACAGAGAGGCTTATTTCATGGGGATCAATTACTGATACGACCAACAGTTGCTGCAGTTCAGAAATATCTGAACACCCTTATCACAGCAGCCATTTTGACATGAAATACAGAGGTGTTACCAGTGATGATAATTAATGGTGAAACAGACTCGGGGTGCTGCTGGGGTGCATGTTAGCTCACCGGAAAGGCTCCTCTGCATTAAATGGAACGGAGATGAATGATGAGACGTCTGATTACTGTGTTTAAACAGCTCATTGGTGATTTCACAAATTTAATTTCCACCCAAACTTGAGCAGAAAGAAAATTAATTGTTTTTTTAATTTTGATACATTATTATTTTAGCTAAAAGACTAAACAGTTCTAGTTTCTTCTTTATCTTCAGATTTATATGAACAATTTGACAAAACAGATTTCCTCTTGCTTTTAGAAATGGATTCTTTTAAAAAAACATTTTCTGACATTTTTTAAATGGAAGATGAATGATAACTGCAAAACTAATCAGCAGATTAATCAATGAAAAAATAATCATTAACTGCAGCCAGAACCTGACCTGTTTTCCAATAGTAATAGAGGTTTGTATTGATTAACTATCCTGGTCATAACGACATAACAATGTAAATCCATGTAAAACCAACGTTTAAATACTCTGGACCTGGAACAATAAGATCAGGGTTGTTTTCTACATTTGTTCTGCTACAATTACTTTTTCTTCTTCCCCAGAATAAAAGTGCAGTTACTGAGGGCCTAAATGTGTTGTGCAAACAGATCTAACGGACAGATTTGGCCAGCGGAAATGGCAGAAAAAGGGCTGCATTGTCTCACTTCACTTATCTCACTCGGGCCCTTTAAACAAGTAAGACTGTATGACCAAACACTGCAATATCCCTCAGGCTGAGGGCGTTGGACCTTCTCACAGAGCCGGGACCCTCGGGCCCAGTTATCTGCAGTGTTTTCTTGATGCTGTTCTTGAATTAAAAACACCACAGTGGTGCCGAGCGGCGGTGCTATGAATTATCGTCTTGTAGAACTGAAAGGACAAAAGCAGATGGTTCATACTGGGATAATTCAAACGGGAGAAACCATGTAATTTACAAAATCATTTCTCTGTCTGGCTGCCACTTTTCTCTTTCTTTGCATTATCTCTTTTCTTATTCACTACGTTCCTCAGCACCCTGCTACCTCTTTCTCTCTCTCTCTCTCAAGGTAATCAATGGGAACCTGTCACGGTTCGTGAAAAAAGACATTATTCAGGAGACAGCCTGTGCCCTATGAAGCACAAAAACCCGGAGACGGCTGAACTAATTGAGTCAGGTGGAGTGAAGGTTTCTGTGAGTTCGAGGACAGAGCAGCAGAGGATGTGGCTGAAAGCATCTGAACTCCACACAAAAAGTCACATAGACGCACAGACTACGCCTGAGCTCTGCGTGCCATTTGGCCTGAGTTATTTTTGTGAAAGGGCCTCCTCATGCCAAGAGCAAACAAAACACAAAAGGAACACATTACAGCGGGCTGTTAATTACATTTACATGTCGTTTCTCTTTGTTGTGGGCATCAGCTGAAGATCACAAGTCTACATCGTTAAAATATGTAATAAAAATCAGAGGCATATCTACTTTTATGCTCCCACTTCGGGGCCAGTAAAGTCAAAACCGCACATTTTACCTGATCATAAAGTACGGACGAAACTTCACAGAGCCAGTTCAAGAGGAACAGTCCTCTTTGTGTTTGTAAAAAAAAAAAAAAAAAATGCTGACCACATGGCATAACAAAGGCAGGGTCAGAAATTCAGCTCAGGACTTCATGCAGCAGTGGGCTGTGTGTGTTTAGTGACAGCGACTCAGCAGAGATAATGAGAAGAAAAGAGAGGGAGGGAGAGAGAGGGGAGAGAGAGAGAGAGATTCTGCTTACCTACCTGGTTGCGCGTTTTGTGCGTTTTCTGCAGCCACACCCTCCACTGGTCGTACAGTTTGATTGACATGCCGCTGCAGCCGTACGCGTGCTTGCGCACCCAGCCGAAGAACTGCTTGAGTTCCCGTCGCAGGGTGGAGTTCGCTCACCGGGCTTCGTATCACATGAGCCGCTCTGCAGCCGCTCTGGAGGAGAGGAGAGGAGGAGGAGGAGGAGGAGGAGGAGGAGAAGGAGGGGAGGAGAAGGAGAGGAAGACAAAGGAAGATGTGGGTGAAGAAAAGGTAATAGAGAGGATGAAGACGCATCAAGGTTATAGTTTATAGCACAAGTGTTCGTATAAGGTGTAAAGATGCTCACCATGTAAGTCAGCAAAGATGTGATGACACTTCTCACTGAGTTCATGCAGTTTCACAAAAAATAATAAAAGAACAAACTCAACATCTATTTTTAAAAAAACCAATAAACAATAACTTCACATTTTTAATAAATATGTTGACTTTCACCCTTCTACTACAAAAAAAACATTCTTTCTATCTCTCTTGTGGTCCACGGCCCTACCTGTGCCTTCTTTTTTGCTCATCTTTTTTTGGTTTTCATCTCACTGATTGTGATGTGTGAACACTCCAGACCTCATTTGTTATGTGTTCAAGACAAAAACTAAATAATAAAAGTATTAAAATAATTATAATAAATATGTGCTGCAAGTAATATCATTTCTTCTCCTTTTATTAATCTACTTGATTGTTTCTATTGTTTGAATGTTTAATTGGAAAGCTCATTGATACTAAGCAGGTTAACAATGTGAAATAAAGTGAATGAATTAGCCGTGCTAACAGCCTGGCTCGAGGAGGACAGTTTGATCCAGACTGAAAAATCTTTACAGCTACTGGACGGGTTGCCATGAAGTTTTGGACACACATCCACAATCCAATGATTGTTTAGCTTATAAAATGTACAATTACAAGAGTTCACAGTTTATAACAGAATGAAAATTACATATTTCTAAAAGATAGATAACGCTCTGTCATGTTATTAAGGCATTAGTTAATATGGAAAATTCTTGCTCGGAGGACATTTCTGATGATTCAAGCTGCTTTATTCTGCAAACTGAGAGGTTTCAGTTTCATGTAAAGAGAAAAAGTTTCTCTTTTAAACTGTGGAGGTGACCATACTTTACCATACCATACTTCACTCACTTTCGGGAGGAGAGGCTATGAAAGTCTGCTACAATCAATCTTTATGGCAACAACAGAGCCCGATAACGACTTCCCCTCTGGGGAGTAAATACCACATGACCAATGTAACTCATTATCGGCTCCTCCTGCTCCCAAACCTGCTTCCACTCAAGCTTTATAGGCCTGTGTGTGCCGCGGACAGACAACGCTTTTTAACTTGATCAATTTTGAAGCGACGACCGAAATCTATCAAAGTCCCCCTGGCTCTTTGCAGTTCCTTCTAATCCTCTGCTGGGAGATCTCTATCTAGGTATCTAGCCTATTGATGTTTGGTTTCTCCTGGGTCACATGCGGTTTGGATCTGCTCGTTCAGGATGTTGAAACAGGAATAACGAGATTGTTTTTCTGGCTTTAATGGCGATGAAGGGTTGATTATTAGAAAGGAATGAATGGTCAAGATTTGTGGGACATCGCAGACGTTTGGGAAGCATTTTTAAAAGCCATTTAAGACAGACTTCAGTAGACTTTAAACATTTTGGATTGAATGGCAGCTTTGTTCACACAGTCTTATTAAAATTATCTGCCCTGCATCCATATAGTAAAATCCTTAAAGTTGCATCTTTTTTTTTTTTTGACTCACCGCTGCTGGGTGTGGGAGGCTGCAGCTGGTTGGCTCCAGTCACTCCAGATGCCAGCCTTCCTGGACCATAGATGCCCACTGGATTGCACCTCACCTGACGAAATAGACAGTCCCAGGCTGAAGGCCGGCCAGTCGACATGACGTCTGGTTACCTACATCATCCACCACCTGTGAGAAGTGACAGAGAGGATGTGATAAAGAAATATTTGCTGCATCCTTCCTCAATGTTTTTGTCTTGAACTTTGATTTTGGATGTAGTCTGGCTTCAAATACATTTTAAACATTATTTGCTAAATCCCTCATTCAATACTGAATCCAGAATTCAAAGGGCATACGGTATGTACCTACACACAGAGGAAAAATATCAAGAAGCTGTGGGCAGAAAACATCAAAGCAGCAGTTTGAAAGAAGGACAGTTTCTAAAAAGCTCCACTGCTGCACTTTTGGATCAAAGCTAGCTTTCAAAAAATGTACCAGCAAAGATTCCACTCGCAGGAGTCAGGGCTTTCACACGAGCATTATTTGCTTTATAATAAAAGCACATGCAAAAGGCCACAGATGCAGAAGAAGCAACTTTCATGTTCATCATTTAATGGATCAGTCAGTGCTGCACCTCAAATTTTCCACTGCTGCCTCAGAGGTGTCATAGCTACAGAGGAATTGCGTGTATGTGCAGAGTCTGCAGGTTCATGTGAGAGAGAGTGTGTGTGTGGTGTGTTGTGTGTGGACCACCTTCCATTCAGAGCTGT
>NC_040027.1:17375741-17505014 GCF_000972845.2 Larimichthys crocea | reverse complement strand
CATCTGATTGGTCTTGTTAGCCGTTTCACTGCAGAAGTGGCCCACTATGATATGATGTAACAAATGGCCAATCAGATGCCTCAACGCTCTACTTGGGTGGTATGACGACAAGCGGAGGCCCTCTCCTCGGCCTCCACACAGAACCTGGGCATCGTTGGCATTGGGCCTCCCCAGGCGTTAGGAGGGATGGGCTCCATGCGGGTCAGAACCGCGGCTGATCCTGGTGAACCGGCCCACCAGCCTGGCTCTGGAGCCCAGAGGCAAGGACGGATCCACTGCAATGTCGACCCTCATCCTCCACTTGATGGTGTGGAGGAGGATCTTTCCCTGGACGTGGGTGTTGAGCGCACAGCCAGGTGGTGAAGCTCTGGTCTCTTTTGATGTTAGTCAGTAAGGGCGTGTTGGATTCACTGACCGGCACGCCCAGGTGACGCTGGGGTAAAAAGTCATTCATGCTAACGATGAAGCGGGATGGCTTGGGTGGGGGCCCACTATAGTGACAGTCTCTGTTTGTGTTTCCGTACCAGGGGTAGCTCACGCCGTCCGAGTCGCTGATGGCCCTCACAGAACCTTCTCGTAGCTGAGCGCATAAGCTGATGAGAGGACAGACAACAAGGAAATTCTGGTTAGGAGTGCTCTTCATCTTTATAATACAGCAGCATAGACAGACAATTTTAATCAGCTACAGTCAGTTCACACAAGAGACAAGTTTATTCCTAATAAGAAGATTAACTGAACCGGTTTAAGGACCAGAGCTAATTTGGTGTTAAAGGGACACTCCTAATCTGTATTTCTTATACCAACATTTCCTGTTTGGTGGAAAGAAACTTTGTAATATGTTGTTCATATAAAATGTTTTTAATAACCCATTTATTTTTAAAAGATATTTTCTGAGTGTACCACTAGAGAGAGGTCACGTACTAGGAGGAAAGCTCTGGTGAGAGGTCAGCAGAATTTCTACTGCTGTTAAACAAAGTTGTTTTTCTACCAATAAACTGCAGTTGCATTCTCATGCAGGAGTGCAAGAGTCAACAGAAATTTATACAACTATTTAATGTTAATGAAATTAGCTCTTATTAGAATTGAGTGCATTCATCAGGCGAATAGCCAAATTTCTCAGGTTTAGCACTCAATCTTTGAACATTTTGCAATTTGTCACTTGTCATTTAACACAACAAATTTTGACCGTTTGAAAGCAGTTGAATTAGAAAGAAAAATGATTAATAGTGTCAGCCCACTTTCACAGCACGTAACATTTACAAATTGGCAGCCATCAATATAGAAGTTCCACTTTAAAAAATGTTTTGTGATAAAGTGACTCTTTATTCACATTTTGATAAAGGATATTTTTCATTTAGAAGGACGACAACAGAGGTAAACGATCACTTCACGATCAGCCTCTAAAATTCTCATCCAGACACAAGCTCACGTCTACAGCCGCCGCCTGTACATGATGTATAGTGGTTGTTCGTGTCAGTGGATTATCATCTCTCTTTGTTGTGCCCAACAGTTTTTTGTGTCAGCTGGTGGCCCCCTTCCATCTATTTGTTGTGCTTTCATGACCAATCTGAGTGACAAGCAACCCTGTAAGCCCTCCTCACCCCTAAAACCCACCCACTCACCTAAACCCAGCAGGATTAAACAACCCCCTCACATATGCCCTCCAGATAATGTGTGTGTCTGGTGGGGTGTGGTGTGTGTGTGGTGTGGAGGGGGGATATGTCTCCATGGGCAAATTTTGAGTGTGAGAGCATCAACTGTTGTTAGCTCCTTTTAATAGCAGCTTTTCTATTTAGTGGCCAAAGTCACAGGAACAGAATCTGTCGGTGGGCGTTGAATGAAGGAGGCTGACGAGCGCAGTTAACCTGCTGCGTGCACAAATGTGCTCCTCTGTGTGATGCACAAGAGTGTACAAGCATGCATGCAAAGCCTCACACACACTGCTTTTTTATGTGTGTGTGTGTGTGTGTGTGTGTTGTGTGTGTGCAAGCACGCAACAGGGATGTAATGGGGCGCAGGTGTGTGAACTCACATGCCGAGTGTCCCATAGGTGTGTAAAATTCCATCTGGGTGCACGCCTGGATCCAGCCCACCACCCACGTCCATTGCGCGGTATAGGGGGCTCACAATCCGCGCCGAGGCTTTGAAATAGGGCGTCTTGTATCGAAGCATATGGGCGAGTTCTCCAATGACAGTCGGGCAGTGGTCTATGGTGGCGGACAGGTCGTAAACCACGATGTTCTCTCGTTTGATGCGTGACTGTTACAGGCTATGCTCTGGATGCAGCCCATGGCTGTGCACGTAAAGGTGATGGTCAGGAGCAGCCAAGAGAGCCTGACAGGCCTGGGAACAGCACTGCTGACCGGGACTCGACCAGGATCAACACTATGAGGCCGTGCATCAGATGAAACTGTAAGGCAAAGGTGGTGAGACCACGCTGTAGAGGCCCAAGATCAGAATCACAAATAAGGCTTCAGTGAGATCACAGGAGCAGGAGTGAGGGACAGCCGGGTCAGTGAGACCAGGATCCAGGCTCAGGGCACCGCCTCCGGATGTAGGCCGCATCAACCAGCTCCAGGGGCTAAACCCGTGCTCTGACCTCCCCGCAGGCTGAAAGCCACAAGAGAAACACCCTGCAGGGATTAATAAAGTATCACATGAATTTTTGATACGGATATGATTGTATCCGTCCGCCACACGGTGCACACTGTCTGTTCCCGTGTGCCCTCTCCTCAAGGATCCGACCCGTCTCTGCTCCTGCAGGAACCCCTGCCCGTAACCTTTGATCCTCTTCTTCCTTCCCCGAGCTGTCATGTCACAAGAGGCGTCGGGGGACCGGCGGACACCGGGGCGCCGGCAGGGGGACCCGGTGGTCGGACGGCGAGGCTTGTTGATGCGGCACTGTACAGGAGATGCTGCTGCTGCTGCTGCTTATAACCCGAGCGGCGGTGTTACTGTCCGTCATGCCTGTCGACTCGACGGGAGGGAAACCCGGTGAAACCTGGGAGTCCGGTCATCTGTGATGGATGGAGTAAATAAAAAAACAAAAAAACAAAAAAACACACACTGACAGAGGCAAGCGAAAACAGCTTCCTCCTGCAGGTTAGACGACACAGGCGGGTTATCCCGATCAAAACGAGCTGGGGGAATAAACCAGGACGCGCAGCACTGTCACACACTGATGAATCGATGGCGTAAAGTAAAAAAAAAAAATAATAAATTGGATAAACGGTGTCATAGTACCGTGCAGGGCAGCGTATGCGCCGCTCGGCGTGTCCTCATGTGATGAAAGCGCACGGCGGAGTGTCGCTGTTCAGCCTGCGTGGTGCTGAAGATGCTGCTGAATGGACCAATGAGCGGCGGAGGGAGACGGAAGGCGTAGGAGTCTGCACAGTAGTAGCTTTGCGACCTCTTTTTTCTCCATATTGGAATAATGTTTTTCTAATCGCATAAACACAGAGTAGACCCAGATAATGCTTCTGTGGATCTTATTGCAGAGAGGGGAGCAACAGGTAGTGTTTGCCACTTCCTCATGATTCCCACTCTTTAGTTATGTTAACACGTTTTAAAATACACCCGGTGGTTAAATAGAAAGAGGTGATGTGTTTTCTAATTGTGCGAGGAAACTTTGATAGGTTAAAGGTAAGTCAGCTGCAAGAGCATGATGGCACCTTTCAAAATAAACCATCACAAGGTATTAATAGCTGTTCCAGTGCATGATCCTCCTCAGCAGGTGGAGTCTGCCAAGTTATATTGAACTTGCCTGCCATGCCGATGTAGAGTGTGAGGGAGTTTTCTGTTCTACCCGGTTGCGTTACTTCAGGTCAAGAGAGTCAGTGTGCTGCGGTGGTGCATGTTGGCCCAGGCTCTGCTACAATAAATGGAACTGGACCTTAATTAGTATCATTAGAAACAGCTGAGTTGACCCTGCTATTTCATGTCACGAAAAAAAGGTCTATTCAAACATGCTGTGGTAACCAAGGTAAGAGGACAGGGCTGCCTCACTGCCTAGGCACAACAGATAGGTACATAATGTAGAAGGCTCTACAGAGTGGAGAAAACAACGTCGTACCACGTGAGTGTGAAGACATTTCACTTTCTGTAGACTAACAGCATTTGGGAAGAGAGTAGTCCCTAAATTGTCGTTTGTAGACGAGCCAGAGAGGACAGCTTCTTCAAAATTGATCTTTTTCACAGCAGCCTTAGGATCAACACATGTGTCTCTAAGATACGAATTAAAGTCCATTTATTGCAGCAAAGCTTTCCAGTGAGCCAACATGCACCCGAGACTCGGTTCAACCTGAATGGAACTGAACCTTAATTAGTACATTGGAAGCACCTGTGTTTACTATTTCACGTCAAATTGTCTTGATCAAACTTCAATAAACCTTTCAGCATAAGACATCTTGGACTCCTGTGCACTAAACTGACCATCGATGAATATAATTCTCCACAACTGGCTTAAAAGTTCAAGAAACTCAAAGCTCTGAATTAAGAACTCGAGATTTTTCGTCAGCTGCTGTTTCCATTGGGCAACAATTAACTTCACTTCAATGTGTTAATCTTCATCCTGTGTTGTTAAACAAAATCACAATAAACATGACCTGTGACGAGCGCATAGTTTACCATCAGTCACATGAGTTATGACAAGAAAACTAAATTTGCTGGACAAATGTTGAGCTTCAGACTTTTTTTAATCACACACTGTAGTTAACAAAACAAACAAAGCTAATATTTTATACTTTGTACATATGTGCATGGTTAAAATCTACAGAATATGTACTGAGATACTTTTAATATTTTATTACACAACTTAGATTTTAATTGCACTTTTTTTCTGTGTCTTGATGGTTTATGTTTTGTCAGATGTATTGTTGTATTTCTTGTTCTTTAAACGTTTTAATTGTTGGAATGATATATAATATATTAATATAATGATCTGATATAAATTTTGTGTTTGAATTTTAATTAGAATATTTATGAAATACAAGACAAATTATTGTCATATCATTTAACTTATGACAAGCGAAGCTACAACAAACAAACAAATGAGTTTTGCTTCAGATCTATAAACAAAGAGAAGTTATGTTTAGATTTGTTCAGTTTTGAATTTCCACTCTATGTACATTGTATGTAATAATGTGTATTACACTTTGAAACCTCAAGCTGCTCTGGGTCAATAGACAGAAAACGTGTGGATGAAGTGTCATCACACAGAAAAAATGTTACAAATAAACAGAATGCACCAAAATAAACTTTGCTGCGCAACTCATAAAAAAAAACAATGAATCACTCCACATACTCACACATACATTCACCCACTCATGGATGAATAATAGTAACAGTGGAAAGATGCAAAGGGGATTAAAGCTGCGGTTGCACATGTTCTTAAATGTTATTGTACTGTGTTTGAATTTTCAGGTTTATTTGTAATTGTGCAGGTTAACACAGGGTCAACAAATTTATCACTACATACATATATAATACAAAATATTAAACAGAATATGAAAAATATGTATTGTGTACTGTCTAAGTCTAAGTCTGTATGTGTGTCTATACGAGTACTGGAAAGGTATCACAGTATAAATAGAAATTAACATACTATATAAATTGTTATGGGATTTTTTTAAGAAAAACCCTTGAATAAGGAGGACTGGATTCAAAGTATCAAAGTTTAAGTTGAATTTATTGTTCTTGTACAAGAAGAAGCATTTAACAGTGCAATACACAAAAGGGGTTACAGAGAAAAGGCTCCCTGTGGAGCTCAAACAGTTGGTTCTTTACATTTTTTAAAAATGGGTTGTCTCGGACACCTCCCACCTGATAATTTCCTTTTTTGGTTTTCTGCTCAGTAATGAACATTATGTTTCTTGTCCAAAATGACACTTCTCAGGCCTGCCTCTCACGTCCTTGTCTCTTCTGTCCTTGAACTACTGATTTAGGATTATCTCTCCCTGCCATCCTTAGTAAAAGACAGTTCAAATAGGGGGAAATGCACGAGACATGCAAAAGACAGGATACACACACACTATCTATATGAGTTAAAACATCTGAACCCCAGTATAATCCTAATTTTTGTAACATAAATATGATGTACTACTATTTAAAATATTGACAGAAAGAGTAAAGTGACATGTGTACACAGTGTAGCACTAAGGTGAATAATAATCTAATAAAAGAAAACTCAGTGGAGGCTACAGAGGGAAGTGTTAAGAGCTTTTATTTTGAAAACCAAATGCATGCTGTCGTCACTTCCTGCGCAGACAGGCTGCTGATTCACACACACACACACACACACACACACAGAAGAGAAACAACGTGCTGCAGTTTTAACAAATAAACATGTCACTGACATAAACTGTGGAAACTGAACTGCAGCGTCTCCTCACAGCTCACCATGGTGAGTAACGATGTTTAACACAAAGACCGAGAGGCTCAGAGCAAAGACACATGTGCTGAGCTAAGCTAAGCTAATGGTGACTACTGTAGCTGAAGTAACTTTATTGTTATAAAGACTTATTTTAATTACTCTTGAATTATAACGACTCCAATCACACAATGTGACATTATTAAAGTTATATAATTAATCAAGCTGTTTTAGATGAGCCTATAATATGTTAAATTAATGTCACAGGAGCTCTAATCTAAATGTTTTTACAACAAAAACATAATTAATTCATTCATAATGTTTATATATGTCACTGAACTATATTTCTGTTTGATTTAAGCAGCAATGACAGTAATAATAATAGTTATCAAACGTGTGTGGATTAAACTCCAAACACTAAAATTAAACATGTGTTGTGTTGACTTTATTTAATGATGATTTCCTCCCTGTAGGTCCCTACAGACTTTAAAACCCTGATCCAGAGGTTTTATCACCTTCAGTCTGAGCGGGTAGAGACGTATCAGCTCTTTGACGAGTAAGCTGTTGTGTAGTTACTTTATATATAATGAAACACTCATGCTTTTCTTCTCATTTCCAGGGATTCTTCTAGAGGACTGAATTATACGCTCGTTAATTTCTGCTTGTGTTTGTCTTGGTGTTTGTTTGTTTTTTTGGCTCCAGAGGACATGAGGCCTACTTAAGGACGGGGCCCCATTACGACTTCGACCACTACAGGCAGCTGGTGCATGAGATAACACAAGCCTTCTGTGGCATCTCCAAAGAAGTGCTGGAGATCAAGGAGAGGCTGCACCATGAGTTTGACCGGCCAGACCTTTCTGAGCACATCGAAAAGCTGCAGAGCAAAGAGAAGCAGAAGCTTGAGCTGGTAGGTTAACACTTCCTGCACACAGTAAGAAACATTTCTTAATATAACAAGTTTATATATGATTTAACCTTACGTTGACTGTTGATACCCACTCTGACACCTCTATTTTAAACAGTGTACATAGGTTGTCCCGCATGTAAAAGGTGGTATAATCAGCAGATGAATTATAAATACACACATCTTGCTACAGGTGAACTAAAGAGACTTCAAATGGTTGTGAGGCAGTTGATATATTGATATTTTATTTGGAGGCTAGATAGAAGAATTAATAAACACAAATCAATCTATAAATAAGTCCTAGGTAAAACCTCGGGTTTGGGTTCTCTCTGGGTACTCTGCTTCCTCTCATGGTCCAAAGACGTGCATTTAATTGGTGACCCTAAAATTACCCGTAGGTGTGAACAGTGTTGTTTGTGTCTATGTGCCCTGTGATAAACTGGCGACTTGTCCAGGGTGTACCCCACCTCTTGCACAAAGTCAGCTGGGATAGGCTCCAGCCCTCCGTGACCCCGATGAGGATAAGTGGTTACAGAAAACGCATGGATGGATGAACTTTTATTGTATAGTTATACAGGAAATTGAGCTGAGACTGAACCTTCGTACACAGTGCACACACTAGGTGAGCTTCCAAAGGCACCAAAGGAGAATAATTTGATTTCTTTTGTTAAACATAAACGCAGTTTACATTGATCTGTGTGTTGGAGGATTCTTATATATTTGTTTCTTGTGTTCTTCTACTGTTATTAAATATCAGCGTTGGTGTAGTAAAGAGAGAGTCATGCTGGCCAGGAGGTGTGCAGAGAAAAAGGTTGACTTTTATTTACTCATCAAACAAAGGTAGGTTTTTAACAAAGAAAAACAGAGTGCTGCCCTTCAGACTTTTGATTTCACGTTTGCTTCAGTTCCACTGTTTCAACACAAGGAGGCAGAGTTTCTCAGTTTTTCCATGTTAAAGATTCATCTATTCTTTTTATTCTGGCAGATCAGGTCATAAATATTTCAAGCAAACGCCACTTTTGAAAGAAAACCTACACGATACTTCTGTATATTTGGTGCTTTTGGGCAGAAAAAACTCATTTCAGTTCAGTTAAAGTAATTCACTGTTTTTAAAGAGCTTCTGTTTCAATTTAGCAACATGAAAGCTGCAGTCTGTCTGCGACACTCATGGTTTCAGTGAGCCTGGTGTTAAAATTTTAGCACCTCGGCGCTTCTCCGCATTCTTGAGCAGTCACATCTGGTGTTCAGAGGTGATGTGCGGCACTTTTGTATGACGTTTTACACTCCTTTTTTACAATATCAACTCGACTTCCTTTCTGCCAGTAATGTCATAAAGCTCCTATTATCTTAGAGTTCATCCTCTGTCTCCTCTCCATCCTCCGCTGATGAATGGTTTGCATAAATCTTATCTGATGTGCCTTCTCAACAGACAGCCAAGCTGCAGCTGGCCAGGCAGCGGGCCCAGGATCACCCGGAGGACGAAGACTGTCAAGAAAAGATTCAGGAGATCAAGCACGAGTAAGAGCAGCTATTACCTCCCCTCCGTTTACTGCGTTCGCTCCCTGCTGACCCATCCACTCACTCACCATCAACCTGCTGTCTGCTACAGAACTTCCTGTTTCCTCCTTATTTAACAGACTGTCCTTTGTTACCATTGTGATATCATGAAACTGTCAAAGATATTCACTAATTTGTTCCTTGTCCAGGATCATCAAGAACAAAGAGGCTCTGAGTGAGATCATGCAGGACTTTAAATATGACTCTGAGGAGTCTGATTGACAGGTCGGTCCCCAGGAGGCCCACCGCCGCCCTCTCACATCACCAGACAGCGGAGCTGACAGATCGACTCGGCTCTGGTGCAACTTCCATCTTGGACTCCTCAGCTGCACTTATCGATCCCCCCTCTGGCCCCACCCTGCTCGTTGCTGCAGTCTTATTCCACCCAGGGGGCTTTTCACATTCTGGCTTTGTGGGTTCCTGTCTGTAGTTATGTGTTTGTGTTAATGCATGTATCAGCAAAAAAAAAAAAAAGAAACAAAAACTTTATGTTGTGAAGTCTTGTAAATAAGGTTAAATATTCCTTGCAGGCTCATCCAGAAATCTTTGTTAACTTGATGAATTGTATTTTTTAATAAAAAAAAAAGAGTTTTCTTGTTCTATACATTATACACAGGATTTGTCAGTGACATTATTGGTGCAGTACAACAACATAACTTAGACAAAAAAATATGAAGTTATAAAAACAGTATAAAAGAGACACAGGATATTAATATACATTTTACAGAGAGGCCTTATTTCATGGGGATTCAATTACTGATACGACCAACAGTTGCTGCAGTTCAGAAATATCTGAACAGACCTTTATCACAGCAGCCATTTTGACATGAAATACAGAGGTGTTACCAGTGAAGATAATTAATGGTGAAACAGACTCGGGGTGCTGCTGTGGTGCATGTTAACTCACCGGAAAGGCTCCTCTGCATTAAATGGAACTGAGATGAATGATGAGACGTCTGATTACTGTGTTTAAACAGCTCATTAGTGATTTCACAAATTTAATTTCCACCCAAACTTGAGCAGGAACAGAAAATTAATTGTTTTTTTAATTTTGATACATTTATTATTTTAGCTAAAAGACTATAAACCAGTTCTAGTTTCTTCTTTATTCTCAGATTTATATGAACAATTTGACAAAACAGATTTCCTCTTGGCTTTTAGGATTCTTTTTTTTTTTCTGACATTTTTTAAATGGAATGATGAATCGATTAACTGAAAAACTAATCAGATTAATCGATGAGAAAAATAATCATTAACTGCAGCCAGACACTGACCTGTTTCCAATAGTAATAGAGGTTTGTATTGATTAACTATCCTGGTCATAACGATCATAACAATGTAAATCTCATGTAAAACCACAACGTTTAAATACTTTCTGGACCTGGAACAATAAGATCAGGGTTGTTTTGTACATTTGTTCTGCTACAATTACTTTTTCTTCTTCCCCAGAATAAAAGTGCAGTTACTGAGGGCCTAAATGTGTTTGTGCAAACAGATCTAACGGACAGATTTGGCCAGCGGAAATGGCAGAAAAAGGGCTGCATTGTCTCACTTCACTTATCTTCCACTCGGGCCCTTTAAACTCAAGTTAAGACTGTATGACCAAACACTGCAATATCCCTCAGGCTGAGGGCGTTGGACCTCTCTCACAGAGCCGGGACCCTCGGGGCCAGTTATCTGTCAGTGTTTTCTTGATGCTGTTCTTGAATTAAAAACACCACAGTGGTGCCGAGCGGCGGTGCTATGAATTATCGTCTTGTAGAATCTGAAAGGACAAAAGCAGATGGTTCATACTGGGATAATTCAAACGGGAGAAACCATGTAATTTACAAAATCATTTCTCTGTCTGGCTGCCACTTTTCTCTTTCTTTGCATTATCTCTTTTCTTATTCACTACGTATCCTCAGCACCCTGCTACCTCTTTCTCTCTCTCTCTCTCAAGGTAATCAATGGGAACCTGTCACGGTTTGTGAACAAAGACATTATTCAGGAGACAGCCTGTGCCCTATGAAGCACAAAAACCCGGAGACTGCTGAACTAATTGAGTCAGGTGGAGTGAAGGTTTCTGTGAGTTCGAGGACAGAGCAGCAGAGGATGTGGCTGAAAGCATCTGAACTCCACACAAAAAGTCACATAGACGCACAGACTACGCCTGAGCTCTGCGTGCCATTTGGCCTGAGTTATTTTTGTGAAAGGGCCTCCTCATGCCAAGAGCAAACAAAACACAAAAGGAACACATTACAGCGGGCTGTTAATTACATTTACATGTCGTTTCTCTTTGTTGTGGGCATCAGCTGAAGATCACAAGTCTACATCGTTAAAATATGTAATAAAAATCAGAGCGCATATCTACTTTTATGCTCCCACTTCGGGGCCAGTAAAGTCAAAACCGCACATTTTACCTGATCATAAAGTACGGACTGAAACTTCACAGAGCCAGTTCAAGAGGAACCAGTCCTCTTTGTGTTTGTAAAAAAAAAAAAAAAAATGCTGACCACATGGCATAACAAAGGCAGGGTCAGAAATTCAGCTCAGGACTTCAATGCAGCAGTGGCTGTGTGTGTTAGTGACAGCGACTCAGCAGAGATAATGAGAAGAAAGAGAGGGAGAGAGAGAGAGAGAGATTCTGCTTACCTACCTGGTTGCGCGTTTTGTGCGTTTTCTGCAGCCACACCCTCCACTGGTCGTACAGTTTGATTGACATGCCGCTGCAGCCGTACGCGTGCTTGCGCACCCAGCCGAAGAACTGCTTGAGTTCCCGTCGCAGGGTGGAGTTCTGCTCACCGGGCTTCGTATCACATGAGCCGCTCTGCAGCCGCTCTGGGAGAAGGAGGAGGAGGAGGAGGAGGAGGAGGAGGAGGAGAAGGAAGAGGGAAGACAAAGGAGAGAGTGTGGGTGAAGGAAAAGGTAATAGAGAGGATGATAGGACGCATCAAGGTTATAGTTATAGCACAAGTGTTCGTATAAGGTGTAAAGATGCTCACCATGTAATGTCAGCAAAGATGTGACTGACACTTCTCACTGTGAGTTCATGCAGTTTCACCAAAAATAATAAAAAGAACAAACTCAACATCTATTTTTTTTAAAAACACAATAAAACATAACTTCACATTTTTAATAAATATGATGACTTTCACCCTTCTACTACAAAAAAAACATGTTGACTTAATATTTTTTATTCTTTCTATCTCTCTTGTGGTCCACAGCCTTTACCTGTGCCTTCTTTTTTGCTCATCTTTTTTGGTTTTCATCTCACTGATTGTGATGTAACACTCCAGACCTCATTTGTTATGTGTAAGACAAAAACTAAATAATAAAAGTATTAAAATAATTATAATAAATATGTGCTGCAAGTAATTATCATTTTCTCCTTTTATTAATCTACTTGATTGTTTCTATTGTTTGATATGTTTAAATTGGAAAGCTGCATTGATACTAAGCAGGTTAACAATGTGAAATAAAGTGAATTGAATTAGCCGTGCTAACAGCCTGGCTCTAGGGAGGACAGTTTGATCCAGACTGAAAAATCTTTACAGCTACTGGACGTGTTGCCATGAAGTTTTGGACACACATCCACAATCCAATGATTGTTTAGATTATAAAATGTACAATTACAAGAGTTCAAGTATCATAACAGAATGAAAATGACATTCTTTCTAATAAACTCTGAGATAACGCTCTGTCATGTTATTAAGGCATTAGTTAATATGGAAATATTGTTGCTCAGAGGACATTTCTGATGATTCAAGCTGCTTTATTCTGCAAACTGAGATGTTTCAGTTTCATGTAAAGAGAAAAAGTTTCTCTTTTAAACTGTGGAGGTGACCATACTTTACCATACCATACTTCACTTTCTGGGGAGGAGAGGCTACTGAAAGTCTGCTACAATCAATTCTTTATGGCAAACAACAGAGCTCGATAACGACTTCCTCCCTCTGGGGAGTAAATACCACATGACCAATGTAACTCATTATCTGCTCCTCCTGCTCCCAAACCTGCTTCCACTCAAGCTTTATAGGCCCTGTGTGTGCCGCGGACAGACAACCAGCTTTTTAACTTGATCAATCTTTGAAGCCGACGACCGAAATCTATCAAATGTCCCCCTGGCTCTTTGCAGTTCCTTCTAATCCTCTGCTGGGAGATCTCTATCTAGGTATCTAGCCTATTGATGTTTGGTTTCTCCTGGGTCACATGCGGTTTGGATCTGCTCGTTCAGGATGTTGAAACAGGAATAACGAGATTGTTTTTCTGGCTTTAATTGGCGATGAAGGGTTGATTATTAGAAAGGAATGAATGGTCAAGATTTGTGGGCATCGCAGACGTTTGGGAAGCATTTTAAAAGCCATTTAAGACAGACTTGAGTTAGACTTTTAAACATTTGGATTGAATGGCAGCTTTGTTCACACAGTCTTATTAAAATTATCTGCCCTGCATCCATATAGTGAAATCCTTAAAGTTGCATCTTTTTTTTTTGACTCACCGCTGCTGGGTGTGGAGGCTGCAGCTGGGTGGCTCCAGTCACTCCAGATGCCAGCCTTCCTGGAGCCATAGATGCCCACTGGATTGCACCTCACCTGGACGAAATAGACAGTCCCAGGCTGGAGGCCGGCGAGTCGACATGACGTCTGGTTACCTACATCATCCACCACCTGTGAGAAGTGACAGAGAGGATGTGATAAAGAAATATTTGCTGCATCCTTTCCTCAATGTTTTTGTCTCGAACTTTGATTTTGGATGTAGTCTGGCTTCAAATACATTTTAAACATTATTTGCTAAATCCTCTCATTCAATACTGAATCCAGAATTCAAAAAGGCATACGGTATGTACCTACACAGCAGAGGAAAAATATCAAGAAGCTGTGGGCAGAAAACATCAAAGCAGCAGTTTGAAAGAATGACAGTTTCTAAAAAAGCTCCACTGCTGCACTTTTGGATCAAAGCTAGCTTTCAAAAAATGTACCAGCACAGATTCACTCGCAGGAGTCAGGGCTTTCACACGAGCATTATTTGCTTTATAATAAAAGCACATGCAAAAGGCCACAGATGCAGAAGAAGCAACTTTTCATGTTCATCATTTAATGGATCAGTCAGTGCTGCACCTCAAATATTTCCACTGCTGCCTCAGAGGTGTCATAGCTACAGAGGAAATGCGTGTATGTGCATGAGTCTGCAGGTTCATGTGAGAGAGAGTGTGTGTGTGTGTGTGTGGACCACCTTCCATTCAGAGCTGTCCTCCAGTCTGTAGCGTATCTGATATTTGGCCTGAAACAAGACGTCCTTGAGCTCGGGGGGGCTGGCCCAGCGGACTGTCAGCTGGTCCTCGAGGTCGCCGACACGACTCACCTGCACGTTGGCAGGAGGGTCTGTGGTCACTGCACGGACAAGGACAAGTTAGAGAAGGTTTATATACACAGCAGATGTGCACCATGTAGGGCAAGAGTGTTGAGATGACACCAACATATATCATATCATATTATATTATAACACAGAGGGCAGGCAATCATCATTCGTCACGGTGACAAAGCCATCTGTCTCATATACAAGTTTAATATTGGCTTTTTTTATTTATTTATACGAAAGAAAGGGAGTCAACATTCATCAGTATGACAAAGTCGTTGTTTCTGTGACTGTTCTCTGTGATATTTTATTATTTATATAATCTTTATTAATTCTTCTCTCTAAATGACCTCTCTCTGCTCAAAGAAGATCAGATAATAATATCTTTTATGAAAATAATAACTGAACCAACCCCCCCCTAAAGTTATGGAGTTATGAAAAAGATACATTTAAATCAGATAAAATGGATGAATGAATAAAATAAATGTAATGTGAGTCAAGCTGGAACTTTGAAAAGTATAACATATGGAAAGCAAGGTAAAATGTGAGACTGGTTTATATAGGAGAATAGTATGTATGTTGATGTGACCATGTGGTGAAGCAGTCCAAAACATCTTTTACCCGTGTTCCTTATATAAAATAAAATATCCAGACTTTTAGCCTCCAGTATGAATCAGAGAAAATCAAATAAAAACTGCTGTAGTAGAACATAAAAAAGGCAATGCAACAATTTTAAACATGACTGTTTAAAAGTAGGAAGTACTACACAGTCTGCAGTGGAGAAGCTTTGTTATCTGAGAAAATAACCCTGATGATGTCATGGGGGGAGATGTAATCAAGCTTTGGGTACGAAGTGTACGATCCAGTTTGACCCACACTGGAAACTAAAAGTTCAGATATTTTTACCACTCCTGCTTCAATTTTGACTTCATAAAGTACAAAGGAACATGGGTAAAATATGTTTTGGTCTGCTTCACCACATGGTCACATGGACATACGTGCTATTCTCCTATATAAACCTTGTGCAGGGGAACAATCCTAACATCCTGTGAATTAATATGTGCAGAGTAAACGCTTTCCATCTGTGAGTAAAAGAAACAAGTAAATAAATACAAAAGATAAAAAGTCTGTTAGGTACGTACGTACATGAGAATAACTGTTAGAGATCTAAATAAACTGGATAAAGTCCATCACATTTAGATATTATCATTCTACATGTATAGATGTTTACATGGAGGATTTAAACAATCATTTTGATTAATCCTGCACAGACTGTCTGCAGGCTTTGGTTCAAATCAGTCTTTGCTTCCTTAGTCAGTATTAAACGAAACACTTTATCCACTGCAATAAAGGATGCAAACAAATCGAGTGCTTTGAAGGAGAGAAAGATAAAGGGGATGGCAGCACGACACACAAAGAAAGGAACTTATTAAATGTCTTGTAAAAGTGTTTCCTGCTGGTAACCTTCTGCTTCAGACATCCTCCACTGCTGCTGTGTGATGCTGTTTTTCAGCCAACGTACTTTATTTGTTCTATTACATCCAGCTCAAGGGAGGGAGAGGAGAAAAGCCAAGCCAGAACAAATACTCTCAGAGAGTGTTGTTTCTGTCATCAAGGCAGTGCAATGCATCATACATATGGCAACGTTCCTCCTTCTCTTACAACCCACTCACAGCTCCAAGTTATCTGTTCCTCAGTGTGCAGCGAGGATGAATGGAAGGAGAGGATGCTCACTCACGGCCGATAAATGATGCTTTCAAAACGTAGTGCTCGCTCAACGCCAAGACGACACGATGCTTTTACATTAGCACGGGAGAAATTGTTAAAGGAACGCTCGTAGATCATAACCTAAATTTCTCGTCGTGAAACCTGTAAAGCCGTTTTTACCTGAGAGGTTCACTTTGACAGTTTATCTTTGAGAGTTGCAGTCTGAACCTAGAACGTTGTTACAGCGGCGGGTTTGAGGGAGCAAACCATAAAAACAAATCCCCTCTCCTCCAGAGAAGTGTGTTAGCCATATGTAGGAGATCTGCAGACAAACAAATGTCAAACGGAGGAAAGGAAAGGAAAAGAAAGAAGAAAAGAAAAGGAAAGGGTAGATGACAGGACGGAAAGGATAGGAAAGAATAGAAAAGGGAAGGAAAGGAAAGAACGAGAAACAAAAGAACAGGACAGAAAGGAAGTAAAAGGGGAAAAAAAGGGAAAGACAAGACAGGAAGGAAACAGGAAAGGAAAGGAAATAGTTATCCCTGAAATGTTTTTGTTTTTTTTACCCACCTACATCGAGGATGTCCAGGGTGGTGATGTCAGAGGTGGCAGAGCCCAGCTGATTGGCTGCCTCCACCCAGATCTCATACGGAGTGAAGAGGGCGAGGTTGCGGGGGATGTGGCAGGAGTAACGCTGCTTCCCCGTGCTGTCATTTTCACACTCCTTCTCTCTGCCATACCACCTGGAAAGAAACACAGTGACTAAAAATAAATGCTGACATTTGTCCCTGAAAAGGCCAACTGATTATTTTAAACTGTTAGTGCACGAGAAAAAACACTGCAGGCTCTGAGTGTAGCATGTGTTGCAGATGATAAACTGTACTAGGTATGGCACTAAATGCATTTATTGCTAGTCTACCTGAGTGCTGTTGGACGAGGTGATCACCTGTGAGCTGCAGCAGGTCTGGGACGCTCACCTCAATTTGTACTTGAGGGTGTATTTGGTTCGGATGTGGGTCTCACCCCGCCCACCCGGGCTCCACTTGCAGCTCAAGTCTTTCGTGTTACGGGACCAACATGTTAAATTGACCGGCTTTTCTGGAGGCACTGGATGAAAAGAAAGAACAATAAAAGAAGCAAAGAAATCAAGAAAGAGTGAAAGAGTGAAGTCACATAAAATATTAAGACCATGATATTTTAATTTGATTCTGAAATTTAAGAAATAGAAAACAGCATGAGGCCAGTTTCATCTCCTTTCATATGTGGAGCATTAACTTATGCATTAAAAGAGCAGATTAATGACACAGGCTTTAAAGCATGACAAATTATAATTAAAAATGCTAAAAATATACAGAGTTCACAAGTTTCTGTGAGTTTCTGAGTTTTCTTAAATAAACTTTTTATATCAAGGCATGAGAGAACATGCAAATCTTTTTAGATTTATTTATTTTAATTGCTTGAAATCCCATTTCATCTTTACTTTATGAATAAAGTCTAAATAAAAAGAAACATTTCCTATTAATCTACAGTGTTTTACAACGTATTCATACCCGGGTTTGTGTGTCTTTGTATGTTAACAACAACAACAACAACAACAACAACAACAACAACATATCCACATACACATTTTATTTATTAATCTGAATAAGAAAACTTTCATTTTGTTGTTTTGGTTTGGATTTATTCTAAGTATGTTAAAGTTAGTTAACTGGGGCAGAATGTTAGGAATGCTCTAAACAAACAACAAGCATGCTTATTCATTTTTAAAAACTACAATTTATATTACATAGTACATTTTCTAATGACTAATTGTGATATTTGGCTTCCTAACATCCAGAATTTGGAACTAAGAGGTTCTTTATGAGTCTTTTGTATCATAAATATTATTTTCTCTGACTATTTTGTGCCATTTATTTTATTTATTTCTGGTTTAAATTAGCGATAGATGAAATTATTAAGTACTGTATCTATTACTTTTCCAAAGATAGTGACAGACATAAAGTAATTACTTAGTTTAAACAAACCAAACACTGATAGAAAAATGATACAAAGGCAAAACTAATAAAAATTCTTTTGCACAGACAGAAAAATCTTCTTACTGCCCACGTAGAGACACGAACCGGCCAGGACGTGTCCGTCAGCTCCATGACACACAAGATTGTCTCCAGACTGCTGCTGGGAGCCGTTGAGGTTGTGAAGGGTGACGCTCAGGATCTCAGGGCTCACCACACTGTAGGTGCTGCTGGACAGACAAATCCCGTTCAGGGTCCAGTACAACGTGCTGGAGAGGAGGCCGAGCTCAGGGCTCAGCGTGCATGTCGCTGTCAGACTGGAGCCGATACGCAGGACGGGATCCTGAGGCGAGATCACAGCTACTTCTGGGTGGTGGACACACACACAGTCACTCTTTAATCCAGGATAAACTAAAGATTGAAATATACTACTGAAAAATATCTATCACAAGTTCTCAGAGACTAAAATACGTTTTTATTTGACCAAATGTTCAAAAGATTGAAGATTGACTTGAACATGAATAGCACTAACTTTACTAATACTGAATGTAAATTTATTTTATTTTACCCCTTTTGTGATGTGCTACTATATTATTGTATGTTTCAAGCCTGATGAAGGTGTTAAAGCTAAAACATTGCTTCAACACTTCTTTCAACTGAACATTCAGCTCTAATATTTAAGTTTTTGTTCTTATATACACAATAAAAATAAAGACAACAAAGAAAAAGCAAAGAAATGTGTTTAATACAGTTTAATACAAATCTGGTTTCTTGGGTTTATACAGTATTCAGTTTATACATACATCATGTCATACATCACCTATTTTCCCCCATTTACCAGCAAAGACATTTTTCAATCAAAGTTGGTCTGTTATTTTTTTCCCCCCCACACTATAAATCTATAACTTAGTCTAGTACCAGTTTCTCTTTATTGCAATTAGTAGGGTCTTTAATTTCCAGTGACACATTCAGTTACATTTCCAAGATACATGATTTTGCATTTATTTGCTAGTTCATATCTCAGAATAAAAATAATATCTATCAGAATATCTTTAATTACGTGAAGTTTAGGGCATACCCAAAAGACATGTGTGTTATTGACTTCTTTGCTCCCACAGATCTGCTAACATGGCTGTTGCGAGCCACTTTACTACTACTTTACCACTTCTACAGTGTGCAAAGTGCATTCACAACCTTTAACTTCCATTAATTGGACTCTCCTCAATAACATGCATTAAGTCTGTACAGCGTGATCTGTTGGAAGTGTTGAACACACTCTGCCCATATTTCCAACTGTAAGAAAACTTTGTGTTTGTGTGAGGAGGCTGAGTGCAGCAGCAGCAGCAGCAGCAGCAGCAGCAATGCACCACAACAGAGCAGGAGCTCAGCACATATTTATGACCCAGTAATGAAGTGGATTTATGGAGCCTCTGTAGGATCAGTCAGAAAGGTCACCCTGGTTTGTCGGTAAAATCCTTGAATGCTTTTCCATACCTCGACCCCTCTTAGACTTTAAGTTTGCCTTTATGATTGATGCCCATGAGAAACCCCTCTGCAGTGCGTTTGAATGTTACCACTGGGCTCCTTCTTCACAGAGATATGAAGGTTAATGTGTAGAGTTTTATTAACCGTGCTCCAGGTGGGCGGTGGACAAGCTTTCCAACATATGTGCCACTGAGCTGTTTCCAACCTTGCTGGATTCAGTGCCATCTAAGACAAATGTGCAGAGATGAAAACTGCAATACAAGCAGATCATTTTCTCAGTCTTGGACAGACTGAGTTGAAATATTGTTTTTGTGTTTCCTGCAACAACGTCGATAAACACTGTTTGTCTCCTCAGCTACATCACCGGGATGTCTAATAGGTCTCGTTCTCAGTCTAAACCAACATTAGTTACACAATCACATCTAATGATTGCCATCATGGTAACGTGGTGTCGCTACATCTGGACTTATTTTAGCGGAAAATACTACAATTAGGCTATAATTTGTGCTTTTGCTGACACTATGATTAGTTGGTTACAGTTTACACCACAAGACAGATGTCAAACACAAAGTCAGCTGTCAGAGATTCTGTCATACTGTTAATACCAAAGTATTAGTTTTATGTATTAGTTATTTTTATTTGAAGTAAAC
This sequence comes from Larimichthys crocea, assembly GCF_000972845.2. NCBI lineage: Eukaryota > Metazoa > Chordata > Actinopteri > Sciaenidae > Larimichthys > Larimichthys crocea. Next base: position 17,484,995 of record NC_040027.1, on the reverse strand, counting down.
CACTGAATGTGTCAGCCTGCAAATATATTGGTCCCTGCGTGTATATGTCAGCTGATAAAATTTTTAAAAATCTTGCAGCACAGAAATGTCAAAGATATTTTTAGTTTGAGAACATTTATAAAATGTCTCGATAACATAATGTGTCCACCAGAGAGCACGGACAAGTTTATTTTTAACTGTACAACGTCATCATCAGTACTACAGGTCACAAAGAGAGTAAGGCGTTATGGGAATATATCTTTTTTTTTTTTTTATCATATTGTTCTTGTCATATTTTTTAATTTCTTACTGTTTGTCACATTTAAATAACATTTTTAAAAATAGAAAGAAAACTCATAATCAAAAATTTCTTATCACAAATTTTTAAAACAAAGAATATCTTTCTTTAAACTCTCATCTATCAATATATCATAACATATATCACCCAGACTGTAATGTTATTATAATTCTTGCACTAGTTTAATTAAGTTTCTCGACTGACAATATTTTTTTATGACATTAGACAAAACCAGACATTCTCATTTTGATATTTTATCCATATCACAATGTTAAACTACATAGACGTCCTAATGAAGAGATGAAAATCTTCCTTACTCCTTCTAATTATTATAGGTGGGGTGATAATGACACCTGATTTCTATGTTTGCTCGTTTTGTTGGTTTGGAGCCTGCATGCAGCAGAAACACGGACAAACACTCAGACAACCTTTAAGTAAGGACAGAAGCGCGGTCACGCACAGCAGGTTGCGTCTAAAGTTTGGTACTTACGTGTCGAAGACACCGACACATGTGGAGCCAGGAGGAGGAGGAGGAGAAACATGAAGAGGAACATGGTTCTCTCAGCTGTTTCTTTCTCTTCCTCTTGTGTCCTTTTCTTTGTTTCCGGGGAAACGTGAAAAAGAAGGAGAAACAAAAAAACAAAAAAAAAACTGAAGCAGCTTCACTCTGCAGCAGTCAAGACTGAGACCAGACTGAGTGAAACACGAGGTTTGCTTCCTTTTTAACTCCTGACTGACTCTGCTGCTGCTGCTGCAACACTCAGGTTCACACTGTTTGCTCCTCCTCCTGTTTTCACACACAGACACAAGTCATTAACAACATGTCCCCTCCCCAACACACACACACACACACACACACACACACACACACACACTAGGCTTTTGGTGGAAATTTCTTTTCTTCTGTTTAAAGATCATTTTGTCCAAACAAACTAGTTGTTATTCAACTAGAAAGTCAGCCTAGAAATAAAAAAAGAGAGAGTTCTTAGCTAAATTGTTTTTTCTCATTTATTCATGTCAGAGGTGCTTTTAAAGCAGTGACTGTGACTCACAGTCTCCTGGGACCAGTCCAAGTGAGAATTATAAATCTATATACTGTATCTAAATGCATGGTCACTGTGGGAGAGAGATGGCAGCCCCCTGAGTCCTTCAACCTAACATTGTACAAAGCAATATGAAAAGTCACAGTCAAGGTGTGGCCCTAAACAACTGCATAGACTGCTTATGCTAGTAGCCGGTCCTGAATAGACTAAATGAAATAAAAGTGTTTAATTAAAAAAGATAAGATAACAAGAATTTCATTTCTTGAGATCCAGATGCCGACTGATGGATGTGACGTGCTGATCATTCCTGCTCCTTGCTGCACAGAATGATGTTTCCTGCAGTGATTTAATATACCAGACTATCCTTTTGTTTTGTTTTTTCCAAGAACTCAAATTAATGATGTCGTTATCTCGTGAAAACAAAGTCTTGTTATCATAAGAGAAAATGAAAATGATCCTGTTATCTGGGGGATAACAACATTTGTTATTTCTGAGATGATGACACAACTAACAAAAAAGTTAAAAAGTTAAATGTATGAATGTGTGACCACTTTCGTAATATATCACCTTTAAAAACAGAATTTTACAAAGTGCTTTGACAGACGAGCACAAGAACTGAGGCCCAACAAATCACATCAGAAAATCTTGCAATATTTTTACTTGTAAAGGCCAGATGACTTGCTTACACCCTAAAAATTAAGGCCTGAGTCAGAACTTTAAATGTTTTTTCCATGGTGATGCCACAGAGGAACCTTTATCGGCTCTGCAATGAACCTTTTACCAAGCGGTTCTTCAAAGAACAAGTTGTGACACTGACTTACAACCTTAAACAGGATAAAAAGGTTCTCCAGAGAACAGAAGAACCAGTTTTTCTTTGAGTGTGCGGCAGGGTATCGGTGTAACGTTGAAGCAGACCTTTCCCCTCTTTGAAATTCAGACTTTGCACTGTGACTATGAAAGACATGTCTCTTCAAACTCGCCTAATGTGTCAGAAAAGTGGACGATGGAAGATCTAGTTAAGCAGCTTTTCAGCTTTTCAAGTTCATAAAACTTACACCCATACACATTCACACACCTCTTTTTTATAAGACGCCACCACATAAAAGTCGATGAACATTTAAAGAAGTGATTTAAAAACCTTATCTGCTCAGGCAGGTTGTTCCGAAGTTGAGGGGGCCTGATGGCTCATAAGGGGTCAGCATGTCTGCTATGTAACCAGAGCCAGACCCAGATGTGCTTTGAAGGTGATCAGTAAAATCTTTAAATCAACTCTAAAACCAACAGAAAGCCAATGAGAGAGAAGCCAGAACTGTGTTACACTGGGTACAAGTCACTCAGTGTGCTGAGAACACACTCATAGGACTTTAACACAGACTTCTTCAAACCAGGAGGGTTGCTGCACTGTGTTGGGTAAGGATGCAGCATCGTTGAGGATGTGCATAAGAGAGCTTATTAATCTGGAAAGACACTGCTATGGGGAAAGATTTTGTCAAGCTAAGAAACGTTTCTATTTTTGTTTGTTTTTATTTTATATAAATTGGTGGCAGTTCAGTGGGTGTGTCTGTGTGGACGAAGAAAATGCTCTAACAAGAAAATGAGAATAAACAGTAATAATACATGAGTATTTCCCTTTTAATGCTACTTATTAAAAGTATAAGTACGCTACAATATATTACATTACTACTTTAACTCAGTCTCATTAAGATTTTACATGCAAAAAATTAGATTACTTTTAAAGTATTCCACCAGTTTATAAATGAATTCATTAGCTTCACTTCAGCTACAACATTAGAATACTGCTTCCATGTACGGACAAAACAAAATATAACTCCAAAAGAGGCCTTTCTACATAATGTGTATAACTGCATTTTGCTGATGATACTGATACTTTAAAATAAGCTTGTAATTGAGTCATTTTAGTGTTGGGTATCTCGGTATCTTACTATCTCACTCCATTACAGACAAAGTGCACGTGCATGTAGTCCCTAATCTAAATGAAGGAACAGGATGAAATATATACTGTACACTGTAAAATAAATGCTGTATACACTGACCAACCTCTATATTAGGTGTTTCTACCATTATAGCCCTCTCCTTTGTAAATAGGGTGGCCAAAATATTACAAACGCCTCTCAATACAATGCAGTCCAGCTTAACAATACCTCAAAAATAAACATAATAGTTAAATTAAGACTTCTTTGTCAGTGTCAGCAAAAACGGAAACATTTTAAGCTTCATGAAAATAGAATTATTTATAGCAGAGTTGCTGTATTGGACCACACTGGATTGTACAAGTGTACCTAATGAAGTGGCCACTTGGTGTATATGCAGTTACCATAAATTAAATGATGCCAATTCTCTCTGTGAACCTGAGACAATTAAATAATCTACTAAATACATCTTCACAAAAATAGTAATTGTTTATTTATCATTATTATTATTATTATTATTATTATTATTATTATTATTATTATTATTATTATGGTGATGCTTATTATTTAAGCACTTATAAGCAAAGTTACAGACTGCTTTACAAATAACCCATCAAACAGATAATCAGTACGTTTTTCCACTGGACTCTGACTGTTCATCTCCCCTCAGCTGATACATGTTTTGGCCCACATGTGTTGCAGCAGTATCACTGGACTGATACACACACAGCGTGTCATTGACTGTGTACAATCTGTCAATACTTCAGTAAACGGTCCATCAGTCCTCTCTGTGCAGGACATCTGCCACCCGCAGCTCGGCCCTGATCTCCAACTATCTGCCACATCTTTATGAATGTCATCACTGCCACTTTGTGCACTGCAGTGAAGGCTGCTCTGCAGGTTGTGTGTGTGTGTGTTGGTGCGGGAGGTGCAGCTTGTGCGTGATGATGATGATGATGATGATGATGCGCGTGACGCCACGGGCAGAAGCAGATCAGCGGAGCAGACAGGACCCGGGCTGAAGCAGCAGCAGCAGCAGCAGCAGCAGCAGCGCCGCCACAAAGGGAGCTTAGTGGTTGAAGCTCGACTCTTCGCTCCTCTTCTCCAAGGTTTGAGATGCTCCGGCTCGGCGGCAGGATGTGCGGCTTGTCGGCCCTGCTCTCGGTGCTTCTTGCTGGGCTCGCGGCGGCGTCCTCGGATCTGTTTGACAACCAACTGGGCGACATCAATTATTGCAAAAAACAATGCCAGCTCACCATCAAAAACAAAAGCCCCGCTAAAGTAAGTTATTCCTCTGTGCTCTGGCGTCTCTGCAGAAAGCGCATTATCAGCACCGAGCTGACAGCTTCATCCTGCTGCTGTCCGACATTTCAGCGCCTGCAGCGATGCACATACTGACAGAATATATTCAGCATTTAAAAAAAAGATGATCTTTGTGTGAAAAATATAAAACAAACATGTTTATATCTGTGCGTAATGACATGCTCCGATTTTTTTCGCTGCATCCTTTTGGATGCTCCAGCGCACAATTAGGCCGAAAATGGACGCAGCTCATTTTCTCATTTTCTTCTGCACCTTAAAGACTCGTCCAAGAAGTGTACTGCATCCAGGCAGCTCATCTCAGATGCAATAAATTGCGCCAATGATTGATCATTACTTAATCCGCAATTAAGATCGGCCAGGCCAGACTTAGCGCGTGCAGGCTGTGGAGGATCAGTGAGACTATTGTGAAACCATGAAGCAATTATCCTTTATTGACATTTTGCACAGCGTCCCACTGCTTAGACAAGGCCAGACTGGGTCCTAGCAGGACGGTGGATGATGTGAATTTCGTTCAGGAGTTGATGTGGTTTACAGCCTTGCTTAGATTTCCAGTGTCGGATGTTTTTCCTCCCTCCTCCTCCTCATCCTCCTCATCCTCCTCATCCTCATCCCCCTCTGCTGCCTTCAGGTGTGGTTCAGGCGTCCTGCAGGGCAGCACGAGCAGAGCTGCAAAGCGGATCACAGTCACCTGGATTGAAGATTGTGTTAAAAAAAAAAATAGAGACTTCTTGTGCATATGTGTCGAGTTTAGGAGTGTCACACTGGATCATAACAACAGTAGATGTTGAATAAGCAGTCGCCTTTAAACTATAAGGCTTTCACTTTCATGGTTTGGGGATAAACACCCCTCTCTGCCTCCCTGTGAATAAACAGCAGTGAAGATGATGTCAAGCACAAGGCTGTTATAAACCGCTCACAGACGCGGTCAGGGGAATCTCTTTGTCTCTCCTGTTCACAGAGAGATCACCAGAGGGCGCTGTTTCCTCATTTCAAACCCAGAATTCAGGCATTATGACAAGAGGAAGTACATAAATGTGCATCTCCCATTACCACCACCTCTTTCTCAATTTATTTATTTTTTTGCAACTTGCTCATTATCACCAGTTTTCTTTTGCAGTGACTGAAAGCTTCTTATCAACTCTTTATGACAGGCTATAATACAACAGCTGCAGCGTGCCATTAATGCCATAACAAATCTCTGTCATATTGTCTAACAAGGTTATGTTGAGTTTATGCAAGAGTGCAGGAGACATCTTTAATTTTTGTCTCCCCATCCACCACCACCCTCCACCCTCTCTTCTCTCTGTTTGTCTGGCTGGCTCGTAGGACTCCATAATGAACGCCTGTCACCGTGGTTGTCGCCTCTATTCCATCTGCCAGTTCGTCAATGGCAACGCCGGCTTCAATACCAGCAGGGAGGAGTGTCAGGGAGGTGAGTCAGTGTGTCAATCTGTCTGTTGGACTGTTTGAATGAGTCTGATGGTCTTACAGGGTACGGGTTCTTTAATATGTCGTGTCCAAGTGAATGACAGTGAAGCGAATCCTCATCAGAATCAAATCTAAATGTAGTCAGTGTCATTCATTTGAACTTGTGCAACATAATGTGCAGGTTCAACTTCTTATTCCAGTCATTTCTCTTCCTTAAACCCTAAAGCAGTGGTTCCTTTTGACAAGACAGGCAAATAAATATAAGATGGTAGACAAAATTTAAGGTGATTTCAGGTGGAATCAAAAAGACAAAAGCAGACTGCAGCTAAATTACATTCTCATGGATCTCCAGGCTGACAACTTTAAAACATTAAAATGATGAACACAGCCCTGCTTAAATATTGCATTGTTTCCTGAAAGCTGGCAGGCTCAGTGGGTATTTTCTGGGCGTTTGAGGCTGTTTGCCCTGTTTGAACTGCTGTATTGGAAATCAATGATGTGATTTGCCGTCCAGACAGCAGATGCCCCATCGCCCCCTGTTTCAATAACGGCAACGTGGAGTGAATCGTCTCCGCGGGGGCAGTCAGATACACCTCCCATGCATCTTTATCTTTCTTCCCACATAAACAGCCAGCACCTGATTTATTTCTTCATGTCTTCTACCCGACTGACTGTAATGCTGCGTGCCCACTCACTTTTGTGCTTCTTCTTTCTCTTTTCACTCTTTCATGCTTCACAACTGTCTCTCCCTCTTTCTCTCTCTTCAGCCTGCCAGGAGGCATATATCAAGCTGCTAGAACAGGAGGCTTGCAGCACCGGCTGTGCCAGCCAACCCTCTGAACCTGAGATCAAGAGGAGGAAGGTGAGAAAGCTCTGCAGTCCGTGGCTGCACACGTAAATACTGCAAGAGCAGCTCTGAGAGCCAAAGTAACTCAGGATGTCTAAATATTAATACCACTACTAAGAGCACAGATGTGTACATACACTGAAACACATACACCTTCAATGCTTTGTCATCCACAGCTCAGAGCCATGACTCTTCGCCCTAAGCCCCCCTCTGTGATGGAGGCCGTGTCCAGTTGGTGCAACGACATTGTCAGCTCTGCCCAGAGCTTCATCTCCTCCACTTGGACCTTCTACCTGCAGGCTGATGATGGCAAGGTTGTGGTTTTCCAGGTAAGATCCAACTAAGTGTTTGTCCAGGACAGGCAGACTTTGCATTATGGGACTACAGTCAGTCTCTTGCTTCATAAAAAGCATTTATCTGTCTCTGGTTTTATATTTCTACAAAGATTTCTGTGGTCTTACTGATAATTTACACAACCTGATTGTGTTTTAACATAAACCTAGATCCTAAATTTGCTCGATGAGATGTGTTTTTGATGTTTGTGGCAGCAGTTTGTTTGTAAAAATGAATAGAAGAAAGAGTTATTTCTGTGGCTGAACTGAAAAAGAAAAAGAAAGCCACTGTACACTGCTTCCAAACTTTGCTCACAAAAAATCAAGAAACAGGAAGAGAACAAGTGATCGCTGTATCTGCAATGCAGCACAGAAACACAGCAAAAAAGCCAACAGTACATTTTTTTATTTGAACGTATCAAAGTGAGTCCCCTTCCTGTTTTAGTATGAACATACTTCACACCTGATCTTATCAGTAAACAAATGTAAAGAGAAACACAGAATGCATCAGTTTAGACTATTTCCACAGTCCACAGTGCACAAATAAGAATTAATTTAAGAATTATATTAGTTATTAGTTTTGTTAATTACATTATATTCTGCTTGTAAAGCCTTTTTTATTATCAAAAGACGCAAAGAACTGAACACTGAAATCTCCATAAATGAACTAACCTTGTACACTATATAACGGCCCACTGAGTCATAACGATGGAAAATTTTAAATTAATATCTACAAAGCGTGTTCATGTCGTATGTTTTTAATTGGATGTTAAAAGCAAGCCCGTAGACTTTTATAGATCATTAGTTGAGCTAACCTCTGCTTCCTGTTAAGATAGTGAAATATATCCTCTGCTATACGGTGCTTGGTTGGCTGCCAAAACAACTCATAGCCCATTTCAGAGTCAGTGCATCTGTGAAGGTTGACTGAGCAAGGGCACACAGTAGGGTGGAGACAAGGTGGTGGTTGAATTCATTCACTCCTGCACTTTAATTGTTTATAAATGTCCTTTTAAATTATGTCATACGCCCTCAGCACCATGCATATTTGATAACCGGCAGGGCTGTCTGTGGTGAAGTCGACTCAGGACTGCAACAAAAAAAAGAGTGGACTGCACAGACTAAAGTTCTGGCTGTGACAAATAAATATTCAGATGTTATTTCTGGAATTGGAAAAGATGAACCGAATGGGGCTGACAGGCTCATTGTTCATGCCGAGGTGTGATTACCCCGACCGAGGAGGTCATATTTCGGGCCTGTTTGTTTGTCGAAGAACTGTGAAATTATTTTAATGAAATATACTTTGAAAGTTTGGCCAGTGATTATTTATTTACACTTTTAACTACTTATTTCAGTCTCCAGTGATTACATTTCATCACATTTTCTGTTATTGAAATGGCAAATTTAGATGTTTGTGCGGCCTTGGCAGGGTTTTCTATTCAAACTTGAAGGTATTGCTAAAGTCGATGCCGTAAACCACCTATGCATTAAAGCTATAATAAGATTTGGTCTGTCTTTCCACCAGACTACACAGCCATATCCTCTAAATTTCAAAACTGGTCAGAAACCTGCATCCTTGTCAGGGGTTTTCCCACTTGGATGTGACTTTGATGGCATTTTTAGCTACATAATTAAAGGGCTCAATGGGAAATGATAGTATTTATGCACCCTAACCCATACAGAAGGGCTTCTGTACTGTGTAACAGAGGAGGCTTTTTATATGCTGAAATTCACTATTAGCCAAAAGAAACTGTCTGCGGACTGATCTCATATAGAGATGCAGCAGCCACAGAACATGAAATTACCGACATTTCTTTCGGACTTGGTGATGGATGTTTGCTCTTTATGGTGGTGACATGCGGCCTGAAGCGGCGAGGGGAAGCCAGGCTCCACGAGGCTGTGAGAAGACTATCAGGCCTGTGTTTAGTGGGCAGCTGGCAAACTGCCACCAACTTGACAGATTGACTCTCCGAGTGTTGAAACAACAGAAAAAGTCCAGCTAAGTTGAGGGATAGCAGACAAGGGGGGAGGGTGGAAAACAAGCCAACGCTGACTGCAATATAAATGATGTGGATGTTCATAATGAGCTGTCTATGTATGTCCATCTGTGTGCTCATGTCTGTGTTTGTGTGACCTCAAGCTGTGAGAATAACTAGCCCCAAGCATCATGAAAACAATCAGAGAGACAAGCAGTTAGTTCAGATTATAAGGGTGGAGTAAAGTTATTCTTGGGTCACAACTGTGGTTTGGAATAAAGAAATGTTGTAATTATGAGGAAATATTGGGAAAACACAGCCCTTTACCTCAGTCAATCCCTTCTCACCACCCTCTTGTTATTTTGACAAATCAGCTCATGATAGTGCGACATTGTCAGAGCGTTTGGGACAAGAGTGAGTCGATTAAAGACTTCCTCCAACCGAGCTGTGGTTCCGCTTGCGTGCTGACCTGCAGAGCAAATTGAACTTGGTGTATGACTGAATACAGAGAGAGAGAGAGGTCCGTACCCATTTTCAATTTGACAATTGCATTAGTCATCTTGCTCGAATGAATTTTAAAGAAACAAAAACCCCGAACAGAACAGACTGAACCTGTGCAATAATAGTGTTTAAAGGAAGTGTGACTTTGACTTATGATGCTGTGCTGAAATGGAAGTCAGTGTATTTTCTCCAGCTTGTTTTACTCATCCAGGCACAAGAGACATGGAGTGACTTAAATATGAAATATGATAAGGCTGGTAATATTCTGTCTTTTACTTACTGTCACTTACTGTCATCTCTCAAATACGTTATGACCTTTCTGTTGCGTCTGTTGCTCTTGGCGACAAGTAGATTAGTTCCTACTGGAGACATAAAAAAACTAAAATAAGTCAAAAATATATTTTTCATTTTTAAACAGGGCTCAGTAATTTCATCAAGCAGCTAGGCTCTGTAGTAGCTAGAGGAGTAATAATGCATTTGTTTGGGACTATATTAAGCCATGGTTTAATACACATTGCACACACTAGTCATGCGTGTAATCTCCATAGGGGACTGGGCGTCAGGTCCACTGTTTTCTGTGTTTAATTACACAGGTGGAGGCACCATTCACTGTACTAAGAGAAGTGGCGTACTACAAAAGAAATGACACTTTGCACGTGCATGTGTGCGTGTATGTGCACACACCTGCTGGTAAAAACAGACAGCGGAGGTAAAAGATGGCAGATAAAAAGCGGGCTGATGAGATGCAGGTTCGAGGTGAGCACCAACACAAGCACGCCGAATGTTGTGTCAAAGTTAATTATTTAATCTGACGAAGAAGAAAAAAAGTTTGTAAAAGTTATCTAGCAGTAAACCTCCATATCAGCAAGCAGCTGTTGTCCTGAAGGTCTTTGTCTCTCTTTGGATTACGTGCTTCACCTAAACTAACTCTGGTGATCCTGGAGGATCATGAAGCTGGTTCTGATTTGTCTCTGATAACACAGTGAAGTGTTGAGATGAGATAAAAATGCTCAGTAGCTGCAGAGATAATTAAAAGTGATATTCAAAGCAAAATGTAGAGAATATAATCACATAGCTAGAAAAAAAGCAGTGGATATCCTCGGCTACAGTATGTCTTTAACACAGGAGTGAATACTTGTTTTTTTGTCAGATGATGAACAAATTATTCTGAGAATGTGCTGCACGTAAAAAGCATTCATAAATCTTTTGGTCCTTATTACTCATCAAATTATTGTAAACTAGGAAGGACCTTTGTCAGGATCACGTAGGACTGATGACTCTTTATCAGTGATCAGAACTGTCCACACATTTTAATAGGACGCTCTGAAGTGAATCCTCAACACTAAACCGACCATCCCACCGTACCCAGCCTGGTTGGTTACTCCACAATGTTTTCAAAGATTTCGGCTTTGACACTAGTGAGGATTTAAGAGCATATGGCGTATTTAGGATTTATTCAAAATAAACTAAATAAAAATTTTGGATAACAGCAATGGCACAGACTATGAATCACTTGACAATACAAAAAAATATTTTTTTTCAAAACATCATCTGTTGTCATTATCATAACTTCCCACAGCTAATGGATATTTTTTAATGACCACATGGGGGGTGCTGTGATTAAAATTCCGATTTTTGGCCTCCAGATTAAAAAATGTAATTTTGACACAATTAGTCCAATTTATTCTGAATATTTGCATTAAACCAGACAGCAGATACATTTTGTAACCATTCCCCCAAAATATGTAAGAAATATTCAAAATGATGATCCATGTAGACTTTTTTCTTTCTTTCTTTCTTTCTTTCTTTCTTTCTTTCTTTCTTTCTTGCTTTTGCATTCCCTCTCATAATGCGTGACAGATGCAGATCAGGCTCTGCTCGTTCTGATGGTTAGATCTCTCTGGTCTGCAGCCAATGAGAATCACCCTCCTCACATCTACCCTCGTCTCCGCAAACCTTTACACTGCATCTGGTTTCAATGCACTCTGTCAGAAAACATTGCTCGCTAGGGGTAATAAACCCGGTTGTGAAAAAAAGGTTTTGAACAGAAGAGGTTTGAAGGATTGTAAGTGTTTTGGGAAGCAAGCTAACCAGCCATGTCTCCACAGTCAACTTCAGTTCGCTGTTTTGTTATTCTGGACAAGCGATGGAAATCGTCCAGTAGAAAACAGATCAATCATTTCCTGAGTAAAGGAATGAGAATGAATGAAACTGAGAACGAATTTGGTTGGTTTCATAATATAGTGTAGGACACAGCAAGAGGTTTCAAAGTTCATTGATCCACTTAGTGTCAGAATCGATAAAAATACTGGGAGGTTGACACTACTGCAGTGGGCTATACTCTATATACTGTGTGTGTGTGTTGTTGCTGAGGCTAGCAATAGTACTGTTACCACCAACTACAGCCGCTGTTGTAGTGGAGGGAGGGTCAGCAGCAGGGAACCAAAATCCTCTTTTAATGAGTTCTCCAGGGGAACCAAAAACACTGCGCACATAATGAAACACACAACAGTGCAAATACTGGCAGCCGGCGGTGTGCGTATGTGTGTAGCGGTTATTTTAAAAAGCCATTTTTAGTTCAGTTCAGTCCCAGTTCAAGGGGCTTAACTGGACTGATTTGGGTGGATGAGAAAGATACTGTGAAACACGCAGAGACATATTGAGCGGGCAAGAACAAAGGATGGAAACCATTAGTTTCAAGCCAATTTGATAAAGTTATACAACATATTGAATGCTCAAAAAGAGATAAAAGAGTTACAGATTATGACTCAGGAGGCTTTTCTTTTTATTGAACAAAAAAGTAAATTCAGATAGAAATGGTTTAGTAAAAAGAAATAAAGAAATAACAAGCATTCATACCAAAACATTAATTTCTTATCTTCGATTTTTTTTTAATATAAGTTAGACACCTCATCATCTGTCAGGCTACAGGTTGGGGAAAGGTCCAGCAGGGCTGTAAACATTAGCTGACCTTTGACCTTTCAGTGAAGCAGAGCCAACAAAAAGTTTTAAATTGAAAAGTCCAGTTTAACAAAGTATCATGTGCTAATGTTGCACATAGGATAGCATAACATCAAGTGACTCTCAGCTGAGTGTTACATTTATCTAACACTACTATATGTCTTTCAATCAAATAATCAAAAAAATCTACAAGATTATTTTTAAAACTGATACCACTCTCATGCCTAAAGGGCAACCATAAAGCTACAGAGCAAGGTTAAAGCAACCAAAACCTGCTGCTCATCAATATTGATACGTATCGATAGTATCACTGATACGACTCATAAAACTAAATACATGACATGAGTTATTGCATTTAGCTGCACACTTTTGAAAGTTCTGCCCTGTCAGTTGTTTATATGTAAAATACTGACAGCAGTATTGTCAGCAGCGTATAATTTTAGTATCATTTTATTATATTTTACATTCAGATACATGGCTAGTTGTTTCTCCTTGTTACCGGTCTTTACGCTAAGCTTGACTAATCGCCTCAGGCTCTAGCTTTAAAATTACCATACAGACATAAAAGTGGTATCAATCTTCGTATCTAAATCTTGACAGTGCAAGAGGGTGAATAAGCATATTTTCCTAAATGTCTTATTCTTTCCTGTTTGCTGTCAAGTTCAGTTGTGTTACATATTGAAATTAAATCTCTTCACATTTCTCACATTCACTTCATCTGCTGTGGTGTTTCTCTCTTTTCATTCTAGTTTCCCAGCCAACTATTCTTAGTTGGCGCTCCTCTGTGGTCTGACCTCGCAGTGTTAAACAGATCCTTTCCTGTCAGTTCTTCTGGTGAATTACTGTGGTATAATTGGCTGAGTGTCTTTGTTGTTATTTTTCTTTTTCGCTCCTCAGAGCCAGCCAGAGATGGACTACTCTCTGCCCGAGCTGCAGGCTCCTCGGTCCAACGTGGCAGACAAACCTTGGCCTCAGGTCCACTCTCACACCCAGAGACCCCACGGTTAGAACACATATACCACACACACACTGTACAAACGCACATTTATCAGTATATGCCGGTACAATATTAATTCATTTCGCAGGTGTGAGGGGACATGGCGAGAGGGGAGCATCCAAAGCAGGAGGCAAAGGGAAGCACCCTGTTCAGCATGCAGACGACCCCACGGCTGAGCACGACTTCCTTGGCTGCATGTCAAGGTGAGCTGTAGTTGTTATCCATATAAAACATAAAAAAATAAATCAATAAAGTACTAGCCAATCATCAAACCGTCATCAAAATCAGACCACAAATTTCTTCAGTTGATTGTCAGCATGAAAATAAACTTGCAGAAACTTGAAACTTGCTTTAGATCCATCTAGCTAATCCATCCACAGTGAACATGATTACTGCATTATATCTATCATTGTGCAATGTTCAAATCAATGTGCACATTCAACTGGATTACCTTTCAAAAGGAGACAATTGATTCAGATCTACTCTCAATCTAACTCATTGTCTGTCTCTTTGAGGTAATTTTAACATAATAAAACATAATAAAAGATCAAAACCAGCTTTATGCTCTAAGGAATTTAAAGTAATTTGGATTTGGTTTGTAATTTGGTTTGTGTATGAAAGTGTATGACATTTTCACATACAATGTATTTACATCCTGGCTCGTTATATTTATTGGTGCCTTAATGTTTAGTTTCTCTGTCTCTAGACCTTTCTAGTCACGTCCCTTAACTTGTCCCCTTTTATCTTTCGTTTCGTTTCTCCAGACGTTCAGGCCTTCCACGGTGGATTTTAGCAGCCTGTCTCTTCCTGTCCATCATGGTTATGTTGTGGCTCAGCTGTGCCAGCCTCGTCACTGCACCAGAGCAGCACATTAAGACGCAGGTACACACACACACAGAAAAGGATCAACAACAATGTTAACACATGCACATGCGGGGAAGCAGTGAGCAGAATACTAGGCAGTGCGAGTAGAGGTGCAGCTATGCTGGAAATCCAGTCGTACATCGCAACATGGGTGGAGGTGCACATAATAGACCTCACCTAAAATTAAACAACTTGTGTTGCTTTCAACCAGTAGATATAGCAGTGATTCATGGGAGGCTGAGTTAACATTACTGTAATATCTAAGTATTTCCCATCCATAACAACTAGCATATTGCTGTGTAGTGCCCTGAATCACTTTATAGCTTCACATATCTGCAGTTCATAATCTGACATATTCTGTACATTCGGGGCAGCATGGTGGTGCAGTGGTTGGCACAGTCAGCGAGAAGGTTCCTGCTTCTCTGTGGCGTTTGCATGTTTTTTCTCGTGTCTGTGTGGGTTGTCTGCGGGAACTCCAGCTTCCTCCCACAGTCCAAAGACAGTGGTGACTCTAAATTGCCCGTGAATGTGAGCGTGAATGGTCGTCTCTATGTATCAGCCCTGTGATTAACTGGTTTGTCCAGGGTGTACCCCGCCTCTTGCCTAATGCCAGCTGAGACACTGATAAGGATAAGCGATAATGGAAAATGGATGGATGGGTTATGCACCCCATAGTTACTTGAGAAACTAATAAATTGTTTTTATTTTTATTAAAACACTCCATAAAATCATCACAGGAACTCTTAATGCAATCATGTGAAGACTATTTTTCCATTCCCAGTTTGGTGTTTGTGACTCAAATGTCAGAAACTAATTACTCCAGTCAAATCTTACAAGGTTGTAGGTGGAGGTATGTATGAGTGAACTTGTTTTTTCACTGTTGTCACGTGTTTCTTCTTGATTCCTTTCAGCTGAGTATCAACGGAGACAAAGAGTTTCTGGATAATGCCCACAAAGTCAACCCGTACCACCTGAGTCCTGTGATCGCCGTCGCCGTGAAACAAACAGAGGAGAGTCAGGAGGCGGGGCCGCTGCCGGTGAAAGTTGACCTCAACAAAACCTGTGTTTAGGAAGGACCAATGGGAGAGCTGTTGTCATGACTCCCAGAGTAACCATGTCTGAAATCCTTGACCCGTTGGTGAAAGGCGTGAAACAAACACAACACGGGACTCACTCAGTCACCAGAATTTTTAAAAAACATATTTTTAAGAGCATGGCACCCTCCAGTCATTTAAAATTATCATACAGAAACATCTAGCTTGGTCTTGTTGGTCTGATGGCACTTCATTTACTTGTACAGTCCAGATTTCTTCAAGTCCATCCTCAGATTTTCCTTAATGATCAGCCTGCTCATTGCTTATTGATAAGTCAGCACTCTTGTCTCAGAGCCAAGCTGGAGACAAGCAGAGAGGATGGATTACAGCCGAGAGCTCTCATATAATTTTTCATGTCTAGCATGGACAAGAGAGGACAAACGCTGAGATTCATTTTCGATTTAATTTTGCCTCGTTCTCACAGAGAGTTTGGACTAATTGATGGGTTGCTGAGAGCGAGAAAAAAAAAAAGAAAGGCGTAAAAAAAAAAAAATGAGACAGAGAGATGAATGGAAGTTGGGCTTAAACGCTTTGGCTTGTGAGCGCTGCAGGATCCAGATAGTGTCGCTCACAGTTTATGAGGTGTTTACATAATCAGCATTATGAGCTGTTAAGTAAAAAATTGGTCTAGAAATTAAAAATTTCGCCTCACAACAGGAAACAGTTCACAGGTGAGCTACACAGCCTCACCAAGTTCAGAGAATCAAAGGCATACTTACTCAAAAAACAGTATTTTATTTTTTATTTTTTTGGTCAGCTTGTTCCTGTGCGTGTGTGTGTTAGGATATGTCTGGGTGTTTGTGTACATCTACAACAGCACACATACATTCATAAGGAACCAATATTAAAAAACAAACTGGATTAAAAACTGGAATTTATTTATTTTCTCCTCTATTTATTCAGAATCATCGACATGACTTATCTGTTAAATAGTGTTATTGAAGTGCCATGTACAGTTAATTCATCATGCAAATGTAATTGCTCTGTATGTAAAATACATTGTAACACAGATTGGAGAAAGACACATAGAGAGAAGATTGCACCTATTACTGTATTATTATTATTATTGTCATTATTATTGCCATATTATTACTCTTATATCACTTCAAGAGTTCTTAGCTGTTATATGTGCCATGTGCTTTCTAATAGCTGACTATTTTGTATGTCCTAGGAGCACACACTGAAGGGTAACCTCTGTAACAATGTGTAATGCAAAGCTTTTAACATAGACCTTTGTTATTGAACGGAGTTGCACAATCTTAGAGAAGATTTTCTGTTTTCCTCTCAGTGCTTTTGATGTCCTGTAACGCTCTCTTTTCATCCAGGCTATGTAGACAATAAACCGTGCATGCAAGTGACGCTTCGATAGTTTATCTTAACCTGCCCGCCATGCCAGTTATGGCAAGCCTCTGCTGTAGACTTGTGATTTTTTGTGTTACTATTTACTGTAAACATTGAATAGAATGTGTAATGATGAATGACAATATCCTCAATATGACTTACAGGAAGGACTCTTTAATTAAAAAGCCATTCAGTCGATATCTGTGCTGGTTCAAACTGAAGGTGTATCACAAGGAATATGATACACATTTCAAACTGTATTGTTTTCTTTTTACTGGTCTGTTTATTTTCAATGAAATGATACTTACAACATGATGAAATAAAGTGTTTTCATTGTAAATAAACTAGAGAGTCAAGTGTTTTTATTTATGCATAATATAATATATAGACAATGAATAAAAAAGACAGATGGTTCGCATGATATACCTCAGTCTCCTCAGCAACTGGAGATGACTTTGACTTTTTGTACAGGACGTCCGTGTCCAGTTCATTAGGTGAACACCCAGGTATGTGGAATATTTGTTATAACAGCAGCTTGTATACCAGCCTGCACTGTTCTGGGAAAGGCTTTCCACAGCATGTTGAGGGATAAAGCTCACAGTCAGCATTTTAATTTTAATCCCGAAGGTGTTTGTTGGGGTTGAGGTCAGGGAATTGTGCAGGCCAGTCATGTTCTCTCACAACAAACTGAGAAAAAAGATCTCCTAATGGACCTTGCTTTATGCACAGGGTCCCTGTCGTGTAGAAAAAGGAATCAACATTTCTTAAAATTCTGATTAATAAAGTTAAAAACATATTATTGTCTGTAACATCACTGGATGCTGTAGTGTAAAGATTTGCGTTCTTTGGAGCTTTGTCTCGTACAAACCATGAAAAACAGCCCCAGGCCAGACTGATATCCATATAATGTAGGTCATTCATTACAACATTTAGCACTGGTGATTAAAAAAAAGTCCCAACAACAAATCTTTAGTGTGTAATACATGTTTCTGTCCACTTGATGGCAGCATAGTTTTAGTATTTGTTAAACCAGGATGGTTAATTTATTTTAGGCACTGATGCATCTGCTATTTGTAAAATGTTAAAGCTTTGTTTTGAGTTCTCCTGACTGTAAATGATAAAAGATAATATATATATGATAAATGTTTGTTTATGCATCATAGAGGAGTGATTTTATTTTGTTTCTGACATAACTTAACGTCAGCGAGAGCAGGCCCTACAGCCACAGACGACGGTTGTGCAGCTGTTCGGCTTGCTGTTTATTTCTAAATGTGCCGTCTTCTCCATACTTACAGAACTACTTAGTGAAAGAGCTGAGGAGGGCATAACAGTCGAGGAAAAATAATGGGTGACATTTACCCGACAAAAATACATTAAGCTGAAAGTTTGTTACTGAAGGGATGAAAAATGGTCACAAAAAAACATGACAGATGAGAGCTGCAGCATCAAGTGAAGGCAGATTTTTGCTGCTGGGACGACTGCTGAGAGAATAAATGAAGCACCTGCCTGCTTTCACCTGCAGGAGACAAAAACATGTAATGTTTATAAAGTTCTTGGAGAAAACTTAGAGAAATCTGAGATTTAGCACAAGCACTTTGGCTCAAATCGAATAGCCGGAAACCAAAAAGCATCTACATTTAAACAACCACTTAGTTTACATAATATCTTATATGTATTTGTGACTGTTGCTCACAGATTTATCTGCAATACAACCTGGCACCACCATAGATTGTCCTCCATTTCAAGAGACTTCTTCTAAAACAAGATTCACAAAAAAAACAAAACAGATTTGCTTTGGCTTCTCTCTCGGTGTAAAAAAAAACAGACCAGATACAATGAATACATAATCAAACACCACACGACGGGGGCAACACACCAGAGCTTCCAGTGCATGTGTCCAATTAGCATAACATGCTGGTTGGCTCTGTGAAAGACAGACAGACAGAAGGAAATAACAAAACATGCCTCCTTGTTGTCAGCTGTGACACATAATCAAAGAAGAAGAAGCTTCTCTACAAGCGGGTGCTACATTACATTACCCTGTGATGTTTTGGCAGGGGAAAAAACTTTAAAATTGGTCACCACACATACTGGGAAGACGGCACTGAAACTCTCTTTTAACACTGGAGTGTGTATGTGTGTGTGTGTGTGTCGACGTGTGACGACACATGAGGAAGTTCAGGGTTTCACGATTGAGAAAAAACTTTATTTTAGAGCAAGCCCGAGTGGGCAGAGGGTGTCAGTCTGACTCCCTTTTCACCCACCACACAGGAGGCTTCACAGGCTGCCTCTGATTTGTCTGCCATACATTCAGACACTTTAGGTAAAGAGAGAAAAATTGCCTACTGTAGTGCCACTTCAGTAACTTGACCGGCCTGGCCTTCGCTCTGTGTTGCCGTGAATGAGTTTGGCAGCAGCTGGGCTCCCATTGATAACCAACTGAAGAGAGAGAGAGTGGAAGATAGAGAAGGTCTTGTGAGTTTGCATCTCTACAAATAGACCCCATGTTTGATGTGTAGACGTGGTGGAGGAGGAACTAAAAATGAAAAAGAGTAGGGACTGATTGTGCTTTTCACACTGACACGTTGACTCATTTAATGCAAATAGATCCTGCTGTCTCACTCTGTCTCCGTCTCCCACGATCAGACTTTCTCTGTTGACGCAGGGAAAGACAAACTGAGATTTTATGGTCCTTGCAGCTTCACTCTTGGGACAACACACACAAACACGTCACTCGAGCTGACGTTTATGACCTGATGAGAACTCTTGTCTGTACTAGAAAAAAATCTGGGTTTAATACATATACACTGGCACACCCACTGACATTAACTGGAAGAAATCCTTTGGTATGTGCTCCAAACAGGGCTTCAACCATAATTTCATATAATAATATTGTTGAATTAGTCCAAACACAACCCCACTCCTCATTACCAATGTTTGATTAGCTGATATGTTTATTTTTTTAAAACGATGACCATTTTAAAATCAAAATCAGCCTACAAACGTCAGGTTCCTCCTTATTTCCCCCTCCTTCCTTTCTCTTTCCTCCACGTTGATTTTTTCATCTTTGCATGCTGCACTACAAAACAAAAACAGTTTGTTGCATCTTTTAGCTAATCAACCCCACAAATAATTGCCATGAGTGCCTCATTCAGCAGTGGGGTGCACAAACACAGCACAACCAGCAAACAAGAACTCCCCCTCCCCACCCCACCCTCCTATGCTACTCAACTAATAACCCACAGGGGGCGCTATGGATCCAGGTTTGAGTGCTGGTGGCCCCATTATTACAATTTAATGGTTTATGTGAGTGAAGAGGCAATGTTCCTCTCTCTCTCTCTCTCTTTCCCTCCCTCCCAGCAGAAAGCTGTGTGCTGCTCTTATCTGGCCAGACCTGCTGCAGGAGCCAACCTGCAGTGCATTAAACAAGCCACCACCACTGACACACACACACACACATACACATATATACACACACCTAAACAGGCAAACACACACAGAGCAGCATGTGTAGATGTGTGTGTGTGTGTAAGTGACTGTGGAAATGAACAGAATAATGAGAGAGGAGCGACAGTCAGAGACAGTTAAGAGAAGGAGACAGAGAGTTCATCACAGTCTATTGTAGTGTTTATTTGTGAATAATTAATCTCACAGATTAAAACCTGTAATGCACTCTTATGTATACACTGTGCAAGAAAGTGACCCGGTGAGGAGAAGTTTGACAAAGCTGTGTGTGAGGCAATAAACTGGGAGTTTATTTGACACATATTAGGCCCATGCTTTTTCCTGGGATTATTGAGTTAATCTGACAAATCTTTTTAATTGAAATCTTTTGAATGTTTCTTTGTGCACATGGACAAAAATCACAGCCACGAAACCTGTCAACTTTGCAGCCATCTGAGTCATGGCAACTGTGTGTGACAAGTGTCAAAATGAATGTGATTCTGTGTCAGATCTGCTGAGAAGTTTGGTGGAGGGTTTTTATATATTTATATATATATATATAAAAGAGAGGGAAGAGGAGGCTCACACACTCTCCATCTCTGTGTCGCTTTGTTTAACACACACACACACACACACATACATAGATAGACAGAGATAGAGGGGAAACATCCACCAGAACTTTATTTCACCACGACATGTGTCATAAACCTCCGCAGCGCCTAAAACAAAGATTCAATCAAGAGCTTTAACAACATGTCAGATCAAAATTCCGAGCACATCTTTCTCCCTTTGCTTCTCTCCTCTATAGTCTCTCTCGGTCTTTTTTTTTTTTTTTTTTTTTACAGCCGTAACAGCCATGCACGTACACATGGGGAGACAGACATGTACATACAGCACGGATGCTACCCGGACTATTAAACTCCAAGCTGCCCGACACGCCACTCTCTCCAAACTAGGCGCACTGGCATGAGCGGCCGGTTTCAAGCTGCCCTCTCTGTGAATTGATTCTACTATGAGCCTACACGAACCTCCGCTCTAAGAGGCGGGGGTGAGCGGTGCACAAAAGGGTGTCCAGTCCGGGTTGAACCCATCGCTAAATGTCACAAAAGTAACCCCACTTGTGTTTAGAAACGTCACCCGAGTGTGTTTATTTTGTCGGAACAGAAAAAAAGCGCAATTTTAGAGGGGTTTCGTGGTATCTTCCAGATTCGGACACCCCCGCGCCGCCAAATGGAACATTCCACAATTTATTCCAGGGAAAGACTGACAGTTTTTTGGGTCATGAAGCAGCTGTTCAAGTCAGCGGCCGGTCCCCCCTCCGCTGGAATAAGAAATTAGTCCATTTTAAAGTAAATAACTAAAGCCTCTGGCCGATAAGAAGGAATTATAGAATGGTGTGCAGGCTCAATTTGACGGAGAGAGAGCCCCCAAAACAGTTAAATCCAATAAATATAACCCCCCTTTCCATCCACCCACCCCACCCTCCTTCCTCCATCAAATTATTAAACACATTGGTGCTAAAGTTAGGCCAAGTTATTATCAACACAAGAAGATGTGATGCTACATACCATAAGCAACCCATTATTGAAGAATTACATATGCAAGGCTGTCCCTATGTGGTTGCGATAATGGCAGCATGTTTGCAAAGTGTAATGTATTACAACATAATAATTTGAAATTGTTTTTTGTTTTTTTCCCCCCTTGCATTTGAATGAAATTTTAAGGACCCTGAAGGTCATATCATCCGTGTGAGGTTTGATTCATAATTGTCAAAACTGATTACCAGCGTTACTGATGACGATACTGCTTTGCTTATATTAGCGTCATCATCGGCTCCATTTGTGTCAGTTATCACTCAACCCAGTCGGAGTTTGACAATAATTTGATGCACTGGCGGAAATGCACGACAGTGAAAACAGTCTTTGTATATTTCTAAAGTAATTGTTCCGCGCTCTGGCTTATTAGACCTATCTTTACACAGAATTCATAGATTTGTTGTACAAAACCTGTGTTTGCAGTAGTTAAGTCACCTATCTGTTTGACCTTTCACAGCAGGTGCTATGTAAGACTTTCTTTGTAATGAATTCTTCTAGTTTTAAACAAATTCCACCTAACACCTTGAATCTATTAAATGAATATATTCCAGATTTTTAAGGGATGCGCTTAGAGGCTAAGAGATAAGTAACATCCAAGTATTGTGCCAACATATAATTAAGTTTCATGAAGCATAATGCACGCTGTATGAGATTAGCAATTTGTATCCTGAGCTAGGAGCTGTTTTCATTTCATTTCTGTATGCGAGGGAATGTAATACATCCTTTTCGTTTTCAATGCTGAAAGTGGTTCATAAAGTTTGCCATGAAACTTGTGATGTGCTGCAGTTCAGTAAAGGCCTGGTGTGCGTCACAGATTAAGTTTTATAAAATGTGAAGACCAGTGCTATAGAGACTGACTGTGTGCTGCCGAATCCCACATCAGTGAAGCTGTGTAGCGGAGTATTGAAAATGAAAAAGATGACTCATTTATGATCGTAGAATATTGTTGAACTGAATAATTTTTACTGAAAACACACATTTACTTTAATTAAGATAAACGGCTCTCATATGTCACTATTAGTAGAATGGATGTTGTTCACATCTTCAAATTGATGGACTAAATGACTATTAAATTGGGAAAAATTCAGTAACAGAGTAAAATAAGCTGAAGCGGAGTGGTGCATAGGTTGACATATATTTTTCAAAAAAAACGTGCACGACATATACAAAATACTCATAAGGCAAACAGAATTAATAGCTATGACTTTTATGTATTAAATGAACAGATGGTATATGATGTCAATGTGGGAAGATGTAAACTTGTAATCTGCATATCTAAAAGAAAATATACATTTCATTAGTGTCATCAACATCTGTTGTGTTGTAAATATAAGACCTTGAAGTCAAACTGAACCACTGACCACGAGAAAAAAATAAAAAAACAAGTTCTCTGTTGAAAAATCCAGTCATTTTTTCAGCAGCACTGACTGTTTGTGAGGCACAAAATGCATGTAATAAAGAAAAGTGTATCGTGTGACACAGGTTTAATTATGTAGGTAAATATGTCAAAGACTGGCTGCTGTTAAACTGCTTTGTATTTACACCAAACCCCACTCACTTATTCCTCCACATCTTTCTATTTTTAATTTATTTATTTAATCCATTCTTCTGTTTCACCTTCTCCTCTTGTCTCGTCCACCTGATCCATTTGTCTCTCCACTTCTACATTTCTCCTTGTCTCCACGCCACTCTCCATCTGTTGGCCTTCTTCCATCTCCCCCACTCCGCTCCACATCCCCCTTCTCCTGTCTGCCTAGAGTCACCAGTCATCCACCAGCATGCGTTCCTCCTCTGGTCATAATGGAGATCATATGTTGAAGCCAGCTCTGAAACCCAACACGGGACGTCCACATCAAATAAAACCTGCTGTCAGCAGCGGGGCCTGGCTCTGCCAAGGGGAGTGAAACCATATCTGTGTCGGCCTCACCAACACGCCATAAAATGGAAACCCAAAAGACCAACAGACAGACAGACCATACCTTTCTGGGAGACATTCCAGTCTGCCCCTACAAAACTACAGTTTTTGTCACATATTAGTTGAGGTGTGCTCAAACCTCTGAGGTGAAGTTTGCAACTTTTTTTTTTTTACCTGCAAAGGCTTGCAGCTGTCAATCATTCAGAAAGACACACATTGATCTGATCGGAAACTCGTGGAACTGCATGAATATTCAGCGTAGATCGTCTTTAAAATGTTAACACTGTCTTTGCAGTTTCGTCATCATTGTGGCATCTTTGTAAGTCATCTGATACTCTTGTTTATTGCAGTACCTTCCTTGCCTGAATACATGGATTTTCTGTACTGCACACAGAGTACAGTTGCTTATCCTGGTGTGCTTAGCTGACTTGTGAAATGTGCTCATCTTCTGCCAGTGAACAAAACAATGTTGATTTCAAGTTGGCTTCAAACCTTGGCTTGAGTTGAACTTAGTGCACTGCTGGACCACATGTGTAAATAATCAGTCAGTATATAGGCTGATTACCTTAAGTTCCCTATGACGATTGACTTTTAACTTCGTAGAGAGGCTACACCAATCTGCAGAAAACAGGACAGGTCAGCCTGGACAATTATACCATCAAATATCTCACCTCCCAGTTGAGCGTTGGACCAATCAGCAGCAGCTCAAATATGGGCTAGGTGCAGTATGTTGTCATATTTGGGATGGCATCCAGTTAAAACCTTGATGAACCATATATTGTTTGGAAGTGCACAGTAAATGTAAATCTTCTTCAGTATCACTCCCACTAATTCTGAATTTTTGAACAGGATCTTGACTGAAATCCAAAAGGTTTGAGAAGAGTTCACAAACAGGGGGTGCACTGGTAAATATCACATCAGAAATCTAAAACATGTGCTCGTATATAAATGAAATCAGTGTATGAATTGTCTTTTCACAGTAGATTGGGATTTTAAAGGTCTCTTTTTATGTGTGGGGCTTCCTTGTGTGGTGTTACACACATGTGGCCCGTGGCCCACCACCCACCTTATAAGGCGGCAGCAGCATCACCATTTCTCAGCAGATATGACCGAGATTGAATTGCCCTTCCAGTCCCCATGTCTGAGCAGTAGAGATAGAGATCCAGAGTAAGAGCTGGAAGATGGATGGAGCATTGGTGGTGATGGTACTGCTGCTGGGGGTAGGTGGAAGCGAGAGTGTCCTGTTGTTCGTCAAGTAGCTGAGAGATCAGATGCTATCGGGCCAGGAGGTGTCTGCTCTGCTCTGTAGCCCAAGCACTGTGTACAGCAGCTAGTTTACGTAAAGGATAAACAGTGACCCGGGGGTTGTAATCCGCTAGTAGGCCAAGCAGGAGCTGTGTGGATTACTGGAGGCTAACTGTAGCCTCTCCACTTGTTTTACACCTCAAGAGGATCCTAATTGAGCTAAATCTCATTATTTATGGCTGGCTATGGAGACGGTAATCAGAGAGGCTGGTGTGTCTTTAAACAGATCAGTCAGGAGCTGCGTCTGTTAATGTGCGCATGTGCACATAACACACACACACACACACACACACACACATAGGTTTAGTTTCCAGGTTGCTCTCATGAGAAGACTTAGCAGTGGGAGGGGAAATGTTCTTTGGTCATTAGAGGCTCCAGCACACTCATCATCACCATGCTGCACATGTAAGAGTGTGTTTGTGTGCGTATGGGTACATGGGAGAAAGAGAGAGGAATCATATGAAGGTCTTTTGTGGACAGACAAAACGTAGCTTGAGAAAATTAACATCACTGTCACTTGTAAATGACAGATTTAATATTTTCATAAAACAATAGTTAACAAGATATTTTCCTCTCCTTTATTTCGTCTGATTTAATGAATCCAGCTGATGTAGATCCAGAATATTCATTGCAAGCAGCTAGCTAGACCAGCAATTTCCCGTGTTATTAAAAGGCAGGGATCGTTGATATGAAGATATGAAGTTTCATTGCTGGCTGATATGAGAATTATGAATGGTGACAGAGGGCAAGAGCTGACCCCGTGTGGAGCCATGGTGCTGAGGGGTCTGCAGCTCCACTGTTAGACAATAGGGAAGAGAAACTCCAAGAGCAGTTCATATAAATGTCACGCTTTCTAGACTGCTAATAAAAAAAAAGAACAGGGCTCACAATAAAAGCTGCACTAGAAGACGAAAAGAACAAGAAATTAAACATGCAAGAAAGAAATGGAAAGAAAGACAAGGACGAGTTTGTTAATATATTTTAAACAAAAGGGGGAAATAGATATCAGACAAAATGGTGCTGAAGAGATTTTGCGAAGATTTTGCGACGGTTGGAATGAGGTGATGTGGAGCAGAATGAAAGAGAGAGAAAGAAAAAGAAAGAAGATAGATGGTGGTTTGGGAGTTTAGAAACCTCTCAACCATATGCATTTCTATGTCTGCAATATACATGCAAATGTTGGCATGCATGAGCGATAGCAAAGCAAGGAGCAGAGACAGGTTTTTTTTTCAGAACCACATTACCCTGAACGATGCCAAGCTCCAGCCTACCTCCACCCATCGACACAAAACACACAGAGCTTCAGACGACAATGGACATTTAACTCTTAACTTAAGCAGTTTCCCCGTGAATCTTCTGTCCCTGCAGATCACAGTCTGTATTCATGACTGTAGGCGAAGTCATGGCTTGTGTTCAAAGAGTTATTTTAACAGACAATTAGATTTATTTTGTCAACACACAGAATGTGAAAAGAAAAGAGATAAAAGAATATTTAGAGCCGGGGAGAGACAGTAAAACAGGGAGACACACAGACAGATCCTGGTCCCTGTAGGCAGGGGGACCTGGCTTTCATTTTGGCACACAGCTCATACAGCTACAAAGGAGCTCCAACGCAGACATGGAAAACCCAGAGAGACATAAAGCCCCAAAAGAGGGACCTGTGTTTTTAAGTGCTCATCAGGCCACTGGATGAAGGGGGAGAACCTGTCTGGAACACATGTTTTATTGGGACACATCAATGCTTGAGAGGACATTTTACTGTCCATTTTACATCAATGAACTTTGCCAGCAACAAGAGAAATACAATATGTCTCTCTGTGTATGTGTGTGCTCTTGTAATTCAGTCTTTGTGGGGACCTGGTTGATTTTAGACTCTGAGAGGACATTTTTGGAAAGTGAAGCATTTTGGCCTCTCTACACTTTTTGGACATTAGGATTTGGTTTTAGGGTAAGATTAATACTAGGTTTGGGTTAAAATTAGTGTGAGGGCTGGGCCTTGCTAATGCATTATGTCATAAAGGGTCCTCACAAGTATAGAAGTACAAACTTATGTGTGTAATTTGGCACTTGTTATTTTACCAGTACAGTGTCCAGAACACATTCAGTGAGCACTGAGCCAATGTGTTGACACAACCTGATATATGCATGGCATTAATCTTCACACACATGATTTATCAAATGTTGAGGGGGTCTTGATCTTTTTAGGTGTTATGGTGATATTTAGCCATACTAGTGAACTATGGATGGCAATGTGGGCCTGTGCGTCCACTACTTTGGTGTAGTTGAGACTGAAATATCTCAACAACTATTAGATGATATCTTAATCTGATCTCCAGAGGATGAGTTCCTCTTACTTTCTTGCGCCACCATGATTTTTAGTTTTCAGTCTAATGTCTCTGCATTCATTGGATGGATGGCTATGAAATCTAGTATAGATATCGGTTTTGTTGAAAGGATGAATCTTAACGCCATTTGTCTCATATTTGCTACATGAATTTCTGAGACCTCTATGCCAAGACAAAGAAAGCTTTCCTGAAAAACCTGTTGTATGCCATCTGACGCATCTTCTTCCCACTGGTGGGTTATCCATGCAATGCAGTTAGCAGTGAGCCTTGATTTTATACACCCAACCTGCTCTCATAATAATCACTTGGATGTTGGAATGGCTCACTTGCTAATCATTGTCTTTTTTCACCAATCTTCACTAAAGAAGTTCCTTGGCTGTCATAATCTGTTAAATAGTCCAATTCAGCAAATAAACACACTGTTCATTTTTAGATGATAAAAAGTACAGTGTTGAAAATGCCATTGGCATTATTATGGATGGCAATTTATGGAGTGGTTAGGGGAAGATGACAATAATAATGATGAGGAGGAATGCATGCTTACTGAGAGAAACTTATGAGTGGTGAGGAAAATGTGCAAGATGAAAGTATCAAAAAGACTAGTGCAGAAGTAGAGGGCCCAGCTCTGCAAGATGAAAGTGTAGACCAGATGAGCACAGAGACAAGCACAGAGGTGGAAGGCCCAACAACAAAGCAGTCAGCAAGGGTAAAAGTAAAAGTCAAGAATGCAGGTGGAGAAAAGTCCAATATGTATCTCCAGTTGTTCAATTTTATGAATGTGTTGAGGAAGCTTCACAAGACTTGGGTAACTGGACGTCATACACATATTATAAACAGTATGTTACTGATAAAATGCTTTAGGTACCTGCAGAGCAAACATGTACTGTGTACAAAAACAGGGACGTCAGTAAGCACTGCCAAAGAAATGAAAGGTTTCTGGGTATGTGCATGCACATGGGGTTAGTACAGATGTTCAGTGTACAAGTCTATTGGGGGATGAAGACAAAGCACCCCACAGTTTGTGAGAATGATTTTTCAAATACTTATCCTGCCTACAAAGATTCACTTTGAAGACAACCTCAATGCACAAGCCTACATTGTCTCCATATGCCTGATGATTGAAATTACTTTGCATACCTCCTGAAGAATGAAGAATCCAGGGCATAGACACAGTCCACACAAACAGGGTAAAATGCTGCAACATGATGGAAAAAGGGAAGAGGCTCATGGGATTTTAGACTAAACAACATGAGAAAGTGTGACAACAAAGCTGTGAACCAACTTTTCCTCTTTCATTGGCATAGAATCAGTGGGAAATGTGAAAAGCTTGGATCAGAAATCCAACACACACATAACGGTCTCCAGACTAGCCATTGTCATTAGGCAGTATTGGGCAACGAGGATTTGAGGGCATTGTGACGTGGACTTGGGTCGGCTCAAGTCACTGTTTTGATAATTTTGATGTTAAAGACTTGTGTCTTGACTTGAGACAAAATGACTGGCATACGTTATATATGTTCTTTTTATGTTTTTAGTTTAAATATAAATTATTAAAAATGTTTAGCTTTGTCAATGTTGGCATTACAACATTGTGTTACACTGATAATGGCACTGTCATGACTGGATGACTACATTATAAGTCAAGCTCCTTACAACACTACCAGATGTTCTGTGGAACGGATCATAATCAGGAAGGCACTGAAAATTGTTTCTGTCATTTGAAGACTCATTTGGATTGACAAGTATCTGTGAGGGCTGATGTTGGCTGACATTTGCCAGATAACATGTAAGCATGATGACAACTGACATAACTAGTCAACCCAATCCACACAATAAAACACTGGCATTTACTTTTCTACAAACCACTTTCACACTGAACCTCAGTCTTTAAGTTACATTTCAATGCGATTTATCACCCCCAGTTTCAGAGTGAAATACCACTGTCATAAAAATGGACAACTGTACACATGTATTTGTTATGACTACATTACTTATGATAATAAACTTGCAAGTTGACAGCGCTGCTAATAGCCAAAGACATAGCAGCAAGGTATTTTTTCACTAGTTCAACTGCAAGAAGCCCAACTCGTCTTTTAGCCTTTTCAAGACGTTATCGCCAGTGAGATTTACTCTTGTTTGGTGGCCTCTTGCTCAGCCACTCTCTCTTTTACTCTTCTAAAATTTCTCCCTCGTCCTCTTTGGTATCTTTGTCTCTGCCCTCCTCTGCTCATACAACTCTGATTCTGGTGCCTATTGCGGCATCCCCCTACCACAGTCCTGAAAACATCTTCTTCACTGTATACCACAATTTGGAGAAAAAAAAAAAACGATGTTTTTTTTTCTCAGAAATCTTCAATAACATAATATTTTAGCATCTCACACACACACAAACACAAAAGAAACACGGATGGTGCAAAAGGTGCCTACAAATTCTGTATATTCAAAATTTGTTGGCATGGCAACATACAGCACAATCTGCACTGTGAAGATGTTAATTATTGTGTGTGTAAGTGTGTGACATGGCTTTGTCCAGTACACTAAATGGAATATTTGAGGGTTACACATGGGAGCGTGCGAGCAGTGTGGCTCCATAAACATAGGGGGTGTTAGAACGGGAGTTTAAGAGGGTGGAGAGGTGTGGAACAAGGGGAGCCAGTGTAAATGTTTGTCCAAACATGGCAGCTGTAAAAGCATTAATGTATGTCGCAGTGTGTTTTTAAGACCCAAAGGTGCACATAGATTAGCGTGCGTGTGTGTGTGTGTGTGTGTGTGTGTGTGTGTGTGTGATCTGAAAGAGTGTCTGGGTGTGTCAACTGATTATATCTCTGTGAGTAAGCATCTGATTTTTTTTTATGTGGTAACATGCCTGATCTGTTGTCTGAATTTGTACATACTGTAGTTTAGCAGCCAGCAGCAGAGAGATTTATTGTTTCTCTTTGCGTGTGTGCGTGCATGTGCATTATTTGCTGTGTACATGCACGTATGTGTGTGCAGGTCATTGTGAGAGGAGCTGGCAGCAGCCTCCCTCACTCCTCGTCTCTCCTGCAGTAATCAGTAAGAGTGGAGGCCTGGCCTTCTCTACCTCTCCCTGCCTGTGGTTTGTTCACATACCGTCTCAGCCGAGCGGGTAGGAATGTGTGTGTGTGTGTGTTCTCGTGTGTCATACAGATTGTGTGCACAGTAATGTGTGCATCTTTGTGTGTGTGTGTGTGTGTGTGTGTGTGTGTGTGTGAGGGAGAGAGAGATTTAGTGTGTTTGTGTGTAAGAATAGGGGGTGGGGGTTGAAGAGGCCCTGTAAGGGGAGAAGACAGAAAACCTGAAGGTAGTTAGTTGGCCTTTTCCCTGCAGGAAACAGCACATGATACACATGAATTCAAGCCAGCCTATTGTGAAGCGTATGCACATTACGTAAATATGATAAACATTTAATCAAACTGAGCTGAATGTCAGGTTAATATTATAATTACGAGGAAAAAAAAATATATTGAACACAGATCTGATTTCTCTATCAGGGTGCAGGCTTCTTGTACAATATGTTGGTGTGTTGTATCAGAAGAAATGCAGCTGGAGAAGTGTTGACTGTTTTGGCTTCGTTCACCACAAATTGAAGCAGACACAGGAGCCTGTGAGCTGTGTTGTTTTGCAGTCAGATGCGGGCAGAAGTGGACAGAGGAAAGCATTAAAACACCACTGTTTATGCCTTTTCCCAGACAGTCTGCAGACTTGGTTAGCCTCCCTGCTGGTTCCTGGAAACATACACACACTTGTCACACAGAAAATCACTTAAATCACATGAATTTCTGTCTCGATCTGTCATACCAAACACATGCAGACACATCTTTCTCTCTTTCTTTCTCTCAGACACACACACACACACACACACACACACACACACACACACACACACGCACTCTTACTATCAAGTTCATTAATGAATTACGGCTCCCGAACAAGGCACAACGCAGGGTTTAGATTACACGGGCTTGGCATGATCCCTCAGCTGATATAATCACAACGTGATGAGAGGTTGTGATGACACATGTACAGGGAACATTTGGTGCCTCTCCAAAATATGTCACTGTTACGATAACCCACTTACCTCGACGTTATGATGACTTTGCAGTCATGGCAAAATGCCTAGCATGTTTCAGTAGCATCTATTCTATTGTGTTTTATTCTATGATGCAGCTTAATTAAAATATGACCTTGTTACCTGCAAATATTTGGCTCAGCTTGTGAGTTTAGAGATACACGACAGAGTTATGCTACTTTAGTGTGAAACAAGTAACCCTTAAAGCAAGGCTGTCTGTATTGTTATAATGAAACACTTCTTGGAGCTGGTCCATCACCTGTAACATGTCCAACTGTGACGAGACAGTATGCCATTTGCAGTAACAATCTTCTAGGAACATAAATGGTTTATTTCTTTATATATATATATATTATATATTATATATATATATATATATCTATATATATATATATATATATACTATATATATATATATATATTTGGTATCAACCCTGTACAGAGCTCCTATCAGACACCACAGGATCACCAAAAGAGTTGAATAAAATACAAAGAAATGGGAATTTAGTTTCTTATTATATCATAATTAAACAGCTTTTAACTAGGGCTGCTCAACAGAAATATATTGTATCTCAGTGGTCAGTTTGCTCTGGTTGCCACCATCTTTGCAGTCATTCCTCATGTGGATTGCGGTGGGCCTGAGGCAGTCTGAATGAAACCCCGGTGTTCAAACAAGCCACCTGTGATGGCACCCACCTGTCAGTAAAAGCTGCCATGCTGTTAATTGGGAACAATAAGCAACAATTTAAGCCTTAATATAATTTGAAAGAGTGAGTTCTATAAAAATTTACGCTTAGCACAGCTGTCATAAACAGGAAAACTTGCTATAGAGACCAAAACTTTTTTTTGTACCAGGCTGTAAGTACGTTTATTTCTGCTGTGAAGTTGGGCACTTTAATATGGGAACTTATGGAGACTGACTTATTCTGTAGCCAGCCTCAAGTGGCAGTTTGAGGAACTGCAGTTTTTGGCACTTGGGTGGAGGAGCACGGAGGTTGCTGCTTGGTGTGGGACTTTGTTTGGATGAGCTTTCTAATCTCTGCTGATCTCTGCAGCCTTCTCTGGATCTTTGTTGAGTGTGTCCCCATGTACACATATACCAAGCACACACATTTAATGTATGTATTTAGCATACCGAATATTAAAAGAAAATCTGCACTCTGTCTCTCTAATGGGATAAATTTCACAGTATGTTATTAACCTGTCAATGGATAAACTCTTGAGATCTTGATTACATCACTAATTTGCATCTTTTCCTGTCATATTCCAGTAGCTTTGAGAACGAGTTTCTCACACTTGTACATGTTTGCACAGGTAGGATTCAAAGATTTGCATAAGTATTAGTGTCACATTGTCTGCGGTTTAGTTATGATGAGAAGATCACCGACTCGCTTGTTCAATCCATATACAACAACGATCCAGCAGAAAAGGAACACCTCTCAGTATCCAAGTGGGGTGGCAGCAGGTCAACTGTAATGTGATGTCAAATCTATAATTCAGTGTAAAGCATGACTGGAGCATTTGACGAGAGCTATGAACAACGAAAGAAGGTGAGACCAATGACAGGAAAGTGAAGGGAAGTGGGCTAAATGATTAAAACCTATTCATTTGAAGAGTTAAATCAAGTGAAATTAATTTTATTTTGCCAAAAATAACAAATTACGATTTTTCCTTTTGTATACAATACCCTCTATACTTTGTGGGCATTCACCAAAAAAATAGTGTTGATGGAGGTGTATTTGTATCAGGTCCTTTATCATTTATAATACTATGAAACAGTAGTCTACTGTATGTCACAACAATCGACAGGAGAAACACCACGTCCATGCCGGATGAAGTTCAGCCAGTTTTTGATGGACGGCCATGCTTTGTTTTGCCAGAGCCCTCAGCGACCAGTCAAATAAAAGGGTGATCATTTTTTTTCATGTAGAGCTGTGAATGCAGCCTTAGACTTCTGATCGTCAGCAAAATACTATTAAGTATTAAATATAAAAATGGTGTAGAGACCAACACCCTGCAGCATCGTCCCATCCAGCCCAGTATAGCGCAAAACCATGTAATTAGATTAGATTAGACTTTATTTATCCCACAGTGGGGAAATTTATTCGTTACTACTAATACACCGCCAAGGAGGGTGTGTTTATTTTGCTAAATGTAACTGCTATGAAACAGTCATAAAATACAATCTCTGATTCACCGGCTTTCTCTATAATGACACTCCCTCATACCTTAGTGACGTCAAACTATCAAACACAAACAAAGGGAAACTTCTTTGTGTCATTAGTTTGCAGCATAGTCTGCGAGCCAGACACAGACATAGAAATAAACCAATAAACTGGGAGAATATTAGAGTACTCTACCTGGATAGCGCTCTGTGTTTGAATCATGATTTTGGGCACTACAGTGTGACGTCAGGTTGCATTTCTCCAAAAGTGAAATCTGGCTTTTTGCTTGCTGTGTTTTTTTTTGGTACCCCCTGCAGTCTGCACAGCCACAGCCAAAACGTGGCTTTTTACATGTAGCTCTCTAACGGATCACTGCCTATATAACATGTTTTGTCCTGAGACAGGGCAGATTTGCTACAAATGTTTAATTTAACATTGTGTCACACAGCTTCTCAGTAAATAATATAGTGGCATACCTTTCATATCTGGACATATATAATGGAAACTTACCTAACCGCCGTTCTATTGTTCGTACTTATTTCACTGGTTAATAATTACAGGACTTCAGTGATTCAGGCTCAGGTGTTGCTGGCTGCATCTGAATGAATCTGTTTGTAACCCACGCTGACCTCCCTCCCCCCTCAACCCGCTGTCACACACAAATACACAGTGCTGTATCTCAGTAAAAAGGACAGTACATATGCTCACATCTCTCTGTGTGTCTCCTCTCTTTGAGCTCATCCTAAGGCACCGCCCTGTCTAATTCCAGCCTGCATCTCAGTGCCTGCAAAAAAAAGGAAAACACAGTCATAAACACGCCAGATTAGGTCAGAGTTGGTTTCATAACCACTCCATGACCTCTTTACACTCCCACCTCGATTTCTTTCTCTCTCTCTCTCTAGCTCTTTCACTCTCTTTTTGCACTTCTGTCCTCTCTCTTTTCTTTCTGCACCCTTTCCTTCTCATCTCACTGCTCTCCGCTTTCTGCAGACCAATCTGTCCTCTATTTGGCTTCGCTCTCTTTTCCAATCTTCTCTGTCCCCCGCTCTCTTTTTATGTGCTCTATCTTCACACTCTTTCGCCCACTTTATAAGGTCCCGCTGTACCTCTAAACTTCACAAGTCCCGCGCTCCTTGTATTTCCCTTTTCTCAGTCTTTTTTTTTTTTCTTCCCCTCACCCCACTCGCATAGAATTTATTTTCCATTTTCTGTGCTACGGCCATCTTAGTCACCAACCCTCAGCAGCTCAGCGTCTCAACATGGCAAAAAGACATGTCATAACAACATCTAAAACCAAGTCAATATATAGATGACTTCCAGCAACCAGCAACTATAAAAAAGACAGTAAGATTGATGAAAATAGCACGGTGGTGCAGCGTCCTGGCTGATGAGTGAAAGAAACAGTACATGAAATGCACTTACAGACTTGTTGATTAACAGTAAACTCTACAAAACCCTTTTAATTTTTGACTCTTGTTCTGTTTCTCAAAAAAACAAAAAACAAATTTGTTATTTTTTACCAATGACAATGTTTGTGGTGTCCCAAATTTAATTTCCTTCACAGAGGTATTTGAGAAACACCAGTGTTAACAACTGTTAACTTAAAAGAGTATACAACTTGAGAGTTGTATACTGTTTTCTGTGGTGCTGCAGGGAACTTTGTCAAGTAAAACCTGAATAAAGGCTACTTCTGTTGCATGACATGGTTTGGTATGAAGAGTCCAGAAAGTAAGAACTCTTTCACCACCTTTTGTAAGAATCATGTCAAACAGTAAGGAAAGACTGTACGGATGAGAGCCATGTAAGTACTGTTGAGTGTTCAATTCAAACGTCAGAAGACACATCAGACGTTACAGGAAGCTTTAGCCCACGGCACACCATATGGTAAAGAATCACGAAGACTGAAGGAGCTGCTGTTGTAACTTACATCTGCAAAGTTTGCCGTCAGTGTAAAATGTAATACAAAATACGCCTTTCCATGTGATAATTTTTATATTCTATATAAAGATAAGATATACTTTGTTCTCCAGGGCATGTTTGGCTTTGGCAGTAGAATTACACACAGCTGCAAATACATAGATACAATACGTAGCCAACAAAATTGCAGCTCGGGTGCAATTATAGCTTAATCCAGGCTTGAACTGCTGTGTCTGTTTGGAGACTTTGTAAAATAAATCCATAAAACCAACACTGAATATCTTCTGTGATTATTCACAATTTGTCGTTGAAGTTAAAAACAGTTACCACTGTCTACCTCACACATCAATGGCCAATTTAGAGTCACCAGTTAACCTATAAACCTGCATGTCTTTGGACTGTGGGAGGAAGGAGGAGAAATATCTGGAACGAACATGCAAACTCCATACAGAAAGGTCCCAGCCCGCTGGCGGATTTGACCCAGAACCTTCCTGCTGTGAGGCGACAGTACTGACTGCTTCCATTGTGCTGCCGTGGAGCCTGAATTTTCCCAGGAAATACAGTGTTCAGAGCAAGACTTATATCAAACCAATCTTAACACGGATGGTGTCACTATTCTGTAGCCACTACTATGTGCAGTCAAATGTTCTTCATAATAAGTTGTATCTAATGCAACATAAAGAAAAGTAATGCTATAAAGAACTCCAATCAAAACATATTTGTAACCGTAGACTCACATGCTCAGAATTAACCAAACCAACCAAATGAACCAGCCAGCTCTTATCCGAGAATCTATCCGATCTTGGATAAGACTGTTTAAATAAAAATGCAGCAAAATGCAAACACTGTTTTATACCAATTATAGTTAAAACAGTTTATTTGAAGCAGAGGTGGAATATCCAGGAGCGGGTAGAGCTCCAGGTGAGAGGGAATCAAGTGGCTGGTACAGGGTTGGTGGTGGCATGGTAAGCTCTAGAACGATGACCAAGACAAAATCAAGCTGAGGGTGGCAGATTGGAGATGGCAGACTGAAGTCTTGGCCAAAGCATGTATTACCACAGTGATGACTGAAAGAGCTGGTGGAGTCTTTTGTACTGCAAAGGTTGATTGGATGATGAGGAACAGGTGGTGAGGTGATCAGGCCCAGGGACACACACAACAGAGAGACAAAGAAACAGATAGATACACAAGAAACTGGAAAACATTGGAAACTAGGAGGCAGACAGTCTCATCATAACAAAGACAGGCTTGGATAAGACAGGTCAGCTAGTATATTTGGGCCAAAGGACAGCATGTACAGTATGAACACTCTTAAAAGAGAATATCAAAATATACTCTGTGCTTTCCAGTATTGGTCACTACATCTAAACATTGCAAGGCTGAGCAACATAAAGAAGTATGTATGCAATGTGTAGTGTGTATTACATATTACAGTGAGCATATGTGGAATTTCACAATCTAGACCATCAAATCAAAAACATTGCATCACAGATGTTGACTAGCTGACCACAATGGCATGTACTTTGCTACTGGAACACATTTATTTGTGAGTTCTTGTGTATGTTTTGTGGGAATGGATCTTGGATGATTTATTGACCATAAAATTCACTGATCACAGCTCTTCAGAAACATGTGATCTAACTCAGGGTTAAAAAACTAACAGTGTGGCTGCCGGGCACGTTTGTGGCTAAAATATTCTGTAATCTGTTGTGGTAATTTAATTAGTCAAGAAAGAATGTGATTAATCAAATCAATTAGATTGCACTATGAAAACATAAATCATATTTCCCCAGTCTCATTATCAACCTCGGGGTGGACGTGTCTGTGTGTAAACATGTGTGTGTGTGTCCAAGTGTGAAAGTGAGAAAATGTGGGTTTATCCTTCAGCAGCAACTATTTTATCTACAGAGGGTATCTGCCTGTGTGTGTGTGTGTGTGTGTTTATGTGCATGTATGTATGTGTGTGAGTGTGTGTGTTGGCGTGTACAGCAAGTGTACACTAGAGAGTAGCTGGAGAGGAGAAAGAGAGGGATAAGCATTTGCAGGCTGCAATTATGGGTAATTTTCCAACAGCAGCAAAATTAAAGCTCCCCAAAACAAAACAAAGAGGGCAAATTTACTCCCTGGATGAGTGTGTCACTGATGCACACAACAGAGTGAGAGAGAGAGAGAGAGAGAGAGAGAGTATATGTTATACATACAAAGCTTCAGGCAGCATCCATTATACAAATATTGACAAGTGATGTCCGTCATGTTGTTGAGTCAGGCAGCTTCCTTCTCATCTCTTTCCTTTGGGCCCTGACAAGCCTTACCTAGTTGCTATGGTGTTACCATAAGGCACTGTGCCACAATAATCCAACCACACATGTCCTGTACATTCATAGCGGTATGTTGAGTGCATATTTAGATTAAACTTGCATCCAGCTATAACAGGGCGAACACCTCCATTATGTGTACACTGTGGAGGTGTGTGCTAACTAGATTAGTTGTTATATTAATTGTTGTGTCTTTGGCCACTTGCGAGACTTGGAACAAGCTGAAAACACAATATTTACAAAAAAGAAAGCCAAAGTGAATCTGAAACTTTTGAATCCTGTTACAGAAGTAAGGAAAAAACTTGTAGTGTCATTACAAAAAAAAAAATCCAGCCTTTTCTAATGTTTAATGTCATTTACTCTATATGTCTACATATAGATGGTACAGCTGTTTTCCCAGCTTGTCAGAGGCAAATCCAGGGGCAGAAGTAATGAGCTACTAACATTACTGTAAGTCATTTTTTTGTATTTTGAGTATTAAAGTCTGTAATTTATTATACTATGTATAAACTATGTTTACTTGGCTACTTTTAAAATCATGATTTGCTACTAAGTCATCCTACAATTTGAATCTTAAACTTTTCAGAAGAGCGTCTGAAAGCACTGCTCACTTCCTTTCAGTGCCCATGTTAACCAGTTGGGCTGTTCAGAGAAATCGTACCATGCAGAAAAAAAACTGCTTTATCTGTGCATTATCTATGCATACCTTTTATCATTTATCAGAGAAATGTGCTTTGTTGAAAGTAGATATTTTCAACAATGTGTATTAGTTGATAAAACATCAATGGTTAAAAGGTAATTAATTCTCTAAACTCTCTAATTTTAGGATTCATCTGTAGTTTTACTTGCAATACTTGAGTAATAATTCATTTATATAGTGGTACATCTGCTTGAGTACAGTACTTTTTCCACCACTGGTCAAATCCT
This sequence comes from Larimichthys crocea, assembly GCF_000972845.2. Lineage (NCBI taxonomy): Eukaryota > Metazoa > Chordata > Actinopteri > Sciaenidae > Larimichthys > Larimichthys crocea. Next base: position 17,446,065 of record NC_040027.1, on the reverse strand, counting down.
TGTCTTGTTCAGACACAATAACAACAGGAAAGAGAGAAACTATGGTAAAAGTTAGATAATGTTAGAGGTGGATTTTACGGATATGGAAGAAAGGAAGTACCAATGTCGCTGATAAAGGGATGGAGTTTTGTTTTTTCATATGCTAACAAATTGTTCAAATCAATGTTTAACTTTGTTTAGATCACAAAAGTTTCAACTTTTAGATTTTAATCTATTGTAGAATAAAGACAGGAACCATCCTGACTTTGGCTCTTTACTTTTTACTTTATAAAAATTATGTTAGCAAACAACTGGCTATTTATTCATTTGTTTTAGAGTCATGTTGGCCACCTACCAAATGTGAGTCCATTATTTATTCTACTTTGTGTTCTGATCTGGTGTCCACCAACTCTTGAGGGAAATATGTTTGACTTTCTTCACCAGTAAATCGCTAACTTTGTCTGTCTGCCATTTGGAGCTTGACAAGTAGCTTAGAGTGAGTTTATCAGACCATTTTTTACTAAAAACAGTTGCCTGCTGTGCCTGGAAATGAGATTGATTAGAGCAGAATTTGTGGGCTGGAAAACCAAAACAATTAAATAAATAAGGCTGAAGGGCTCAGGAGAGCTAAGGAACACTGCAGAGTCAGTCTGCGTGAACATTTTTTCTTAAGCACAGTGAAATGAAGCAATATTTGAGTTTGTGGTGCAAACCATATACTATAAGTAAATAGCTTGTCTTCCCAAATGTAGATTAATTCAGTCTCAAAATCTCACAAGCCAGTTCTGAGAAACAGAAGTAATAGAGGATAAAGTCGGGTAGGTGACTCATCCTGTTCGGAGAATCACCAGAGCTGAAATTATAAGCTGGTATGCATATCAATGAGAACTGAGCTGCCATGACAACTCCCAATGATATGAATATTTCTCACAACATGTATACCTTTTTACTCGTTTAGTTTTTGCACTTTGCTGGCGTGGAGCACATCAGTATTTTGAACATGCTCTGGATATGTAGCAGTGTGAAATATTAGTATTCTTACTGCAGTGTTTTCAGTGAAACATCCCTTTAGTGCTCTGTGTGTCTCCCAGAACGAGGTGATAGCAGAGAGCAGTCAAGGTGCAGACTGCACTCCTTTCCTTTCCTTTCCTTTCCTTTCCTTTCCTTTCCTTTCCCCTCATGCCCAGGGCCACTTTTATAGTTGATGTTGTTTCCAATGACACCAGAACGACCATCATTAAAAGCCAGCCAGCATATACCCCACAGTAATCCCATCAAAAGGAAACAGGGTAACAACCTCTGTCTAATCCTTCATTAGCCTGGCTCCTCCCTTCACATCCTAACCCCCCCTTCCCCTCCACCAAAGCACCAGTAATTAGCTTAGCACTAACGAGTCGCCAGAGGTAGCAATAGTTCATCTCAGCTAGAACTCATGTTAAAGTTCAAAAACGCTGCTGGAACAATGGCATAAATCTATGTCTATTACTCAGTATCGCATACTCCCCAACCATTCCCAGTAATGACAAGTGTAACAAATTGGCTTTTCAGTTTCAATGAAGTTGCTGTGCTTTCAATTCATCTAGAAATCAAGCGGAATAATTCAGAAGTTGGATATAGAAAACAGGATCTTTCATGGAATCCTATAGGAAATGTGGATGAGAAATGATAATTATTAATTTATTTATCTGATTCCAAAAAGTTAAATATGATGCTATTGCTAATTTAGGCACAAAATACCACCAACAAATTACAGTTGTTTATGTATGATTTAATAATTGTTTTTTTCTTCGGTCAAGCTAACCGCATGGCTCTATGGATATACTGATTCATGGTGCGCAGAGGATGAAGCATGATAACTTTTCCTCTCTTGCACCATCATGAAGTTAACACTTGTTTCCAGACATTAGGCATTTGTGTCCCTTAAAGATGAGGTCAGTCATACTGCAGAAAGATCGATTGTTTAGTCTCATTCCCAGGTTAACAAATACAGACGTTATGTTAGAGGTTATGATGAATGGGAATTAAACAAAGTGGCTCAGAGCAAGCCGCACAACACAGCCGGTCACGGTCGTGCTGCAAGGTCATCATAAACCAACACTTTAGGTCAGTTGCTCTGAGATAGGTGATTGTTGAGTCTCATTTCCAGCATGAACACCATTATGTTGTGTGGCTCATTCCAAGCCACTTCATTTTTATTTCCTATTTATCTCAGTACATTAAGACTCAAGCAATAGCATACACATTTATATATATTTGTATCTGTACATAATAGTTAGAACACCATATCATACTTGCTGTCCTTGTTTGAGCTGTATTTTTTTATCTATATCTGTGTATGTATGTGGCTCAAGAGGTAGAGTGGGTCATTGGTGGTTCGTTCCTGTGTCCTTGGGACAAGATAATGAACCCCAATGGCTGTGCCATCGGTGTATGAATGGGTGACTGAGATATGTAGCATAAAAGACTAGAAAGGCAGGCAAAAGTACAGTCCATTCACAATTTATGTACATCGAGAGTGATTCCAATTAAAAGTTCTCCTGAGGTTTTAATTTATACACTACTTAATACTGGATCATGACCAAATATCTGCAGCGCTAATCCCATCAGACAGAGATGTGCTTTGTCTATAGTGCTAATAAGCACATCCTAGAATCATCTTAGCATGTTAACATGCCTGCCAAATATAAACAAGTTTTTGTATTGTAAATTTGATGTAGAGAGGTGTGTCTCAATTCAGATACTTTTGTTAATTCATTATGTAACACTATGTACCTTCTTGCGTAGTGCGCTAATTCTCGCAGGGTAGTGTTTTCTCAATTCAAGTAGGACCATTGTACACTAACCAGAAATGATGACTGCAACATTTTACCACTTCTTCTTCGTTGAAATGCAACCGGCTGGAGCTTTAGCACCAACATTTGACTGCCTAAATATTAATATAAACATGTACTTAACAACTTACAAAAGTATATTGTGGTATTCACCATAACCACTTCAGCTTCCTTGGCTGCAATTTTACAATGCCGAATGTGTCACTACTTCTACTACGTAGCCAGAATGGCGACCACTGAGGGCGAGCAGTGTCCAGCGTGCTGGCGTACCACCCAAGTACTTGCAGTACACTGCATTTTGCCATAATTGGGTAATTGCACTTATGTACTCAAAATAGCAAGTGTAAATATGGAAGTATCAGAATTGAGACATATGGAGTTTTATGAAGACTCGTTATGACTCGTTCTGTAGCCAGCCTCAAGTGGACGTTTGAGGAACTGCATTTTTGGCACTTCCATATTACCTTCATTTTACAGCTGCTTGTTTTGTGCAGAAAGCCTCACACTGATCTCAACTGGATGAATAACATTGTTTTTATTTTTACTTAATTTATTTTTAATTCCTGCATTGACTGTATCTGGAATGAGATCTAGAAATATCTGCTGTGATTAATTATAACTACAAGCAACATGTGGCAGATATCATCAGTGCAGTGATCAAGTATAGTCTGATGTGTTGATACAGATGGTTTGTGCTCACACTATGAGAACAGTTCAGCATGACTCCAGCCAAACAGTCCACTGTCTTCTTCACACACACACACACACACACACACACACACACACACACACGGAGCACACATGAAGCACAGACAGTCACACGCATAGCAGCGCCATAAAAAACAGGTTGGACTTGTATTGTGCCCTGATCGTAGCAAATGAATGTGGACTTCAGTGCAGATCTGATGAGAACAAATGTGGCTCATGAAGTGATAGGCCTACAATGTTAAGTGTTTGTGTGTGTGCGGCTACATACACTGAGCCATGAGCTTATGGGAATTCACCATTTACTGTCAGGCAGGTTGAGTAACACTTGTGTTAGTTTTACAAAGAGTCCTGTTTGTGTTGTGTTACCTGTTCCCGACACAGAACGTGAGTGCACATGTATGCTTATGAGGTTTAACACTGTATGCATGGGGCCATCTTATTTAAAAAAAACCCCAAAACAAACAAGCAGCAATCTCTGTAGCTGTGAAGTGAAGCCTATGTGGAAGTGCCAAAAACTGCAGTTCCCATGTTAAAATGAGCAACTTCACAGCAGAAATTAACATGTTAATTAACACAGCCTGGTACAAAAACAGTTTTCTCTATAGCTAATTTCCTTGTTCATGACAACTGTACTGAGGGTGAGTTTTTATAGAATTCACCTGTTCATTATATTAAGGCTTAAAGTTATGCATAATTAAGAGTGAGGCTGCTTATATTGACAGGTGAGTGCTGTTACAGATGGCTTGTTTGAGCACCCAGACGTCATTCGGCCCGCTTCAGGTCCACTGATGATCCATGTCTTTGCCAATTTTTAGATGAGCCAGGAGGCGGCAGAGGCAGAATAGCCCAAAATGTGATGTGATGTAACCATGGAATAGCTTTTATCATTTAAAATAAAATAATTTAACTAATCAAATGGGTTTTTTTTTAAAGATTATAATAGACTAAACTCAGGAACTAAAGGAGATTGTGGCTATGCACAAATATTTCCTAAACCCAGTTCAGTACTGTAAGTCCTGAAGTAAACAAAGCAGTAAATCAGTGGAGACTACAGTACAGTACAGTGAATGTGCAGTATTTATGGGCAGGAGAGTTAAAATCTTTGAACAATGTTCAAATTTCCTGAAAATTTATTAAATAGTTTGGTAACAAAATACCTGTTTTTAAGTTTTGCTTGAATCATTAAATATAATTGAAATATACTATGTGGTAAGTGGTAATTGTGCTTTGGTTTCTTCGCTTGCTTTGATGTCTGTTTCCATGTTTTTCTTTCTTTTTATTGAATTTTTGAGTCTTTGTAACTGGCACTATTTCTTCTGCCCTGATAATACTTGGACTTAAAATGCATCTTGAGTTAACAGCTTTTAAGTGGACAGAACAAAAAACAGGTATTTGAACATTAGAAAAGGGTGAGCTAAAATTTCAAATCATAACCACAAATTTAACACGTTCAGCTTTCACTTCCAAATTTGTGGTTTGGACGGCAAAACTGGGCTTGTTTGAAACCTGTCTGATCGCTTGTATTTATGACGACTAACAAGGCTCTATTGTAATACTGTGTTGAGTCCCAACCATAAAATCAATCATTTAAACTGGCAAGTAAAATGTTTTCATACACAACCATATCCCTAAGTAATGTAGCTTAAATGCACATGCATCCACAGCCAAACTACATATTCAGGTTTGTAATACAGTGTGCGTATAGGATGACAAAGGTTCAAAACAGTCAATTAGCTTATGCCCGTCAATTCAGAACACATTTAATAATCCCTTTGGAAATACCAAATAGCCACTGGAGGCCTCTTCGGCTGATTTTTTTCCGTTCTGCGGAGGTCAGCATCCCAACAGATAAAATCACATGTGAGCAGGGAAGCAAAATCTCATCAGAATTGGTCACTGGAGACACATTTGAGATGCACTCTGCAGGCCATCTGAAATGGATCTGGACACAATCTAGATGTAGTATCTGGATACAAGCTATTAGACCTGAACCTGGCCTTTGTTCAGTCATGGTGCTTCTCACTGTTCATGCTAAATACACCGTCTGTCCGTTGTTGCTGCCAGAAACAATCGCATAACTTATCTGTGCCAGTTTTCCTCCCACAGACGTACCTGATTCTGTATGAGAGGAGCACATTTTAAAGGCTGTCATGACCTAGCTACCGTATCACATCATCTGTTGGAAGACAGAGTAAATGTGGAGAGAGGAAGTGAGAGGAGATGACATAAAATAAAAGATCCATGATCTCCTTTAAACACACTTCTAACAACATAAAAACCTGCAAAATCTTTGTTCTTTATTACAATTTTTCTGACAATATAAACAACATTTTTTCCATAAAATATTATCCAGATTCACCGAAATCAGAGAAATAGTTGGTGGCATGTCACATTGTGCCATCAAACGTTACGTAATTCTCATGGGTGATGCAAGAACAGACATACGGTATGGGGTGCGACACCATTCACCTGATTTCAAGTCAGTGTCATCAACATGATTTAAAGTCTGTTAGAAAAGTTATACATTCCTGTTTTAAGGTTTTTATGTCATTTCATAAATTTAAGGTGTTTGCTCTGTTAGTCAAACAAAAATTAACCTCTAACCTCAATCTGCTCCGATCTTTTGAAACAGACCTTAACAACATGTTGGCACAGGGAACACTATCACCTTGGCAACCCAACCATTTTACCCCGCAGGTGTTCACACTATGATTTACTACTTTGGTAACTACCAATTTGCTTTGGATCACGTCCCTATATACTGATAAATCTCTCTTTTCCTGTCTTCCTCACTCTGTCCTGTCTCTTTCCGTCTGTCAGACTGAACTCAGCTGATCTGTTCAATCACCCAGGAGCACTGAGGCAGGACCCTGTAAAAGGTGATTCACCCCATTTCAGCTCTCCATACACCATTTGTCCTGTTCCTCTCATCCCAACGTCTCCCTGTTTATAGATCCCCTTGGTTAGCCATTGCTGACTTAACACTGACACATGACATGAAAAGAAAGACCATGAAAATTTATTTTCTATTCTTTTACTTTCTGTTTTTAAAAAATATGTATTTTCCAAAGTAAACACTTCTGTTATGCAACTGTCACTTAAACTAGTTTATACTGTTTTGGTTTCTGAGAGACTTCTCTGTAACTTTCGTGATATTTTGACAGTTTGAAAAGCTGTAGAGTACTAACAGGCACACTGTGTCTGCTACCAGTGTCTTGTTTGCAACCAATGACAGACATTGTGTTATCGATGCGGACCCAGATCCCAGCGGTTTTCAAACTTTTGTACATGTCATTATTACACATGAAGACTTTGACAGCCACATGTATAAAGTGGCTGGTAGGTGAGCCGGGATTAGCCAAAAAGAAAACCTGATAAGTAGAACGAGGAGCTCCATATAATCTCTGCTTCTCCAGTTGACCAAATTTGGACAATAAGAAATTGAAAAACATGGGCTTTGTCCAAAAATACAATAAACAATTACCCTATGTTCCCTATTGTTTCAGCTACTGACCCATAAAAGCTTAGAAGTGACTGATGTCCGATTGTATTGTGTTGTGGCCCCCTCATCTCCATTCAGTGTGGCCAAGAAATGTAGGGGAACTGGGCAATTATTTCTGATTTATCTACTTGGACAAATCCTGGCATATTGAGCAGTGCCCCACAGTCTAGTTGAGGTTTGTGTCCTCATTATCGATACTCGCCATACCGTTAGCTTTCTTCAAGCTTTGCCAAGATGTCCAGTTTGTTCTTGGGGTCTATAGTGCATGACTGATTTTGAGAAGCATGATTTTCAGTCATGTAAATAAGTTCATGGGTGAGTGAGTCATTAAAGGGGAAGAAGCTGGCCTGATTTTGTCTCAGAAGTAAACATAATTGTCTGCCGTAGATCAGATATGATGACGAAATCAATCTGTGAACTCAAAATGTTAGTAGAAGAAAGTAAAAAGACTAAATATAGTGTGGAGCCCTTTAAATGTATGGTAGAACTGGGGTATGATTTGTCAAAATTGTTAAAGTAAAATAAATTAAAGGAAGAAATAGTGTAAAAAAATATATATATATTAATGTTTTGGGGTTAGTGTTTTCCTTTCATATTGACCAGAACAGCTTCTGTTTGAAACTAAGGCATCTTTATCTGTAAAAAAAAAAACAAAAAAAAACGTAACACATATCAAATTATAAAAGCTAGCAAACAAAAAAACTGTGTTTACTTACCTCAACATTATTGGACCACAGGTGTCTGTTTAACAAGGTGGCACAGCAGGAGAGCTCTTTTAGTCTGACCTACCTAAGACAGTGTTGCCGAGTCGTCTGTTACATGTGATGCCCCACCAAAGTTTCATTGTTGCAAAACTTGATCAGATGCCATATAAAATCTTACACAATTGTTTACTACCAGTTTGAATATGAAGACGTCACTCTGCATCTTCCTTTTACTCTAAATTACTGCGCTAAGTGCACTTAGCAGGGCACTAAGTGTACTGTTGCATTACACAATGGATACGCATACTATATTTGTATGTAGAGTATACTATATACCGATGCAATAAAATATACTATGCAGTTGATATCCAGAAGATAATGTAAGTTGTGCAACAACAACCATCAATCCAACACTGTAGAACACTACAGACAGTTTTATTTGAAGACTTTACAACTGTTCTTCCAAGAACTCATTACTTTATTTCTTTTATTTTGTGAGTTGCTACCATACCATATTTATTTTCTTGAGTAGCTCTTTAATTGTCTACTCTTTGAGAATTGAGCGTGCGTTGGTGTGAAAGTAGTTACACAACAGTAGTTTGCGTCAACAACGAACTGAAAGGTCAAGCAATTTTCATATACAAACTAGCATTTTATCTATATTTAATTTGGTATTTTTTTCCAGTGTTTGCATTTACTTTATATTCAAACAATGGTTAGAATTAATATTGTTACATACAATTATAGCATGCAACTAAACTAACACACAAAAATTATACTATGTAGCCTACTATGAGTTAGAATTGAAGAATTGCCATGGATGTATCGTGTCGCTTTTTATATATCAAAGGTGTCATTAGCATCAAAATCAGACTTCCAAATAGCATCTCTTCAGTTTTTTTTCCATCAATATTTACATACAAGTACAAGAAAAGAAATATTTTTAGAGGGCTCTGTTATAGTTCATATCCTGACCATGAACGTTTTTATGGTCACTGATTTTAAATGTACAGTGGCTCAGCAGAGCTTGGTCTCGATACTGCATTTATATATATTTAATTATAATATTTTAAGGGACTAAAAGCACTATTAATGGTGTTATGTTATTCGTGTGGTATAATAATTTCACACAGAAACCCTCAAATAACTATTAACTATTCACCCTGCTTTAATTTCAATCTACCATTATGAACGAGCAGATCATCTTCCTCCTTCACCATCCTGCTACTCCCCTGCTCCACCCATCCCCCACCACCAACAGTAAATTGACACTGCTTGACACGTGGAGCATGTGTTATATTCTTTCCTATGGAGTGGCCCATTCAATTAATTCCCCGGCAGGCAGCTAGTCGTCCAACCAGCCAGTGAGCCAGGCAGCCAGGGAGGAAGCATTCTTCAGGAGTGGGCCATGTTGTCTCAGCCAGTCACTGGCATACGTATCTTGTAGCTACGACTGCGCCTCCCTTATAGCTAGCACTGTGGCTCTGATACGCCTCTTTGTTCCAACTAAATCCTCATTAGTCATGCCAAACTGACACAGACATACACACATACTGATCCAAACCCTTCCAGCATCCCACCTCATGCAATTCAGCTACTATAGAACAATGATATAATTACTATGGGACAAGAAACAAGCCAGGTCTCTATAGAGTTTGTGCCGAGAGGTGGAAGGGTGTGACACCATCAGATTCGCAACTGCATGCACCCCACATTACAATGTACAGTGAGATTATAATGTCCAACAAAAAACATTTCCAGTTTGTAAAATAAAAGCAAACATCATCCACATATAGTGATATACTAGTTTATTTGACAAACCCACAGTTACAGTATAAAATGGCTTCACAGTGTTAATAAACCTTATTATTCTTAACATCTTTAAACATTAGACCCTGTATGAAAGAATTAAAGAATTTTAGCACTGCACTTTGTGACCTTATATCTATTATCGAGGCTACAGCCATGGTCAGCTGACCATGAGCATAGACTTCAATTCAGTTCAATTTTATTCGTATAGCACCAATTCATAACAAAAATTTATCTCATGACACTTCCCATATAGAGCAGGTCTAGCTCGTACGTTTCATAATATTATTTACCCAACAATTCCACCATGAGCAAGCACTTGACAATGGTGGTGAGGAAAAACTTGCATTTAACAGGCAGAAACCTTGAGCAGAACCAAGCTCATTGATGGATGGTCTGCAATGTTCTCAGTCGTATTTGTACTCTAAAGAATGAAAAAAAAAACTAACACTAACTTACAGTTTTTAATTTGTGGAAGACAAAATATGAGTACCGGTAGATATAAAAAATGAGGAAAAGCAGGACTGGACTGATTCACTATTATACTGATTGATAGACTCAGTATGTTCAGTTGGTAAAATAAGGTGCTGGACACCCTACCAAAACTCCAGGCAATGGTTGCTTGTACAGTAGATGTACAATGGCCTAATGGTACCCAAATAAAAACACAGGAAAAGTTGGGAAGGCCCATGTCATTTGTTATGCAAAGGATGTCAAAAGCAGGTAAGTTAAGTTTAAATATCCTTTTATCCTATGATAAGATATGTAAAGCGCTGTTGCCGACCAACAAAAAAGAAAAAAATTGTTACCCTTGTTTTTTTATTATCTTGCTGTTAAAGATTGTAGAATGAGCTCTTTAAAAATGATGTTGGAAAAAATGTGAACGTTGTCGTGATTAAAGCTGTGGTAGGGAGTAGTTTTTGGTGTCATGGGGCAAAAAAGTCCATAATAATCTTACAGCATAGTGTAATGTGGTCTGAGAGAAAACTAGACTCCTGCACTTCCTCTTGGCTCTGTTTTCAGGCTTTAGTTTAGAAAATCAAGCACATGATGGGAGACTTTGATCGATTGGGTCATTTCAGAGAGAGGGCACTCCATATGGCTGTTCTACAAAAAAAATGTCAATCTGCTTCCATCTATTAAAAATCCTGCAGAAAATCCTGCAACTTGTAATAAGTTTCCAATACATTCCTTTGCCTACAATGGCATATAGTACAAAACACGTGTGAACACATCCTGGCTTTACGTGGAGCTTCAGGCTCATTTTGTTCGATGCCATGGCGCTCATATCGATATCGAAGTATAGCAAAGAGGCGTGATGGCAAACAACAGTGGGGAATAACTTTTACGGGTGGACAGTGTTTGTGTGTGTTTGTAGTTGTGGTTTCCTTGAGAAGACAAGTCAGGAATACCAGGGTCTTGGTGAGGTTTAGACCATGGACAGCGGGCCCTACAAAGTATGAGGTTTCACTGGGCAACCAACTGTGTTGCTGTTGAAACTTGTGGGTTTGGTGGGGCGGACTTACTGGAGTAATATGATGTAGCAGAGGGGGAGGTGGAAAGCTGAACTTTACTAGCAAGAACCACACCACCAAGATATATTTAAATGATTTATTAACAGAATGAAAAGACTGTGAGTGAAGTGTGAGCTCTTGTACTTTTTACATCTACAGCTTCATTGTTGGGAATCCACTGTAGCACCCAGGAGCTATGGACCCCTCTCAGTATCCTACAGAGATGAGCAGATAGAGGAAGAAATGAGGTGGGCGGAATGGGTGCAGAATACAAGGAGGAGAGGTATTTATAGGAATGTTGGAAATGGCATGGTTGAGGTGTGGTCCTGCTCCTGAAGCTCTACTAATAGCCTCAATTAAGTTTAATTGCTACATATAATCATACAGTCATAGTAAAATGTTAGGGTTAGGGTTAGCGTACTATGGAGGGGGGCTGGGTTGGCATTCAGCTGCAGGAGATAGAGACATGTGGGCACAGCTCAGGAGAGCAGTGCCAGGTGAGTTAATTGACACAGCTAAAGCTCATTGTCTAATCACTCTTTTCTTTTTAATGCAGTAGTGCTGCACCTCAAAAACAGACACACAGAACAGAAGACAGGCAGATGCGCTCGCCTGTTTGGGTCAAACCTTTGCTATGAAACTACCTGAATGACGTGTGCATGAGATGCCAGGGAGTCAGAAGATCATGGTACATTATTGTTTACTGTACTAAAATGTGTGTCTGCAAACGTTTGAATAAAATAAATCATTATCTGATCGGTGCAGTAGCAGAAAGGCCTGCTACACATTGGTTTGCACTGGTTTTGCTGACTTGACTTTACTTTAACGCACAACAGAACTGCTGGTTGAATGGTCCAACAGCCCTGCAGCACTTCTCCAACATTAATCCTGATACCTCTGGTTCAGTTTGGTTGTCAGTCTAGTTCGCTGTGAAATAAAGTTTGCATGATATTTCAGACATATCAATATGTTCAAGCCTTTTGGAGTGCACTATTTATAAACCCGTGTTACAGTCCTCTGACTCACCAGTGCCTCTAGTCAAAGTCTTTTCAAGAAATCCTACGCCAACAGTGACCACGGTGTTCATTGTGCTGCTTAATCATCAGTGCGCTGGAGGAGCTGCAAGGTGCCTTGACACACAATAATACCCAGACACTTGCACACACGCAGAGGCAAAATGCAGAGAGCAGAATCTGTTATATTTAAGTCTGGATTCTGCGTCACTGTGGCGGAGGCTGTTTACAGAGGATGAGAGTATGTGTTTGTGTGTGTGTGTGCGCGTGTATGCATTTGTAAATGTGCAAATATGTGTGTTCTTTTGAGCCACTGAAATAAATATGCACAGCACATCTACTGTTTGTACTTAGGCAAAATAGATGGCATTGCTGGTGAGCAAAACATCTATCATTTCTGCCTCTGATTAATAGTTGTCCTGGGGATGGCTGCTTTGCAATGAGAGAGAGAGAGAGGGGGGAGAGTGAGGGAGAGATGAAGTGAGGGATGAGAGGGAGAAAAAACAGAAAACAGCAGTGGAGAAAGAATGAGAGAAGTGGGGGGTGAGAGAAAATGCTTCTGCTCAGGGGTCTGAAACAGTTAAACAGAAAACTGAGCTCAGAGATTTCTGAATGTCTCCTGTTGTGTTGCAATTGTGTGTTAAAAGGGGGTTTATGAATAAAGCCTGTCAAGAGGATGGTGTCATTGCCAGTGAAATGGTGAATCACAAATCACAATGAAATGTTGTTTTCTTTTGCCCCCTTTATTTCTCTTAAAATATAAATACTGTAAGTTATTATTTTAGCCTTGCATTTACCTTCAACGCTCCGTTTCATCGTTTATTAATCTGTTACGTGTCATGGCGGTGATCATGTTTACAGCAGTGTGAGCATCATCATGTAAACTGTCATGCTACCATCCAAAATGGAAAATGTTGGCCACAGGGTTTCTCGCACAATTATTAACAAATACTCCAAACAAAAGAGCAAAATGGTTTGTCACCGCCTTCCTAAACAACAAATGTGAGCATTTTCTGATCTGACATGCAGGACTGCATCGATTGGCTGTATCATACATAAACATCAAAAACTGCTGTCTCAACTCACACCACCCCTATGATTGAGGTTTGGTTATGTTTAAAGCATCATTGTGCAAGTTTTCTACTATTAAATGACAGCTCTTAAATCATTTTGATGCTACACTGACATCAAATCAATGGTGTATTTGTCATTTCTACTCTGCAATTTGTATCTTTTTGATCCGGGTGCGATCACCTAGAAGAAGTATGTAACGCTTTACGGCACTAAGTCACACACCACCTACTATTTTACTGATTTTGGTCAAACTGGATCATATTTTACGGAGAAAATATTTTCTGGTTTTCTCTCTGATGTCCTCCAGCTGCTCTGCATAGCAATAAGGTAAACTGCTGTCAACTATAGATGCTGTTAGCTAAAGTTAGCTCAGTTTGTTAGCCGGGCTACCTGGACTGTGAGCTCAGAGTGTTAGTGTACCAAAGGTGTTTTGAACCACCGGGAAGAGGAGGTTTTCTAGTCTAGTGCGTGGGCAAATGCTTATGGGGAGAGAAGCTGGTGTTGTGCCAGAACAGGAGCTGGGCAATGTAACTGGGCTCAGCAGCCTTTATGTACATGACAGAGGTGAAAAGTTGAAAAGAATATTTACCACAGTGGTATCACACTCTGAAACTGAGGACACTAAATTATAAAAATACCAATTTCTATGCAATGTTGCTCACAGCTCAAAAACATGTTTTAAAGAAGAGCTACTTGTTGGGAAAGATCACTGTCATGGTTAAAAATAGACAAGATGGATGGGATACAATCAAACGGCTCCAGTGTCAAGTTCAGGCATCCAACCACTCCCACCACCTCCTGAACAGGTTTTGTGTTGTTATAACATCACGCTATTTCACCTTTTTGTTTTTTTCAGTCAACATCATGAGGAAACATTCATGCTGAACAGATCTGGAACTTATTTTGCTGGTGGCACTTACAGCAGGACTGCTGGTTTTTATGGTTATGTTTAGGCAGCTCAAGCAGAAAAGATTGCTGTCTTGTTTCAATATTTAAAGGCAACAGTTAACTTGAAGAAAAAGACAGGACCTGTTTACTTTTACAGTATTGTTTTTTAACAAAACTATGATCATTTCCTAACATTAACCAAAGTGTTTCTGTGGCCTAAACCTAAACCATATGTTGGACCCAGAAGAGCCTACAATGGCAGTCTCGTTAGTGGTAATTGCTAAACTGGAAAATGTTTTGCTAGTGAACATAATTCAGGCAGTAATTACTTTTCCTGCAACACTCTTTGGTAGTATATAAATGTAATTTATGTGAGAGACAACTTGCTACAAGAGGTTCTTGTCAAATAAACATAAAAAGGACGGTTCTGTTTATTCATTTTTCTTTTTACATAATACAAATGTATTGGTTTAACCCTAAATTTACCTTCTGTTCCATGTGGTGTCATATATTTATATGTTTGGATGGTGTCTGTGAGCTTCATCATGTAAAGTGTTTGTCACGCGATGCTTAACATGGAAATTGATGGCCACAGGGTTACTCACACGTTCATTCATGATGTCCATCTACCATGCACATGTGTGTATACATGCCTAGGTCTGTGTGTGTGTGTGTGTGTGCGTGTGTGTCAGAGAGCCATCTGCTCTGGTGTTGAGACGGTTAAAGGCAAACAAAGGACACAATGCAAATAATGTAAATAGCCTTCTTGGCTGTCTCACTGTTATCTTGCGCATGTGTGCGTCTGCCAATGTACAAGAGGGTGTCTATGTGAAATATGGGTGTATGCTAATAAGAAGCCACATGGATATGTAGGTCACGTCAACCTATTTTATACAAGGCTTACACACCCTTCAATGTAACATGCACACATCTACTGAATCACACACACACACAAATACACAGTCACTGCAAAACGTAAAATCCCTCCTTAATTCTTAAAACATCCGTTTTTAGTTTGAGCCACTTTGAGTGAAGCTGAGGTAGAGGGAAAAGAGTGAGAGGGAGTGATGCTACATTCCTGACACACACACACACACACACACACACACACACACACACACACACACACACACACACACCAGGATGCTTTTCTCATATAACCCAAAAAAGCCCCAGTGAGCATCTTACCAAGCCTCCAACTCAGTGTGGAGCCTGCGGTGGCATTCCCCAGGCATCCCATGGTGTTGGCTCAGTTTTGATTTTACTCTTCACAGTAAGACAAAAGGTTCAGTGTGCCGTCTCCACTGCCGTCTTATAGACTTCAAGATTTTTTACAGTACAATTTAAAGCAGGAGCAGGGTTCATGCAGGAGACAGGCTCCCGTGGGTTTATCTATCGAGATGTTTAAGTGCGGGGAGGAGGGAGGAAAAGAGATCCAAACAATACCTCCATCCTACTCTCCTGACAACACAGCCAGCTCTAAATTCATCATCCCACTGTGGCTATTTTGGGAGCTTAAAAAATTAGGAAAACTTCATACAGAAGTGTCTCCTCTTCTTCTTCGCTGTGTTTGCTTCTGTCTCTCCTCCTCCCTTCCTCCCTCCCACCATCTCTATCTGCCAGTCGGCTGGTGGAGGTGTTAAGAACGTTAAGAATGGCTGTTTACTTTCTGTGTGGTATTATTCACATCATTGAGCCCCCCGCCAACCCCTGCCAACCCCCTCCAACCCTCCAACCCTTCTCTGTACACTGACAGGATCACAATCCAGTCTGCCCGCCCACCTCTACACCCACCCTCGCACGACACACACCTCCAGCTATCGTGTCAGCTACTCTGTCCCCTCGGTGACCCCGTCTTTGCATCACACACAGTTTAACCAAGTTAGTCAAATGTACAAGCAGCTGACAAGTCCGCTGGAAGAAAAACGCAGCTGACAACACATTAGTCTCACTCCATTGTCTCCATCAACCCGTCACTGCATTTTTATAAATGCCAATCGTAGCCTTCCATATTGCTGCCGTTGATTTGTTTTATTTTCAGGTGTTTAGGCTGAAAAGATCGCACGACTGGAAAAATTGACTCATAGTGATGAGTTTGAAATAAAGTGAAATATATAATGTTTAAAAGTTCCACGTTTCATTTTCTTCTTCATGTTTTCCGTATGTTATGAAGCTGGGGGAGTGAATGATGTTTATAACGGCACCAGTTCTCTCTTGTAGGGCACAGAGGAGCAGACAACCGTCTATCCTTGACTCCCTGGTGTGACAACCCCCATTACCCGTCTGCTTAAACCCCATCCCCCCCCTGCATCACACACACACACACACACACACACACACACACACACACACGTACACATAGGCCCTCGGGGCAGTGGGAGGTCACGGTGCCCCGTGCTGCCTGGCAGTGGTGTACAAGGGCGCGTGGGAGACATGCTGAATGTATGCACACGCTAGTGTGGGCACGCATGTTGGCAAGCGTGCTCATGTGCATGTTTTGAACAGAGAATTTTCAAATGTGACCGAGAGCGGGGGGGAGGGAAATGAGGGATGCTAAACGGAGACTGGGGATGGTAGAAGAAGAGGAGGCGGAGGAGGAGTGACTTGGCATGGCATGTTTTTTGCAGGTTCCACCAAGGCGTGTTTTTGGCGTGGCGGCTGCCTTCACGCTAATGATGCAATTTAACTGCCAGCCTGACAGTCACACACACGTGTTCCACTTGCCACCACCGAGCCGGCCCTTATCAGAGTGTGACTGCGGTTCGCCATGGCCCTCCGGGTCCAGCTTAGGGGATCAGGGTACCGCAAAGCCTGTTACAGAAACAGCTAGCTGCCACTCTCGCTTCTCTCTCACTCCAGGTCGACTCGGGCTGGTCGTCTTCCTCAGCACTGTCATGGTAATTTGACTCTACTGAGGAAGGCAAAGCCAATACATTGTGGTGGTGGTGGTGGGGAAGTAAAAGATGGTGGGGTGGAGCATGTTGGATAATGGATAATGGAAGGAGAGAGTGAGCAGGCATAGGATGTAACCACATGTTTCAGTGTGGCTCTGTCGGGTTGGGCCTAGCTGTTTGTGGTTCCCATCTAAAACTAAGCAGGAAGCCACACTGGAAAAATTCAGAGCAATTCTTCCTCACAGTTTTAAAGGGGGATCTACTGGTGGTGACATTACAGCCATGTTTGTCTGTGATGCATCAGTCACAAAGGAAATTCCTCTGGTGAGAGTAATACAAATCACTGCATTGGCCCATCTGGGCGCCTTTCACTCTCTAACATGCCGAAATCTCTCTCTTAAATCTTTGTTTTTCTTTCCTCTTCTCAGCCATGTTTTCCTGTCAGCCTCCTTCATTCTGTCAGTGACCGTCCCCCTCCTCCTCCTCCTGTCTGTCTCTCAATGTCTCACTACCTCTCTACGTCGTCCCTTTCCTTTTCCATGCCTGCAGAGTATGATGGGATCATGGCTGTGGAATATGGTCGTCAACGTGACTCTCTCTGCACCGACTGTGTGAGGATAGGGACCCTCACTCACAGAAAAATGTGTTGCCTTCCTGTGTGTGTGTGTGTGTGTGGATCTGCATACATAGGCAGGCATGTGTTCATGCGTGTGTGTGTTTATGCTGCGGTGGGGCTGTGCCACTTCCCACAGAAAGAAAACACATGAGAACATTACCACCGCCTCCCTCTCTCCCTCTCTCTCTCTCTCTCTCTCTTTGCCACTGCACTTCTCCCCATTCTCTCTCGCCCCCTCCTCTCTCTTCTTCTTCTTCTTCTTCTTCTTCTTAAAGGTACAGCGAGGATACAAGTGAAGAATATACGTGGAGGAGCAAGACTCAGTTATCAAAGCACAAACTGCTCTCTGCACCGTATCAGTCCACGTTTTTTTTCCATAACTGCAACTTTAAAGCATGCCAACAAGCTAAAATCAAATTCACTGTCATGTTCTGCATGTGTACTAAATGCCAATGGTCACACACACACAGTGCGTCACACTCGGGGAGATCGGTGTAATAAAATGTTGCTTCAGACTGTTTGATGTAAATTTTAAGGCATGTGCGACGAATGCAAGCAGAAACGTGTCATCAACCCTTTTGTGCTTTCGGTGTCATGTTGGTCAGTGTATTCTGCAACATTTTGTGTCAGTAGCAGTTGACACATTGTGAGAATCTGATCCTAAATTTCTAACACTGTCTGAATTCTGAAGTATGGCATGTGTTTTGTCGCTAAAACTCTAAATCGGAGGTCGGTGGACACACAGTGATTCTTTTTGTCAACTTTTGTCTGCGACAACCCAAAATCACACGATGCACGTTCTATAGTTTATACAGACATTAACATTCGTTTCAACATGGCTACTGCGTTGACACTGTGGGAGTGCCAACCAAAACTAAAAAAGGTGAATCTGAGAGGAGACATTATAGACAGTAAAAACATACATAGTCAAACATAGTCGCTGTCAGATTTCTGAAGAGCCGTTGTGAAGCCCAGAGTGTGGTGGCCGCTGCCATCTTGGCAGTCCTGTCTCTGCCAAGCAAGCAAAGACCTGGATCATTGGTGGACAACCCAACTGTCATAATTTTACACCTTAATGCACTTGTAAAGTGTGTATATATATATCTGTTATATATTATAACAGATGAGTTACATAAAAGTTCAGACTCAGCACAGTTGTCATGAAAGGGGTAATTAGCTATAAAGGCCAAAAGTGTTTTTTGTACCAGACTGTGAACATGTTTATTTCTGCTGCGAAGTTTTGCATTTCACACTAAGCTTGTATTTGTCGACACATCTTTTTCGTCTTGTTTCAGCCCTCCATTCAGATGTTTCTTGCAGTTTCAAAACAGCCTCCACAATGAATAAATCTTAAAACACTGGCTCAGTGTTTCAGTGTGTTATAGATCGAGCCTTTACGTAATAATGACCTAACTCAGCCCATTGATGCTTGTGTGGCGGCTTTCTATCGTTTCTAACTTTCTCTGTGTTCACTTATTTTTAATGTTGACATTTGAGATGGCAATGCTGTTGCCATTAATCTGTATTTAAGCTGATGCTCTCAGATGACGTCACATAGTCATAAAATAATAATTTGGTCTGTCCTAATCCAGATGTTGGCTGTGATATACAGTTTTATTGTTTGCAAAAAGCCGTTTTTATGTTGTTCAGGTGTTTCATTGCGGGGAGAAATCTCTACTAAAATGACCAGGAAATTTGGACGCAAGTTGTTTTCATATGAAAACAGTCTTTTAAAAATGCTGTAGACGCCACCCAATGCCCCGTCAAAAGGAAAGGCATTGACCAATCAAATACATGAAAGCACTTATTCTTGGTATATTACTTGCTAACATGAACAAAAATAGTCTCCTTGTTTATCTTGCATTTGTGTACAGTGATTGATTGTATTATAAACCACGGTGGAGTGTGATGGATATCAAACTCATGGAAAAACAGGATTTCCTGGATCATATTTTATTGTCTCACTGATACCTGAACATGACCCCACCAACATAGCCCTTTATGTTATTTTAATGCAGTGGTGTTTTGGCTCTAAACACCTGGTACAGCTTCATCTCTCCTGCCTTCAAGTTTCGATTGATGGTGAGGTGGCTTTAGCTGCTGCTAAATCTGAGGTAATGGTATATAGAAGTTAAAAAGAAAAGGAAAATGAAACACAGATGCCTTTTACCCATTAAGGCTTTTGTGTTGTCAACTGAAATATGTGGAATAGTGTTTTTAAAGTTTGCAACGACTTTGAACATTTTTACGAGGCGGGCTAGAAAGAAAGATATGGGAGATGGATTTTATTATTATTTCTTTCATGTGTGGCTGCAACCTGTATCTGCAGAGGAGGTGCACAAAAGCAACGAGTGCCAAAGCTTTCTTTCTTTCTTTGTCTCTAATTATGGGAGCGCTGAAGAGCACAGAGTCTTTCTTCGTCACAGCAGAGGCCCGCAGTAGCCGCTGGGTGTCAGATGGATGAAGTGAAGCGAAGGGGGATTGGGGGGTTGGGGAGAGTGCCGGGTGTTTGGGAATGGCACAGATGAACTTGGTCGCCAAGTGGAATGACGCAAATCAAAACAGACAAACAGACAGGAAGGGAGGCGGACAGACTCAACAGCTGGTAGGTAGGCACGCAGACAGACAGACAGACAGACATAATAACAGACAGACAGGTTCATATTTGGGATAACAGAGTGCTTCAAGTTATGTAAGCAGGGGCTTACAGCTTCCAAAATTTTTGCAGCAGTAGATGTTTATCAAGGCTCTGCTGTGCGGATGGATTTTTGTCACTCCTATAAACAATTTCCTACATGCTCAGTGTTTTCTTTGGCCTTTGCTTAGATTTGTAGCTTCTGCAATTAAAAAATAATTAACTTAAGCTGAGCATTATTCAAACCTAGCAACTAAACCAAACCAAACGGACTCAGTGATTCAGTGACCATAATCCAGCCAAGAGCTGAATAGATGTTTCATGGCAGCTGAACAATGTATTGATTGATATCTCTTTGCAGCTTCCACACTTACATGTAAAACAGGATTAGCATCAATGATTTTGCCACATGAGCATGCCTCCCATTGTCTCCTTCTCTCTGTTACGTGCAAGCACATGAACTTCCTCCAACCTGTTGACCTAATCGGTGACCTAAAGAAGGTAAAGAGCTATTTGAGTAGAACCAGCATCCCCCTCTTTAGGAATTTGGTACTTCATAATGCATTTAAAAGCGCCATTTCTCTTCTGTAAGTCAAGATGTCAAGGAGGAGGAGAGGAAAGATGGACTGAGAGTGAAGGAGAAGAGAAGAGGCGGATCAAGGGGCCGCTGCAAGTCGAGGCTGACTCATAGGGATTGTAGGGCGGAGGTTTCACTGCTGCCTTGTGTTTAGTTGTTTTGAGGTCGTGTGTTTCTCTTTTTACTGGCCCTGGAGAAGCTCCTCCACCACACACACATACAAACATAACCTACACACATACATGCAGGCTCTGGGGACGCCTCCTGAGGCAGGTGCCGAGAAATGGTCTGAGAAAGGCATCCATTTGCTCGGAGCTGAATTATTCAACCTGTGATTAATTATAATTTGGCCTCACAAAGGCAGGGGCTGGGGGAATTCCTCTGTTGGTCTGGACTGCAACTTATTGTGTTTTTCCTTCCCGTGCAGGCCGATGTCGGGGCGGAGCAGAGACCTAACGGGGGTACTGGATGCCTGCACGTCTGACGCGGATCCTCACTGCTGGAGCTGTTGCATAACATGAAAGTCTTTAATGGGGAAGGACTGCAGTCTGCAGATTGGAACAGAGCAACAAGAGTTTAACACACATTTCAGGGTAAAGAAAGTCGATGTGGCCATAGATGGCTTAGTGGTTTCTGGCTTTGCATGGCTTCTACATTGCTTACTTGAGTGAAAGAAAGGCCACCCAAAAGAGAAAAGGCCTGAGAGCGAAAAGCAGGAAAAAACAGCACGCTTACCTCTTTGTTCATCCTAAAATTGTTTCAGGTTATCCAAATAATGACATGTAATCTTAGTTTTCTTCTGTAATTCTGATATTATTTCCTTTGCTACACTGACTCAGTGTAAATGAACACCACTGAAAGATACTGTATACTTAAGAAACATGTGGTCTCTTTTGAAATTAGAGTGTGCTAAGGTTATTATATATCATCACTATTATTACCTCTTAATCTTTGATGTCATATATTCATTACTTTATCATATGGCATCATATGGCAAAAATCCAGCCTGGAATAAGTATCATCTTAAAGGTCCAGTCGAGCAAGCCATGCTGTACTACCATGTTTCTACAGTAGCCCAGAACAGACTAACCCAACCATGGGTCTAGATATGGCCTTTCGAGTTTTGTGTCAACTATAGTTTCTCCGCTTGTGAGAAGTATTCAGTTGGTTGCAATCTGCACCTTTGCTGCTAGATACTAAATTCTACACACTGGACCTTTAACGGTGGGGTCAGTCATACTGGAGGAAGATAGTTTATTGTTGAACCTCATTTCCATGTCATCAAATACCTAAGCTTTGGGTCAATGACTCAAAGATAGTTGTGTGGCTTGCTCTGAGCCACTTTGTTTGTTTACCTTTTATCATATCCCAAATGTTGGTATTTGTTGACCTGGATATGCAACTTAGCAATTAACTAACTTTCTTGAGTATTTTGCTTAGTTTTCCAGTGTTAGTTGTTGTTACTCGTTTTCAAGGCAAGTAACATACCTGGCAACTTTAGTGATATAATAAAAATAAATGAAACTTTTCACAATATGTGACTCTCCTAATTATTTACTGTCGACCAACACAATGCAGTATATACAGTATAAAAATGCTGTCCTTCTCTGAGGTTCTGGAGGCAGCTTTCCAAGGTTTGCAAAAGCCTACATTACAAACTGGAAGATCTAATGAAAGATGCTATTTAGTTGTAGTGTGGGAATGTAGGATCCAGTGATTTTGCAGCTTGACCCATAGTAAGGACTGAATTAAGAATATCTCTGCTGCTTTAATTTTGATCATTCTTTTTCAAATGTGTCTCTTGTGGAAGTGCCATACAAACTTGCTGGAGTTCCCCCTCAAGTGCAAATGTAAAATAACCTTAACCCCCTTGCACACTTCAGATCTGGTCCCCTCCTTGTGTCTCCTTTCTGTAGCCATCACAGAATTATACAATGATCTCCGTAAGCAGCCTGATAAGTGAGCTGAAAGTTAAAGATCACAAACACATGCTGCCTTTGGGTCTTTTTAACAAATACCATAAATGTGTCTTACTTCAAGTATCTAGTGGCTAATCATAGATGTTATTATACAGAGCTGTTCATATTCGGTGATATGGAACAACCAGTGTGCCACCTCCCTACAGCTGCTTTGTAATTGGAGTCGGAGGTGTAAGAGTGCCAGAGAAAGTGGGTTGCCCTCGGGTCATTGTAGTGTCAGAGTTGGAGTGAATAATAATAACCAATCCCCTTTTAGCTAACAAGAAATCATCTTAAGATCTCATCAGTACTGTGGCCTCGTGCGAGACTTGAAATGTCCATTAGAAGCTGTTCTCTGACTGTGGGCCAGTCGTTCGTTATACAGAACAGTGAGTATAACTTGGCACTAGAGACGGCTGCTTAAGCCTCCCTTGTGTTAACCAAGAACTCCCTTGATTAACTCATCGCTTCTGAATTCACATCCAACACATGCATTTTAGATTTTTTTAATAACCTGACTACCAAAAGATCATCCTTTGCTGCTAAGAAATCATATACAGTCAGCACTGTTTGTTTGGTATGTTGTACTCTGACCAGACTACAACAATAATTACTTTTCAGTTTGAGTAAAATACATTTGAATACTACAATACACTTAGTCTGTGATAATCATCAGGCAAACACCCACTAATATGAATAAAAATCAATAAGGAGTTTCAGAAAACAACCTTTAAAGGCCCAATCCTCACACCAGTTTGAGAGAACTTGCATCAGTGATCCATATTGTTAACATTTCTCAAGCAGTTTCAAATGCCTGCTGCTTCAGCTTTAAGCATGGGTCAAGAGTTGGTGATAAAATGTTTTTCTGCGCTCAGTGACCTGTATAGATGACCCACATCAAGATCGGGATCTGAGCCATGTTTGTAAAATAGCTATGATGAAGAGCTTGATGTAGAGGTTTGGAGGGACCTGTGGTAGCTGACTAACCGCTGAGTCACTTCATGTAGGGATGTCATGGGTCATCGGGTTTGTTGTAAAATGATCGCAAACAGTTTGTCCATGTTTTGAGAAGTTTGGATGTCGAGTCACTAAATCATACTGATTGGAATCCAGTGAAACTTAATATGAAGAAGAAAAAAAATGCTCAAGCTGTACTGATATTTAAAAATAACAGATGAGGTGGGGGCAAAGAACACGGTAATGGAAACCATGCTGCAATGAAACAAAGAGAAACACGCCACAATACAAAGGAATGGTTTTCCCTCCACCAAGTGAATTGTATTCTATATCAAGACATCTTGGTGTGTATTATTGCAATATCATAATTACCCTGGGCTCCACTCAAAGTGTAATCCACATGGTAATTAATATTTAATGCATGCTAAATTGAAACAGTGGTTAAACTGACTAAAAGAGAGTGTTCAAACTGTACGCAAAATCACTTTTGAAGTGCAATGTTTGCATATTAAGTGAGTTCAAAAGTCAGAGTAAGTGCAAACAGACACATAGCTATCAAGCAGCAATATCCGTAGCCATGAAGTGAAGCCAATGCGGAAGTGCTATAAACTAAAGTTCCTTGAACGACCACTTGAGGCTGGCTATAGAACAAGTCAACCTCCATAGGCCCCCATAATAAAATGTCCAACATCACATCAAAAATAAACATTACAGCCTGGTGTCTCGTGAGCACTGTAGTTTTTCCTTCATGTTAGGAAGATGATGGATAGGCGAGGGTGTTGCGATCAGCAACGATACCTCTAGATGGCACTAATCCTACACAGTGGTCCTTTAATATCTGTCATGATGGTGATACTTAACCTAATATTTTCTGAGGCAGTATTGTTGTAAAAAGTTTGAAAAACACAGCTATAAGCTACAAATAAATTGTTTGTTGACATGGCAAAATGTAACAGTGTGGTAGTTATTTTGTGGACATGACAAAACAATGTAACAAACACGTAACAGTGTGCAAAAAAAGAGAGTATTGTCCTCATTGATGTAAGACCCTGAAATTCGAGTCAGAGTCCCAGGAATGTCTTTTTAAGGGGAAAAAAACATACCAACTGTGACATCGGCCTCCCAAGACAAGTTAAGTGCAGAGCCTGTATCTGGCATGTCTTTCCCCATCTATCCCCCCTTCTCTGCTCATGTTTCCGAGGTCAGTAAACAAGACAGTAACCACGTGTAATCTGTTATTGCGGATCAGGAGTACCCTTTCAACACCAAATTAGCTCTGGTTCTTGAACTGGTTCCATTCTTCCATACAGTAACCTTATTAGGAGTATGTGTAACATGTCCATTGACATGCTCATGTTTCTAAAGGTCAGTAAACAAGATACTAGATCTAGATACGGCCTCAGAAGGAGATGGTGAGGCGAGGGTGCTGCAATCGGCTGGTGATACCTAATATTATAATATTTTCTGAGGCGGTAGTGGTCTAAAAAGTTGGAGAAACATTGCTATAGGCTACTAAAAAAATAATAATAATTTGTCAGTTGACAGCAACATGTAGCAGTGTGGTAGTTATTTTGTGATAACAATACTTCACAATGTAACAAAATATGATGTGTGTGCAACCATGCAAAAAAAAAAAAAAGTGAGTATTGTCCTCATTGGTGTAAGTCCCGGCCTCCTAAAAGGAGTTAAGTGCATCCATACCTAGGCAGGACATGGTGAGGCGAGGGTGTTACAATCGGCAACTACACCACTAGATGGCACTGTCATACAGGCGACAGCAGTGCGAAAAGTTTGAGAGACACTGCTATAGGCCACTAAAAAATAATAATTTGGTCATTGACATAGCAGCATGTAAGAGTGTGGTAGTTATTTTGTGATAACGACAAAACAATTGGAGCCGAGGTCCATCTAATTAAGTCCATCTATCCTCCCTTCTCAGCTCATATTACTGAGGTCAGTAAGAAAGATACTAGATCTAGATACAGCCTCAGAAGGAGATGGTGAGGCGAGGGTGCTGCAATCGGATGGTGATACCGAATATTTTCTGAGGCGGTAGCAGTGTAAAAAGTTGAAGAAACATTGCTATAGGCTACTAAAAAAATAATAATTTGTCACTTGACAGCAACATGTAGCAGTGTGGTAGTTATTTTGTGATAACAATACTTCACAATGTAACAAAATATGGTGTGTGTGCAACCATGCAAAAAAAAAAAAAGTGAGTATTGTCCTCATTGGTGTAAGTCCCTCAAATTGGAGCTGGAGTCCTGGAATGTCTTTTTAAGGGGAAAAAAACATACCGACTATGACACCGGCCTCCCAAAAGGAGTTAAGTGCAGAGCCTGTACCCGGCATGCCTTTCCCCATCTATCCCCCCCTTTCTCTGCTCATGTTTCTGAGGTCAGTAAACAAGAAGTGTGTGTTTCCCTTTAAGGAGCCCCCACCGTTTGCACAGCAGAGGGAGTAGGAGCAGGCCTCCGGAACAGCGGCTGAGGAGGAGAAAAAAAAAAAAAATCCAACCGAGGACGGTTTCAAGTCCCCCCAATAGAAACTGTGCCTGATTTGTGGCCAATGTTGGAGATGTAAAAAAAAAAAAACAAAAAAAAAAGCGGAGAGAGAGAGAGAGAAAGAAGAGGAGAGAGAAGGAGGGGATGAGGAGGAGGAGAGAAGAGGGGAGGAGGGGAGGGGAGAGGAGGACGAGGAGGAGGGGGGGAGGGAGGAAAAACACTAAAGGGGTAGCTATGGAGATGGAGCGTTTTCCTGGCTGCTTTCTTTGACAGGTGTTGAGTGGGGCAAAAGTCTTAAAACAGAATCCAGCATGTACGCCAAAGGTAAAGGAGCTGTCGTCCCTTCCGATAGCCAAGCGAGAGAAAAGTAAGTGAATATAATAATGCCTGCTGTATATGTGAGAGTTTACCTGCTTATCATGCAAGGCGAAGGGGAGGCAGACGGAGAGAGAGAGAGGGGAGTCCAACTTTCTAAACTAGGTAGTGTAATTTAAAAGGAGTGTACTGTACTAAAGTGCGCTCCCCTCCCCTCCGACCACCTTTAGAGGTGCGTCTCTTAAACTTTTTTTTTCCCCTCTCTCTCTATAAATTGTCTTGTTTGCACTTTTGCACGGGATATTCACAATAATCACGCGTTCCTCTGCTGTTTGTGTGTTTTTTTGTATTAATTCTCTAATAGGCTGCGGCGTTAAAAAGTACAAGTAGAAGAAGCGCCTTTTTTTTTTGGCGTTTCATTTTCGCGTAAAACATGTTTCTCTATGGGGTGTATGTATGTATGTACTCGTCCCCCCACTCTCCCCTGCACGGACCAGGCTGCTCGGTCGTCTCTCTTGTAAACTTTGGGAGATTTAACCTGCTGGATTGGTTGAATTATTTAGTGTTTTATTAGAAATACGGCTTGCTTTGGTGGCTTATTTTTTCATGCGTAAAGCTCGGGCGCATGCAAACGTTTAAGCGATGAAAGGGGGGGAAAAGTTTTGTCCCATTCAGCAGTCATACAGCGGTGGTAAACTTTTTAGCATCCACTCACACGAAGGAAGAGTCATGCTGCCACGAACATGAAGCTGTTATTTGTGCAGAAGCAGACTTTTTATTATTATTATTATTATTATTATTATTTTTACAAGAGCTGTTGATGAATGTGGGATCGCGTGTAATTCTTGATGTATTGTGTCTGGAAATATTGCAAAAAAAAAAAAAAAATCACGTGTGTGTGTTTTTAAATGCGATGCACTTCCATCAAGCTTTGTGCTATTTATCTTAATTTTCCTTTTTCACCATAAAAGCTCATTTGTGCGTGCATGCAACCGTGCTTTTGAATAAAACACATAGAAACACAATGTAACTTTTAAATATCCCTCGTAGACTCCTCATGCCTGCTCCATGCTTTATGTCGATGCTGCCTTTTAATATTTCTGTATTTCTTCATATGCAAACATTTCTTTTGCATCCCGGCACTTCAGATCAGTGCAGTCTTTTATCATCATTAGCTATTTTTAAGCACAAAACAGTCTGAGGTTAGAGGAGTGAGTAGGGATCCCTGCTGAGATGCAATTGTAATCTAAAAACACTGTCAAGTCCTGAGAGGCTGTGCTGTTACACAGCACCTCATACATCTGTAATAGAAACAAAATTTCTTTAGAGACTCTCCTGTATTATTTTTTTTGATGCATTGCCGTGTCATATTCAATTGATTAAGCTTTCTAGAGATGTGGCTCGCTTTTATGTGCTTAGTGTAAGCTTCCTCGAATACTACTTTGTACACTTCTGCCGCCACGAGCGCTTAATTTCACTCTGAATTCGCATCAGATTATTGGAAAATTGAGCAGCTCTGTGTGTGTTTGTGTCTTGTTTCGAGGTGGAGGAGTGAATCCTAAATGAAAACAGTCCCATGTGGTTTTTATGAACAGCAGGCAGAGTGACCTTTGAACCAGCATATGATGCTTTAATATTGCATATGAGCCATCAGCAGACGTTAAGGCTGCTTTTACACCTGTTTGTGTGCCTTAGCTTCATCGCTCTATTCACAAGACGTTGATAGTAATAGATGATATAAACGCTCTGTGTGTGTGTGTGCGTGTTTTTTTTGACAGTTTTTACTTGCACTTGCTTGTTCAGGGAGTGTGGATTATGTTCCATGTGTTATTGGGAGGGAAATCAGTGCAGAGGCAGCATGTATTTCAAATGATAGTGTAGGAGGAGGATTAATAATTTAACTCCTGAGAAATACAAGTCTTTTGAGAGCTGGAAACGATGACTGCCTCTGTGTCGAGGCTGCTTGTGAATAACAAAAATTATTAAATTTGTTTATTTCTCTGCGTTTTTGTTTGTACTCATACATCAGAAACTCCACAGTAAATATCATCCGCTTTAAACCTGTGGATGCCTGTGGATGCCTATAGGTAATGTCCAGACATAATGGACGAAGCTTGCCCTCTCCCCTCACCTGTCTTGTCACCCTAACCTAACCCGCAGGGCCAACACATGTTTCCCTGTAAATGTGGAGCTCACAACAGCTGCCTCAATGCATCACCGAAATTAGCTCATATTCATATTTGCATATTCATATTGCTCTTTACATATTCAGATACTAAAAAGAGGGCGCCCCGGATGGACCAGTACACGATTAAAGCAAGACTTAGCCATACAGTATGACAGCATATCCATAGAGGATTGATTATCAAGTACTTACTTGATTAAAAAAAAAACTAAATGAATGATATGATGTATCTATTTCTCTCTTGGTTTGAGTTTTGGTCAGCTGTTTGGATTTATTACTGTATATCAGCTCTAATCAAATATATTAGTGGGCCAGTAATATGTATCTGTTTAAGCTTATTATTCTTTTTTTTATTTTTTATTTTTTATTCAAACACCATATTGCAGTGAGATTATATGCAAAACTTGTTGAAGTAGACTGACAGTAGAGGCTTGAGAAAAATGTAATTTGCCCAGGAGCTGTTTTTTTTCTTGTATAGTTGAAAGCAATCAGGCAATACAAGAGTGTGGGCAGGACATGTGACTTACACCGACCAACTGACGCCACGAGTAAGAAGTTTCAAAGAGGAATATTTATGTATTTTGATCTTTATGAGCTTTCTCGTGTAGCTCCTGCAGCGACCTCTGTTTTTGTATTTCGTGGCATGTTGTGTCTTTAAATTACTAATTTTTTCACACAAGCTATTTCAGTAAATTGTTAATTTTTCACCACCCGGTGTCATTCTGAGTGATGGATTAACCTCACACTGGAAGTTTTTACAACAGCCAAAAGAAACAGTATCTTCCTTTATCATTTTTTTTACACCACTGTCAAATAGTTACTGCATGCGTTGCAGTATTCTGAGTGTTTCAGGTGTTTTTATTAGCTCCTGATATTAGCTCCAGTCCTCCCATGATGCCACAGTAGGGAGTTGTCAGATTTGGTAGAGTTGCTGCATGTAGTCTGGCGTGTACAGATGTGCAGCAGTAGGCTTTGAACCCTAAAAAGTTGATTAATAAAAAAGCAAAAGCTCCTCATGAGTACAGTACAACCTCCTGTGTTTATAGTCCCAAGTGCTTACAGCCACCTGAGTAGTATACAGTACACGAAATGTTCCAATTTACAAGCTCAAGTGTGAATTTAAATGTGTCCGCGACACCGTGCACAAAGCTGTGTGTGTTTGTCTACAGCGTGTGTTTTTATTTCATTGAAAGCCTTGAAACCAAGGTTGAAATCCAAACAGTTTGCCCAGAAATACACAACATGAAACAAACAGTCACATGTACATGTTTCACACTTGTGTGGATTCCTCCATGAAGCCAAGGCCTCGCCATACAATTCAGTTGGCTGTTGTCTTCAGATTACAGGTAGCACGTGGCACATTTGGGGGGGGGGGGGGTGAAGTGTTTTCTTCGCTCATCCTTGAGAAACATTATTGTGATCAGAAAATCGTGTAAAAAGGAAACAAGCTCATAAAAACAAAGGTAGAGGAAGAACAGGTGCCCTTGCGACCAAAGAAATTAATTACTCTCCAGACTTTTTTTTTTTCCCACCAGCGTTTTATTGAATTTCATTTGAACAGGGGAAATACAGCAGCTTCAATTTTAATGTCACTTTATTATTTAGTAACTGGAACCTCTTTGAAATGTGCACCGATGAATCTGGCATCTTAATTACACAAATTCACAAAAAAAAAATATTTAATAGCTTGATCAAACATCTCATTTTTAAAAAAAAGCTCAGTTTCTAAAAGAATCCTGCTCCCCATGTCAGTTCCCTAATCCCCCGTGTTTGTTTACAGACGTTATTTGTGCGATTTCAAGTGTTTTTTTGGTTTTTGTTTGTGGATTTGTTTTGGGGGGAAGAACTTCAACTTCAAGAACTTGAAGTTAATCAGTTTGTTTTGAACATGGGGGTTCTTTACATCCTCCACTCCTCCTCTGGCTCCTCCCATGTATTTACATGCAGTTTAATAGGGATCTTCAGGTCTGAATGCATGGTTTTGATTCTACACAGATGGCTCTGCCATCTGCATTTTAGCCTTTTGAAGGAAGCATAAAGCGCTGCGTTCTAACATAGGCAGAAACGCTGTACTAAAAGTAAAGAAACCCTTGATTTACCCTCGGCACCCTTTGGCTGACTGTGCTTTCATTCAGATATGTCAACAGTCAATTAATGCCGCCTTTCGTCAGCTGCTTTGGGTGCATCCGCACAAATTTGTTAGTTTTCTCACTTGAAATAAAGGAGACAGTATAAATATTGAAGATGCGTGCTTGAAGTTGTTAATCAGTTTGGCAACAAGCGCTTATGTTGCGAGCACGCAGAGAAAAAGAGCCTACAAGACTTCATGTGACTTTTTTTTTAATGTAGAAAACAAGTGAAGTTTGGATTATTTTCTGTAAATTACATCATATCATTGTCCTCATTAAGTGCTGTGGGAGGAGGCTCTGGTGATAACAAAACTATGTCAGCTATGTCGATATAATCTCTTAGCGCAAATTATTATAAATCGACCGCCTCTGCCTCTTTTGCTGAAAAGTTGTTTTTGTGAGTGTGAATCAAACTTTTGGTGAAAACTCAGGTTAGAGGACGCTTACAGGTGAGTCTGTCGATGGGTAGAGTCACAGAGTCAAGCTTGTTGCTGGTAGAAAGTGAAAGGGGTAAATATATATATATATATATATATATGTGTGTGTGTGTGTTTGTGTGTGTGTGTATGTGACTGTGTGGATTAAACCCATGGCTAAAGCCATGTGTGTTTACACGCCTATTGACACTGATTTGTTTTGACAAAGGAACTGCCCTAACAAAGCCAAGCAAATATAAACAGTGTGTGCGGTGGGAATAAGCTTTAGTGAAACAGCTTCACGGTATCACAGGTGTCTCACACAGACACACATCCCATCTCTCATTCACCTTCAAGTGATACATCACTACATCCACACCACTACAGTGTCAGATCCATACCGCTTTCATATGATGTTTATAAATATTTAATATTTGGGAAATAATATTTTTATCCAGTTGCGCTTTGTGTCACATTCAGCGCGCTGCCGAACACATAAATTATGAATTCTATACATTTTTATTATTTTCCGAAAGGCAGGTAGATTAGATATGAAAGCAGATGCGGCCGCTGATTAATCCTCCTCCATCACTTCCTGCATGCATACCTTACCTCACCCTGCCCCTGCTCTCGCTGCTGAATTATTGAAACGAAGACATGGAAGTTAATTTGCTAACTGTCTGTGCTTTAGCTGGCTAAACTCAGCTGAGATGCCCTTGTCTCTGGAGGCGAGTGAAGGAAAGGCAAGGCTGGATGGGGCAGCCTGGGGCTAAAATGTCAGGTGTGTTTCCTGGGGACGTGGCAGTGGGAGAGATCTGCTTGATGTGTGGAGTAAAGCACTAGTTAGGCTGCATGAGGTTAGAGCCAAGAAAGCAAAGAGGCTCGGAAATGGTGTAGATTATTTTTTCTTCTCGTATCATCAACAGTCTCACCAAGGTGGTATATGGTGGAGAAACTGTTTAGCTCCAGGCGGAGAAACAGACAACACACGCGCCTGCTTGTGTTAAAAGGCTTTGTGGCTCTTTTATTGTAAACAGCTTTATATCAAGAACCTTGATATCAAGTCAGCGGTCAAAGCGCAGGTCACATGTTCCTTCACCCACTAAGACTGATCTCCAGGCTTTTTAATCATGCCATTTGCATCAACGTACTATTTATTTCAAAATTTCATCGTTTATCCAGACGACCTTAGCCGAGGAAGGAGAGAGTGAAATGTGCAGTAGGGGAAACGCGAGATGCGGAATGGACTGCGTGGTTGTGGTTTGTCTTGTAAGCATCTCATCTTTTATTCCTGAGTGACATGTGTAACTAGTGCAGGGTTCACTGGGAAGGGATTCAGGTTTACAGTATCCACGTAGGAAAAAGTTGAGGCCCTGACCTTCAGTTTCCCTCTGACACAGCTCTCCTGTACAGTACAACCCTCTCTCTTCCCCCCCATGTCTCCTTTATCTACCTGGCCTTCCTCAGGCTCCGCTCCATCCGCTTGCAAAAAAAGTCTCCTCCTCAGCTGAGTTACACTTACTGCTTCTGACAGAGTAACAAAAGGTGTCCCCTGAAGCCTGGATTGAATGAGTGTTTTTAAATAATGCATTGCAGCCGGAGCAGGTGCCCATCGCTAGGGCATAGAGCCCCTCAGATCACACCAGGCTCTGCCATGAAAATTTCATCGCCGCAGTGCTCATGGGAATCTCTGTTCGATCCTGTACAGTGTGGATTGGGTGTATAGGAGCTGACGCCTGCCGCTGGGTATTTCACACTGCAAATAGGGCCTCATTTTTATATTTTATACCAACGGACTCCTCACTTCACCCACAACCCGGGAAAGTTAAATATCCCCTGAACTGTTCAAGGTTGATGGAGCGAAAATGAAAATAGATCGCCTTGTTAGCATTACAGTGAATCATCCAATCAGCCAAAATCAAAGAAGAAATACAAACTTAATAAACGTAATTTCCCAGAGTGATGGAGGGACAAAATCCTTTTTTACAAATCCTGTTACTACTGTTTGTTACTAAAATACATCTCAACAGGACCTGATAACACTCATCAGAGTTGACTTTTTAATTATAATAAAATATATATTCATAGCTATTAAGGTTTAGTAGCAGCAGCCCTGGGTTTTGCCCCTCAGGCAAGAAGCTGCCTTACCTTCCTGCTAGAGGTCTTTGGGGCAGTATGTCATGGATGTATTAAGGAGAACTGGATCATGCGTTCGAAGATGGTGCCCCATTCCCCATGAAAGTTACTCACTGGGCACATACAGGCCTCCTCATGCCCATAGTATTCCCACTGGCGAGGTGGTAGAGAACGTTCCCATCCAACGGAAGAATTTTTTGGTCATACTTCATTATGAAAAGCACAATATACAATTTCAGCATGTTATTTGTTAGATTATTTTTAAAGTAAAGGGAGTTGCATTGACTTGATGAAGTTCCTCTGACCCTTGGTGTAAATAAAGCCTCTAAACTGAACAAATCACGTAGCAATTTTGTAACAAAAATTCTCAGACAACACGTAATTAAACGTGATAGACTTGTTCCTAAACACAACACTGATCGGTTTCACTTAACGATACCGGGGCACTCGCTCCATTTGAGATCAATATTAAACATTTACAACAAGCGGTTTGCTCCTTCTTGTGACTCATGCTTCTCACAATCCTCGTCTGCACGTGCAATCTGCGAGCGGGCATTTAGTAGTGACGTCTCTTTACTGACCACCCCTCCGTCATCCCTGCGACAAACACACACACACACACACTCTAATGAAAAACTCTGTCAGACTATAAATCCTTGTGTTTAAACAGTGTGTCCACACTACATATCTGAAATGAGTGTTGATACAGTTGTATCTGATGTAAGAGTGAGAAATAAAAGATATGATAGCATCTAGTGTCTAATGCTAGTTGAAACTGGTTTGGACTAGCTGTAGCAGATCATTTTCTTTTAGCAGATGGTTGTCAAGACATCGCAATGAAATTCAGTGATATCTTTAAGAAAATAAAGAGTCAGGTTGTTCAACTCTAGCCTGGCTCATTATCGATTCATTCGGTATCATCCAGCATCAACCCAAACATCATAACTCTGTGTCTGCTATGGCCTTGACGCATGTGATCAGCATGAAAACAGTCGCCCACCGTTCACAAAAACACAGCAGGTCCTCTCTACTCTATTTCAGACCTGGAGACTATTGCATACAGATGACTGCAGGCTGAGATGTCTGTCCATGCTTCTCTACACTGTAGTATAAATAATCAGCTTCTTTAAAGGGGCAAAGGTTGCTTTTGAGTCCGAGTGAGTCCAATGTGTAGTAAAATGAAGACTGGTCAATATATTGACTGATTTTGTTGCAGATACAGAAGAAGACAATTACTGTCATTGCTCTTCAGTTGAGTCCAGTGCCGCTACAGTAGTCTTGATCCTTTCTCGTCCCTCAAGGATGAGCGAGTTAACGAGGCAAAGACAATGACAAGTGATGAGGATGAGTCAACTAAAAGGCGACAATGATCTTTTCATGTCTAAATCAGTGGAGATAGTTTGATTTTAATGGATTACATTCAGAGCAATCCACAATATTTTGTAAAACTTTCTGCCTTTTTGCTTCTTCTTGAATCAGAGTGAAGAGTTAATGTTCAACATTTGGGAAATACACTTATTTGCTTCCTGAGAGGTAGATAAGTAGATCTATACCGTTCTCATATTTGTATGTAAATATTTTACCGAGGTAACAGTTAGTTTAGCTTAGTACAAACTCTAGAAACAGGGAGCCTGGATCTTTCTAAATGTAAAGACATGCACATAGCAAACTCCCTTTAACACATTTTGTTTAATTTATGTAAAAAAATGACACATTATGATTCATATTCTGGTTTTATGAGGCGTTACGTGTTGGACTATTTCTTTGCTGGGAGCAGTGACTTCATGGAGTCTTGTTATCTTGTTGCTAGGCAGACTTTCTGATCCCAAAACAGTTGTCTGTAGATTTTTGTAGAGCTGTAGTCCAAGAAAATCTCGGTCAGCTGCTACTCTTACGAATAGATTGGTTATCTGTAACTAAATTGAGTAAACTCCACCTGGTAGCTGCTGGGTGCTAATCACATATACGAACATTGCCAAGCGTCCATATTCCTGCATTTCTTTTTCACACATATTGTAAATGTGGGCATGTCTATGTCTAAGTAAATTTATATACAGCAGTAACACACACCCACATACTGTACGTGAGGATCACAGAGCGGGCTTCGGTGGAACAAGAAAAGATAACTAGCCGCTGCTGCTCCACGAAATGCTGCATGAAAAAACTGTTAGTGGCATCCAGCCTGCTACTCCAATAATTTAGTTAGCATCAAATGAGGCTCAACGTTCACACCGTTCTGTCCTCTGAGGCTGCAAGCCGATGTAACAATTTGTTCTTTAACATGGTGTCAATTAGTTTGGAGCCGAGTAAATTCACTTCAGTAAATAAATGGTAAATGGACTTCTATAACGTCTTACGACCACTCGAGACACTTTTACACTACACGTCACATTCACTCATTCATACACACACTGGCAATGAAGGAACTAAGGAACTCGGAGCCAAGGATCGAACTACCGATCTGCTGATTAGGTGGCAACCCGCTGAGCCACATGGTCTCCTTGTCTTTATTAATAATCAATGTTTCTAACACAATATAGCCTATCACTCAAAAATAAAATACATCAGGGCTGCATACATACAAATAATCGATTAAGCATCACTTTTCTCCTTACGAACGCAACTCCAGAGATTGTCCAACCATTCAGAATTTGGTCAGACAAGTGCGTATCGACGAACCAACCAGCTCTGATATTTTGCTCTCCCCATGACTAAAATAATCAGCTTGCAAGTAGAGCGCAGTCGCCATATTAATCCTTTCAACTACAGTTTCGAGCATTACTATGTGTGTTTAATAAAGGCTTTGCAGTGTTTAGCGAAGGTCAGGAGGGATGTGTAAATATGTCGAGATACACAGTGGACTGTGTACCACTAAAAGAAGCTTGATAAAGGCATATTTTTTAAATGCTAAATCAAATCCTCCTTGTGATGTTTGCAGAACCAAACCCCACTGTGAGTCGACACCTGACTTTCTTTGACTGTCACTCGTATATTTGAACCATATTTGGGTTTAATGGACCAAGCCTGAGTTAAAACGTGAATATTGGACTTAATACTTGTCAGGATGGAAGATTAAACTCCAGCAGGATGCTCATGTTGCTCTGTGTCTGGCGGTTATGTTACAAGTTACTGTACCGACTTGATTAGTCACTAAAAGTTTGTTTATGAACCTTTAATCATTGAATAATAATTATAGTATATTGTTCAGCCATTTTCACCACCCTTGAATCTGATTTGTAGATAGACATCAACATGTGCGTGTGTCAACAAGCAGCACGGGAACATCTGAGTCCAACTTCAGCCACGTCAGAGTATATAATTCACCTCCGCTGTCCATGTTTCTCTCAGTGTCTACACTGTTTTGTTTTCAGCCTCTACGCCTGAACAGCAGAGTTCCTAAAACCACAGGGATATGGCTGAGTGCCACAGAGGCGCTTTAGCTCAGAGCTGCAGAGCTTTACATCACACATTTACAACCCCCTCCACAGTGTATATGATCTGTGATCATACTGTAAAATCATGTTTACCCAAGCTCTATCTAAAACGACACAGTCGTGATTTTCTGCCAATTGTGCACATTTGTCGGATTTAAGTTGATGGGCTACTTGGAATGAAACAAGTGTGACACATTTAGGGATAAAAAAAATTGAGCATGTGCTTGTTTTTTAATTTTGAAATCATGTTTTTCTGTTGATTGTTGTTTTTGAGAGTGAAATGAGGAGCAAATGGAGTGTAAATGATGTGATACTCAACACTGACTTCTTTCTCTTTGTCTCACTGTCTCTGTCTTCCAGGTTAGCTTTATATGTGTATGAGTATTTGCTGCATGTCGGCGCACAGAAATCAGCACAGACCTTCCTGTCAGAGGTAAGATGTTCTTTCAGTTCAACTTCCTGTGCCTAAAGGCTGAGTGTGATTCCCCCTCTATTGTATGACCAGGGATGGAAATCACATTATACGTTGTTCTGGGTTCAAACAGCTGTTAGATTTTCACACATAAGCTCTGGACTTCAAAACTGTGACAGTATCAACGCATCAATGAGCCAAGACTTGCAGAACAACAGCAATGTTTTTTTGACTGTTTGTTAATTTGGGACAATGTAAACACGGCATCATTTGGGGAACTTCATATGATTACCTGCCTTTTCATTATTAGCTCTAATTTGCAACATAAACACTGCATAATTAGGGCAGTTTGACATATTGTAAGCATGTGTTGCTGCTTGCTTTCTATGACATTTAAAAAGTGAAGTGAGTCCCCGCTGAGTTAAATCAGGTGTACTTTTAATATTTGAAACAATTCCAAACATAACCATTTTTCCCAGGTCTGCTGGACTTATTAGTCTCATATTAGGCCCCTGAGCTGTTGAAGAGGTAAGGTCTCTAATGTGTTGCATCCTCTTCCTTAATGGACATCCTTCCTGCTAATGGTCTCGTGTCCAGGCCGTCTCCTGTACAACACCTCTCCTGCCCACTGGCTTTATTCACTTAATACACTCCCCAACTTTCATGCCAAGGAAAATACAGTCTTATCTATATCATTCAACTTTAATACTGACATTATTTATCTGTCATTTTATTATGTGACCCCCTATGTGTACAGTTACAGAGATACTGTTGCACCTGCTCAACCGCTCGGGATTAAATGAGCAGTTTGACATTTTGGGGAACTATTTGGTTTCTTGCCCAAAGTTAGATGAGAAGATCTCTACCTCTTTTCTGTCTTTTATGGCCCGGTTAGGTAAGCTTAGCATACAAACTAAAGCTCAATTTTGAAACATTTATATCTGTCTGCTTACAAAAACTGAAGTGTTAAATGGAGAAGTTGTGGTTTTTACAGGGGTGAAGTCCTGAACTATTTCTTTGTCTGGGCACACTAACTTCCTGACATTTTAAGATTACCAGTGCACACTTTCACCTGTTTCTAGTCTGTATGATAAGTTAAGCTACCTGGATACTGGCTGTAGCTTTAATTCAAAGTTATAAATGTTATAAATTTTCTAATCTAACTCTCAGCAAGAAAGCACATTTTCTAAAAAGTCAAATTATTAATTTAATAGGCCAGACCTTTAGAGTGCTGTTGATAGAGCATCTGTGAGGCTTGACTATGACTGCTCTCAACTGCAACCATTTATTTTACTCGGTCAGGGCAATAAAACAAGCTGTAAAACTCTTTCACTATCAATATCAGATGATAATGTCCTCATTCTTACAAAAAGTTATGTGTCTTCCAGTTGTGTTGAAAAGGTCTTGGATTTATGAAGAAAAATAAAATGAAAAGAGAAAAATGCTTCAAAAAAAAAAAAGTCAGATCAGCGTCACTGAAACGTGGATTTATCAATCGGACACAATCATACAGAAATTGGTTGCCTTTGCTTATAGTGTGCAGGCAGGCAGGGCAGCAGGGCAGGCAGGGCTGTTGGAGGCTGGCCCAGCTGCCAACACCCACGAGAAGACATCTAAAATATGAAGCAAAGATGGGGGAACAGCACAGTGAGATTAAGTGGTGGGGCTGCGGAGAGCCTTGCTCATTTCGGAGCCCTCGTGGGTGAATCTTCTCTGAGAGATTGAGTGTTATTGGTGAGCTGCTGGAAAAGGGGTGAAGTTCTGGGTCGCAGGGCATCGGAGGCAGACACACACACACAGACCCACACACACTTACACGGCCTCAAACAGGAATTAAAACAGCATCTACACAGACTAGGATTAAAACGGCATAGATACAGACACACACAAACAATCCATGTCCACAAGGCATGCATGCTAAGTCTGCTAAGTCAATTTGACGCTAGACGTATCAAATGTTGCACCTGCGAGAGTAAACTGCTTAATGATTTTGTTTATTTAAAGCACAGCATCGCTTGTATTTAGTTGTTTTATATGGTCTGTCTGTGCATTTGGATTAGATTTACAGTAACTGCAGCTTGACCTTTCACCTTTTCCCCCTTCATGCATTTCTAGCAGTGGGCTTCAAAGTGTGGAGTATTTGAAGAAAGCTTGCAAACAGGCATAATTTGCTATACTCATCTTCATCACTCAGTGTTTAATTACCATGTTACTCATCCAGCGCTCTCCAGATCTTTCTTGAGGCGCACAAAAACTGATCACTTTCTTCTCGCTTTGATGTATTGATGCTTTTCTTTCTTCCATCCTTTAATCAGCCGCCTTTTTTCTTCCGTTACTCATTGTTTAGTGCCTTCTTGTCTCCCTCTTGTTCCCCTGCTTGCAAGCAAATGAAGATAATATGTTCATCATTTGGCAACGTATACATCCTATCCAAGAAAGCAAGCACTCACTGCAATTGAAGAGAAATACGTCTAAGGACACACATAAGGGTTGAAAGAGATGCACTGCAAATGTAAATCACAACTCAACAGAGCTGAGTGTGGAAGCTGATTCTTGATTTTGTAAACTGAAGTTCAGAAAGAAGAAATTCTGTTGAAAGCTCTCGTCTTAAAAAAGTGAGTACAGCTGCAGCTAACAATTATTTAAACTATTAATTAATGCAGCAATTAGTCTTAATCAAATTAATCTTGTCTATAATTGATCAGAAAATAGTTTAAAAATGCCCATTATCATTTCCCACAACCCAGTGAGAGGTGTTTAAGTAATTTGTTTCATTTAATTCTTATTACACTAACAGTCTAAACCAAATTTATTAAAATAAATGACAAAGGAAAGCATCAAATCATCACATTTGAGATGCTGAAACCCTTTTAATATTTGGTAATCTTACCTTTAAAATGATAAATCAAGTATCGAAATAATTGAAGATTAACTTTCTGTCAATGCACTAATTGATTACTTGACTCAGCTCTTCAGTGGAAATAATTTCGCTGACACTAAAAACACATTAGGACAAAAGCCAATATCTTTAAAAACGTCTGAACCGCAAAATATAATTTTAAACCTAAATTAAACACTGTTCTTTATTCGACTGTTTTCTTTTATTTGTGTTTCTTTGTGTGTTCTTTAAACTGTAAAGAGGTTTTCTTTGCAACACTTTCTCTTTCTCACGCGCACACAGAAAAACACACAGAAATGTTTCAATAGATAAGGGACTTCAATCCTCGAAGGTGGACACACACACACACACACACCTGCTCAGTGCCATCTAATGAGAGCGCTATCACCTGGACTCTCCTGCCTCAATTAGCCTCTGTTCCTCTTCAGTGAGAAACACACACACACACACACACACTCCCATTTATAATATACACACAATACACTGTCCCCGAGAGGACTTTGCCACTCTATGCTCTCCTGCACAGTGCAGCACTCAGCTCTTTAGCGGCATTAAATCAACAGGCCCAGCCCACATACGGCACATCACATCACTATAAACTGCACAGGGGAAATCTATAGAATAGACACTTCAGTAGAAATCTGAAGCTTGGATCTATTTTTCCGTGTATGTATATATATAGAACAAAACAGACAAATCTACCTGCTGTCATGCTGAAGACTCCGTGTGTGAATCATGTGTGTGTGTGTGTTTGTGTGCGCAGAGTCACGTCAGTAGGAGTGTGTTGAAGCAGGCAGCAGGTCTGATATCTCTCGTTGGATCTTATCTCGGTGTCCAGATACAGGCAGGAGCTCTGCTGGTTTGCGAGGGCAGTGGAAAGGGCCACTGCTTCAAGACAGTCACAGTTTCTTATCCACAAACTCCTCACTGCACTGTACTGCACTTCAGCGCGCTGCCCATTGGCCTATTTTTCTGTCTGACAATCGCTCGGCCTGCCTTTAAAATTGGAAGGACAGTTGAGCAAAATGATTACATTATGCATAAAACATTCTGCGGTGTCTAATTTTTCATTTCCCTCCTCTGTCTTCTCCTTCTTCTGTTCCGCTTCTCTCTTCCTCTCAGATCCGATGGGAGAAGAACATCACACTTGGGGAACCTCCAGGATTTTTACACTCATGGTGGTGGTATGTATACGTTTCTCTCTCTCTCACTCTTTGTCTGTCTTGACCACACACACGCTCATATTTTTTTAACAGCTCACATTCATACCGTAGAAGTACCCTTGATGGTCTGAAAGAATGTGCAGGGGTGGAGAGGGACAGTAATTGCAGGGAATGCTAAGTGCATCATCTCACACATGTTTAAGTGCTGTACTTCTGCTGCCTCTGATTGACAAGTGAGCTAACTTTTCTTGCTCTTTTATTTAAACTGAACTGTTTTTTTTGTGTGTGTTTTTTAACCTCACATCAAAGTATGCACTCCAATCAAAGTCAAATCTGAGCGTCCCTCTCTCAAAGAATCCAACGCTAAAGTTTTTGCAACTACTTTTTCCACAATGCTTTGGGGGATGTAAACAGAAAGTGTAACGTTGCCATGAATTTGGCGAGATACACTGTGGGCTACAATTTGAGCCCCTATTTGGAGTCACATGTTTGTTAAGATTTTGGCAATTTGGCAGCAAAAAAACAGATTTTGTTTGCAATGTAACCATGGATGTACAAACAACTATCACTGGATTACTTTAACACTAAAAGAAACTTAAAAACTTTGATTTCTATGTGGATTTATGAACTTCTCTTAACGTATAAGTCACGCTGAATCTACAAATATGTGTATCATGCCTGTATGTTTATCCAAGTATGACTCTAAGATCGAGTGCCATCTATGACGCAAATTGCAGGCTTTTAAAACTTAAACTTAAACTTAACTGCCTCTGTGATCTGCATGTCATAGTGTCTGCTGCTCCTGCAACCGCTAACTGTGTTGGTGAGTCGGTTCAAATCAGCGGCCCAAACGATAATAACTAACTTCCTGTTCTTTTTAGAAAAGCTGGCACGCACCTGTCTCTTTCACCTCGGCCACTATTGCACTGCCAACTCTCCCGCTCTAAACCTCCGCTACCATCGTCAAGATTTTGAGACTTTTTTTTAACCTGATGCTCCATTTAACAGAAAACGCCTCTGACGTGGGTTGTTCCCCGGCCTTTAAAACAAAATTGTAAGATCTCTTAATGCTAGATAAATAGAGGACCGTGTTTTCTATCTGGCTGGAAGAACAGGGTCAGTGGGCTTAGTGCCTGACACGTACACTGTTTTTCTCCATGTCTGAATTAAAGGGAGTGGGAACACCCAAATGTAGGATTCCCCCTTTTCCAGTTGTGAGGCCAAGAACTGGAGAGATCCAGCTTTAAGGGAAAGAGGGGAGCAGACATGAAGTGAAGGGGGGGAAGCTGGAAAGGAAGCAGACAAAGAATCAAGCAGGCAAACAGGCAGAGGGGTTGAGAGGCTGAATCCTCAGCAAGGCAGCACGAGAGGCAAAGAGAGCCAGGATAAGAGGTTTGACAGGGCTCGCTTTGTTTGTCATTCACGCTATCCTGCTCATCCCCAAAGCCCCTCGGACGGCCCTGTGTAATAAACCCGGACATGCAGCTTGATTCATTCATCCTCTCTGGCCCCAGTGTGTGTTGTAATTGTGCAGCCTGTTGACACGGTTCATAATGGTCCTTAAAGAGCCTGGCTTCTCTCAACCTGACAGCTCTCAATTGGACAGCTACCAGTA
Source organism: Larimichthys crocea (assembly GCF_000972845.2). Classification (NCBI taxonomy): domain Eukaryota; kingdom Metazoa; phylum Chordata; class Actinopteri; family Sciaenidae; genus Larimichthys; species Larimichthys crocea. The sequence goes on along the minus strand of NC_040027.1, from coordinate 17,403,198 downwards.
ATACTGACAGAATGACATACACAAACATACAGCGCAGCTTAAGTTTGCTCTAGCCTCTGCCCGAACCAATAAGAGGGTTCAGGGAGACTGGCCCAGTGTGTGTGTGAGACTGGGAATAGAAAGGGAAACTGAGCGCTCGTAGTTTGTGTTCTGACTGTATTGATATATTTCAGCACAGTGTGGGAGATGACCTAGTGTGTGTTAGTGTGTTAGTGTCTGTGTGTGTGTGTGTGTGTGTGCCAGAGAGCAGTTGGAGAGTAGGCTGATAATTAGCCAGGCTGAGCAGGGCAGAGCTCCAGTGTAGTATGACCTAGCTGAGGGGCGTCTGTCTGGACCACGCAGCACGTGGACATTGAGACTCACTGGGGGTGGGGTCCGGGGGTCGGCTGGCAGTGGGAGGAGTCCTGTGTCCATCCCCCCACACCCTCCCCTTCAACCTCCAGCCTCCCCCAAAACAAAAGCTCCAGATGGTAGGAAAGCCACCAACCTCCCTCATCCCTCACCCTTCGTTCCCCCTCCCTCAACCTTTGTCTGGAGGCCTGTCCCTTTGTTTGCGGAAGAGAGACCCCCGAACGGATTAACTCTTTGCATTCCAGCCTCTTTTGTGTTAAACAGCCAAATCTAAGACTCTGACCCCGCCGCCACACCAGCCCCACCCCCGATGTCCCCTCCTCAGCACCTCACTGGGGTTTTCTTCCCTCCTGCCTCTGCCTCTGTGGCTGTTTCCTGTAGGACGGCGTTTTAGTGGTGGTGTTTGTGGGGGCTTCAGAATGAGACCAGGGCTGTAAGAGGGGGGAGGGTGGGGGTGTCGGGGGAGGAAGAGGGAAGCTGGTGGTGGGGGTCACTCATCCACATCTGTTGTTATGGGTGGAAGGATAAAGAAAAGGCTCAGCGAGGGCTGCAGGTGTTGATTGTGTCATTAGCTCCTTCTCTATTGGCTGCTGCTAGTTGTCTCCTCCTTATCCCCAAATCGATTGCTTTAACCAGTTTTCACTGGAATACACCCCCCCACACACACACACATACACATACACACACCTCAATACACAAAACATCCCCACGCATACAAACCTCAGCACAACAACAGTATGTAGTCTATGTACTCTGTGTGATAGCCTGTGGCTGAAATTCTTGTTTGTGAGGGGCAGTGAAAACAGTGAGAGTACAGACGCCCTCTGCTCCTAAATGTCTGGACTTCACTTTATAAACACAGGTATCAGACAGTTTTCATCTCTTCCTCCTCTCCTTGTTTCCTTGTATCCTTCTTCTAAATCAGAAAGAAAACATTCACGTCAGCCTCGGCGATGGAGCATCTAAATAAAATCCAATATTAAGACGAATGCAGTTAATTTAAAATGAGCGACATGCTGCTTGTATGTGGCTCCACTTGTTAACAAACTGCTACAAATATATAACAACAAAAAAAAAAGGCTAATTAAGGTTATTTAGCTGGTGTGCCCTACAAGGCAAGTGATGCAGAGTAACTATTTTGGAATAATGCAACAACATTATTCTAAAATCTAATCCAACTCCAGGAGAAATATAGATATCTGAAATCTGGAATTGGTGAAATGTGAAACTGTATCAGTCTCATCTGAACTTTTCACTTCACAAAGAACTAAGGTTTGTTAAAATCTCCATTAATAACAGCAGAATTTCTTTTTTTTTTACGCAGCTGTTGCAATCAGTGGCTGCATAGTAAACCTGCACGGAGCTTTTGTTCGTAGTTTGACAAGCGAACTAGCATCGTCGCACTTGGAAACTCTCTTGACATCTCTGACATTTGAAGTAAGAGAGATTCAGAGAGTCCAAAATAGAAGACGCTAACGTATCAGCTGTGTCCCGCCGTGCAATTTTATATGACCTATGCGGCACAGTTTTGAGACCGGAGGAGATGGTTGCTGAAATGGACCATGACTTTTTCTTCTTGTCTAGAAGGTCTCTCAAATCTGTGCGCAGGTACGTCCTCCAGCTGTATTTGTGACCGCCTATCACCGCACACGCGACTTTATGTTAGTGCTGATTCCTCTGCAGCCGTCACTCTTCTTGCGATGACAGTTTCTGTAATTATTAGCCACAGTCCAAAGGGAGTGTTCCTGATTTACATGGCACGGTGATGCTGTTGTTTCCTCCTGCTTGCTGAATGCAGCGTTGCTGCCAGGAGAATAGCTGGTACTTGAGTCAAGGTAATAAAGACAACTGGAAGGGTTGTGTTTCCCCGCCTCTGCCCTTTGATTGCAGCATTTTGTCCCATTAAGAAGAGCCTGTTCTGATAAGAGGAGGAGACAGCATGGTTGGCTCTCTGTAACTTTATTTTTTTGGACTCTCTGTTTCTTTCACTCATGCTCTGTCTGCCTCCTTATCGCCATCTGTCTCCATCTCTGTCTTCATTTCTATGTATATTTCTCTCTCTTCTGACTCACTGGCTAAAGACGCACACAGGATTATCATGTAGACCTGCCATAAGCAGCTCGTGTGTCTGTCTTTCGGTGTCTTTGTTTACTCTTCTTATTATAATGGAAAAGCACATTGTAACCACGGCTTTGTCAGACCACAGTTAATTGCAAATAATTATCGTGATGGCATTTCATTTTAGTAATTGTCTTCTTCTGGACGGCTGGACGCTAATCCCTTCCTCCTCTGTTCTGGATACAAAGTGTGTTTGTGATTGTGTGTGTGTGTCTGTGTGTGTTCTGACAGTGCCAGCTCATATTTTTATAGCCTTGTTTCTCATTTGAATGAATTAAAAAAAAGAAGAGTTTGCATGACTCAAAGCTGCAATTTGAATCTCTCCTGTGACTCTTCAAAGTAAGAGCAGTTAAAGTTTTCCTTCATAGAGAGTTGTGTGGCTCTACTACCCCATAATACCATAAAGCGCTTTCCCATGATGAGATGATTAGATTGAAATGATTAGATAATTGGATAGAAAATTTACTATTACAAGATTTCTTGTAGACTGCTGGCGCTAATTAACCGCGAATGTTGACTTCCCAGATAATTTCTAAAGATTAGTGTCTCTAAAAAGGAAGCGACAACAACTATGACATGGGCTTTCCCTTTTGAATGTGGGTGGGATTGTCAAATCAGAGCTAACAATGGTCCCATCCAGACTGTGCCTGGATTCAGTCCCAGTGATACATGAGATGGTACAGTAGATGGGAAGGTTTTTCCCCCCCTTTGAACACACAAGATCTGCCTTTCATTAGCACAATATTAGAGTAATAATGCTCGCTAATCTAACACCTTTCCATACCTAATGGCTCCTTTCAGCTACTTTTCTTCCCATTCTAGCTTGAATCCTATGTGTAAAATAAAATCAGAATAATGAAAGTCTTGGTTTAGTCTTCTTGTCCATCAGTGATCCTCCTTCAGATTACGCGGAGACACACAAAATGAGATTTCCCCCACGTGGCTCAGTCAGATGCAGGTCAGCTGTTCAAACCGCAATATATTTCAGACGTCACAGGCCGCGAGATGTTAGATCACCTTTCCCTTACCCCTGCGTCTGTACCTGGTTGTCTTTCTCTGTAACAAACTGTAACCTGCGTCCCGTTTCATTTCCCTGCGAGCTGATTGGATTTGTGACGGTCGCGCCTTTTTCATCGCGGCTCGTGTCTTGACAGAGCAGCAATCTCTTTAACACCAAACCGATAGATATGATAATGTACACTGGCTTTATTGTCAAGTGGCAGGAGGGCAGCACAAGACACATATGTGTTCACCACCATCTTTGCACAGTCCCTCTCTGTTCCTTCAGTGCCCTAGTTGTCTAGCGGGGATCCCAGCGCTCGCAGAGCGCCTCAGGGCACCGTCTCTGTCTTTTAATCTTTAAATACTTTAATATCACATTTCTATTGTAGTTCTTCTGCTGGGTATCATGTGCAGGAGGTCTTGTTTTCCTTGATGCCCTCGAATAAAAAAAATTTAAAAAAAGAACATAAGGGAAAGTGTAGATCAACAGTGTTCTGTAATAACTGTATTTTGGAGATAATAACACTAAACCATGAAAATCAAACATCTTGTTGTTCAATGAAAAATGACAACATGTGACAGGGTGCTAGTGAGCGACAGTTACGGGCGATCAGCTAATATTTTCTGCTCCATTTCGCAGTCTGTCATATCAAGTGTCACAGCTGCTCCTAACATCAGCACAAAGAATGCGTGTAACAGTTTATTTGCACCTTTAAATGGCAGCAAGAATTTCCTCTCATGACTTCAGCGGTTTCTTTTCTTCTTCTTCTTTTTTTTTTTATTTATACGCTGTCCATGAAATCAATATCTTGAAGAAGGAGAAGTCCTTAATGTGGACCGACTTAGCAGGTACTTAATTCCAGTGCAGTAATTAAGGGTCCATTTGGAGTGGGACCTGGTGGCCCCTGCTGCCCTGAAGGAGTGGGATTGGTCTAATTAACTAATATGAGTATGCCTGATTGGGTAGTAAGTAACATAATCACAGCTGATTGGTCAATAACGTGCAGGTCGCCAGGGCAGGCTGAGAGGAACATTTGGCATCCTGCACTCCCCGGATAAAAGCTCTCTGGAGCTGAGCTGCAGGCTTCAGGCTGGACTGTAGGACGGTGTGGTGGCCAAAGTGGCAGCTGCAGTATGGAGGGTTCCTGTTTTTCATATGGCTCTTTAATACGGATTGATATTGACCTTCAATACTTTTTAAGCGCTTGCTGACTGTCTGTTGTGTTAAAGATGGAAAATTGTCAAGTAAAGCTCTAGGCAAGTAATTCTTTAGGCAAATATGCAAATAAATCAGTTGTTCCAGCATCTCAAATGTAAATATATTAAAATAATGTTTTAATTTGTCCTCTTTTATGATTAAATATATTAAAATAATGTTTTAATTTGTCCTCTTTTATGATAGGAAACTAAATATAGTTCTTTTTTTAACAAAACAAGTCATTTAAATATGTAAACTCGAAATTGTCACTGACAGTATAAAGAATGGACGGCGTATCTGTGACGTCACCCACAGGTTTCCGAAGTGTGGTGACTCACAGCGCTGCCATCTTGCAGCAGTCCTGCCTCTTACGATTCCCGGCTAATCTAAAAATCAGCAAAGACGCGGATCACTGCAGACCTGAGGTGGGCTGGATGCTCAAACAAGCCATCTGTCATCAATCAAAGCGGCCACTATGTTAATTATGCATAACTTATGCAGCCTTAATATAATTATAAAAAAAAAAAGCTGTCATGAATGGGGAAATTAGCTATAGAGACCAAAACTGCCAGGCTGTAAACATGTTTATTTCTGCTGTGAAGTTGGACATTGTAACGTGGGGACTTGCTGCCGCAATCATATTTTATTTGCAGATTCCCGCACATTGCTCTTACGTTTAAGACATTTGTTGAATTGGTACATCAAACTTGTGCTTCGCTCTCAACAGACCCACTTCTAGACTGTTTTATTCCTGCAAAGTTCTTGTATGATTGCTGATGTTTTAAGGCACCATTTACATTTACTGTCACATTAGTCTCCCAGTGTGCAATGATTCACTTTAGTTTTTGTTGCTATGTTGTTGTTTTTTTACCTTTATCAAAATCAAAAAAGATACTCTCACCGATGCTGAACACAAAGTAATCTTTTAAACACACTGCTGCTTTCAGACAGGTTGGGCTTGCTTTGCTCAGAAAAATGTGTTTGCATCTCTCAAAAAAAAAGCTATAATTATAGTATTGTACTGAAACTCATGTATCTTATTCATACCAGTATTTAAACATTACAAACATAAAAATTGTCTGAATAGATCTGTTGTACCTCCATCAATCCATTTTAACCACTTTAACTCAGAACACTGTACACAAACTCATCTCCATTAGGGAACAGCAACTATATCCGCATCAGAGACACACAAACCAGGATCATTATATGTCCGTGGATCACACAGTTAAAGTGTCTAACTGCTGTCGCTCTCTTGTCCTGTGTACACAGTGTATTCTGGGATCTGTACTGCGCTGCCCCGGACCGGAGGGAGACATGTGAACATTCCAGCGAGGCCAAGGCTTTCCATGACTATGTGAGTGAACTAAAGCAACCCTCCAGTTGTGTACGAGAGGCACAAACACACACACACACGCATACACACATGCACTCACATATGCTTGTGAGGACATATAAGCACATGCAGAGTGTGTATCAGAGAGAGAAGAGGACTATTCTCTCTGTGATAATGCTGCTGGTTCATGTTTTGACATGTCTGGTCTGCGTGCTGCAGCCTCTGTCGAAGCCAGGACAGAGCCAGACGTCTGAAATAGCATGCTTTTAAAAATGCAGCACCTATGAACACCACTTGTATATTTTATGGGAAAGCCCTTAGACTTCTTATCTTTTAATTTTTAAAGCGTGATGTTGAGTCTTCATGCCAGATTTCACAGCCTTGATTGGATATCAGTTTTCTAACATCAGCCTCCGCAGCATAAAGGTGTAGCTCATCTGCTGGCCGCACTTCCTCAAAACGGTGACCCCTGACTCCTTCAGGTCTCAGAGAAACTGCCGTCCTGGGGGTGAAAGGTCACGGCACTGCCTGGCTATTTATTGGTCCACTCAAGGCTTCAGTAAAGGTCAAAGCACATAAAGCAGCTGGTCGAGCACACAAGCACATTAACGCACACATTGGCAAACAATACATATACACATAGGACACATTTAGAGCTGGACGGGCTTTGGTCGTTGTGGCTGCAGGGGATGGACGGGGTGATGAGAGGTCAGGGTCCACGCCCCTCTTGACCCTCTCATCTTCTGAAGAGTCGGATCAGTCGATCAGTAACCTATCGAACACACACACACACATACGAGAAGAGTTGGTTGATGTACGAGCGGATCGACTGCCAATGGATGTTCTTGTTATTCCAGCTCTCGTTACCACAAATGACCATTTTGAGGTCGCTCGCGGACTCTCACTTTATGTTAGCTTGTGTTTTAAAATGGATCCACATACTTTATCTTCCTTTTTGGCTTGTCCACACTATATTCAATGTTTGCACTGTGTTGCCTGAGACGTATTTGACTGAGGATTAGGATGTTGACCGGACAGACTGCCTCGACTACTAGATTATCATCCCACCTGGGCAGAAGTGAAACCTGAAATGGATTAGAGGCGCTATTCTTACCATACGCTTTTCGTTCAGTCTGTTTTAGCCCGTAGCCAGTCACCCATTCAGATGAACTCTCTTATGAGGTTTGACAGCAAAAGTGTGAGCACTTGTCAGCCGAACAGATTACATTTGTTGTGCATGTACTATGTGCGTGTGTACGTGTGTGTTGGCACGAGTCGATGCGTGTGTCTCCGCACCCCGTCTGTCTGTGTGTGCGTGTGTGCATGTGTTGGACCACCATAAGATTAATTACATGGTTAATTAAACCTAGTAGTTAATTAAATCTGACAACTGTGTCTAATTAATCTAAATGCAATATAATTTCCTACACCTTTCTCCAGAGGTAGGCCAGCTGGATACCTGCATGTCAGCTCTTTAACGGCTCCGGTTTGACAGGCTTGGTCAATATATGGCTCAACTGCAAGCTTCAAATTCAGCTGCTGTAAAAGACGTGTTTTAAAGGTCCATGTGTTTCAGTCTGTGGCTACATAAATTAGTCAGCTGAGAGTCAGGATCACAAATTCTGCTGTGTGTTTGACCAGAGAGAGGAATAAGCCAAAATGCAGACATACACGAAGACACCATGAGGTCTCGTGAGCTCGTTTTTTAACAGGACGAACGCAGAACTTTGTTGTGGTTCAAGGATTCAGACGCTGCTGTTTGACCTTCAGCCTGGCTCAAGTTCAGGAGGTCAGGAGTGCGTGAGCTGTCTGACTCAGAGGGCTGATTTGTTGGTGATGCATTCAGGAGGAAAAACATTCAGTGATTTAATTAGCTGCTAGCCTTTAATCCCTCAGTTTTCCGTTTTTTAATTACCAATAATGTGGAAAAATCATGTTATTCCATCTTCTTTCAACTCCTCGTCGAAGCTTTATGATGTTTTCACAGAGTCAATTATTCAAATGCGAGACTCCATGATTGTTTTGTTTCAATATTTTCAACAAATTGCGATATAGTGCATCAGTTTTTTTGGTACATATTTCTCCAAATTTCAGACTCAAACATTTGCTGGCATCTTCACTAGAGTTTAAAATAAAGTTATGCGCCTCTGAACAGTGTTTGTCTGCACAGCATGAGTTGGTAATGACTGACCCAGGGGGCCGCTGCTTTTTAGTGATGCTACTTTATAATCAATTTTTTTTTTGGGCGTCTATTTTTGATCATAAATGTTGGAACTTTAACCCAGAGTGACAGTCGACAGTAAAGCACGACAACAAAGTGTGTGTGCATGTGCAGAGGGTGTGGACAGCAGGAAAATGCTAGGTGTGTGTGAGCACATGTGCTTTTTGTGACTGTTACCGCCCGCACATGTGTGTGTGTGTGTGTGTGTGTGTCTTTGTGCGTTTGTGTGACAGACAGAGAGAGAGAGAGTGTCAGGGTCGAAGCGTGTGAATCCCCAGGGTGATGAGGGGTCTGTCTGTCTCTGATTAACTCTGGCTCCTTGGTCCCCGCAGACCGACGGCCTGATCAAGTCTCTATCACGGCCCCTTGCTGATAACGGCTCCCTCATTCCCCCCCAAGTCCCCCTGGATCACAGAGTGAAAAACAACACGGCTCCCAGGAATCACACACAGTCTGCTTTATGTGTGTGTGTCGCGGATTGTGAAAAGAGGAATGTGTGCGAAGATAAATTGTTTTTATTTATGTTTATTTTTTTATTTTTTTAAACATAATTTATCGTCCTTTCTGGTAGCTTAGCTGTCAGTTTGTTGTGGATAGCAGTGAGAAAATATCAGTGCTGGGATATAAAATTGATATTTAGGAACACAGTTTTGTTTATTTGTTTCCTGGAACTAATGTGGTTGCTAGGCAACATTGAGCCAGAGTAGAGTCTTAGTTACAGATTTGGTTTGGCTCAGCACAGTTTGGCTCAATTTGGCCTCGGTTTTAAAAGCAACCTCTTACTCAGCCCCGTCCTACTGGCCCCCATTGTGAGCGATGATGTAGACTTTGTGGATTCTCCAGTTTGGGAAAGATAATGGAATATAATGTGCTAATCCTCAGATCTGGGGACTGGTTGACAGCTAATCCAGGGGAATGTGGTGGGATTGGAGCCCTGGCCACACTCCCAGAACTGGAGGCCCTATGACTAGCTGGATCGCAGGTTGGCTTCACCCCTGGATGGTGAATCTGCAATCATTACACTCGCGTGTAAACACTTGCTTGTGTGCAGGCCGCGCGACCACAATCATATGCAAATGAATGCTTAAAGTAAGCGAGATGATACTGTATCATAGCGAGCTGGAACAGAAGTGAAGTCTTGTTCCTCTGTAAAGTAATTTAAGTGGTCTCTCTTGTCGTCTTAATTGTTAGAGTTGTGTTGCTGTCCTTCCTCTTCACGTTGCCTTTTAATCATGTTTATTTCTTAAAAAGAGATCCGCACATCTTATATCCTCTTTTCCGTTGGAATTTGGACGTTCCTCAAACGAGCACTTTGTTGAAGAAACGGCACGTCTTTAGTAACTCAATATGAATGATTAAAGGACGGCAGCTTTGTGATGAAGAAAGCATACATATTGACGAGTGAGCAGGCACGGTTGTTCACACACACACACGCACACACACATTCTTGCTCACATTAAAGCAGGCAGAAGAATGAGTCTCTGTTTTCTCTGAAACACACACACATGCACACACTTGCAATCACAGACAAACAGTCTTTCAGGAAGTGATACACTCGGCCTTGTTGTCGCAGACATTTTGCTTCGACCCAGCCAGAGGTCGCAACCCCGAACATCTGCGATTCGTGCCTATCCGGGGTTCATTGCCTGCGGAGTGTCACAGATTTAGTGCCACAAGTGCGTCATTCACATCGCAGTGGTTCACCGACTCTGCTCGGCTCTCTGCTTTTTGATGGGAACTGTCACGATGATGGTTTACATAGTAATACATTTGCAAATCTGATCTGAAATCAATTAAAAAATTAATGTCAAAGTCAAATATCGAGCACAAATGGCAAACAAGCTTTTCTCTTGAATACATCTGGACTTTGCACTATTCTTTTTGGACAAAACAAACTATTTAAACACAAATTGGGCATTTCTTACTGTTTTTAGACATTTATAGACTAAAGGATCATTAACTATTCCTTTAATAGATTAATTTTCTGATTAATCACTTTGAGGTACCATGTACATACTGTATGTCTTTTTTAGTTTGTCAGTCCAAAGCCTGACGATATTTACTTTACGATCGTATAAGACAGCAACAGGAGTGAATCCTCACATCTGAGAAAGCTGGAACAAAATATTTACTTTTAAAAGACTCAAATGATTAATCAATTATCAAAATTGTTGTTGATTAATCAAGTGATTGTTTCCGCTTTGAATGAACTCATCTAAATCAAAAAACATCATGAAAAGGAGAGTTTGCCTCAGCCCTAATCTGATCTGTTCCCAGCATGCAGCGTGCAGACAGTATATAGACGGAGGTGCACTGTTGGCTGTTGCCCGGGGATTCTTTGAGAGGGTTAAACATTTGTTAGGCTGGACCACAGTAACAGGTGGCACAAGGGGAGGAGCTGCACTCTGTAAACAACCGTTGATGGCCAAGCCTTTGTCTGGACTCTGTGTGTGATTTCGAGTCTGTTTTCTGTCTCCACAACTCCCTGTGTTGTCGTACCAGGTGCTCGCTCGCCTAATTTCAACGCCACACGTCTGCTGAATCCCTTCCTTCCCTTTCATAGCTGTCTTTGTCTCTGTCCTTTCCACCAAAGACAGAATTTACTCATCCTGCACCGTTTTTTCCTGCTTCAATTCCTCTCAGGTCTTTTTCACCACCAACAACACCCCCCCCAACACACACACACACACACACACACACACACACACACACACACACACACACACACACTCCCTCTTCACCCTCCCCTCTTTCTTTCCTTTCCTCTCTGTTCTACGCTCTCTTTCTTATTCCTCCCCCTCTCTCCTTTTTTGCCCCATCCCTCCTCCCGCCGCCCTCCCCCTCTCTCAGAGGAGATTGATTGGGTAATCTGGCTGGGTGCCAGTAGTGCCCGCTTTTTTGCTCGGGGGAAGGAGAAAAGCGGGGGCGACATGACGACATGCAGGAATAATAATAACATCCATAATATAGGCAGAGTAGGTATGGATGGAGGGATAGAGAAGAGAGAGAGAGAGAGAGAACGGAGGAATGGAGTCAGCGTTGGCACAGCGATGTCTTCTTTATACAGATCCTCCCGGCCGTTTAAATATAGCCTACACACAAACGGCATGCCACAACATTGTGTCTCCATTTCTGTCCGTCTCTATCTGTCTTTCCGTCTTTCTGTCCCCTCCCTCACCTCCTCCGTTTTTTTTTTTGCGCCTGTGTCGTCTTTTAATATCAAACAGTGCGTGGAGTGCAGGCTGCAGGCAGACGGGCGTTGAGCGAGAGGACGCTGTCTTTGTGTGCCGTTGTTTACCTTTGTTACCGTCTAAATGAAAAAGGCCAGTTGGCTCCTCTGTCTGTGTATACCTTTCTCTATCTGAGGGAAGCAACAAAGCCTGAAAGTGCTGCCCTCAAGCTGTGTGTGTGTTCGGCTGGAGGTCTGGAAGTGACAGAAGCAGAAGATCAAATATTGTTTATGATTCCCTTCCTCGCAGGTTCATTCTGGAGCAAGCTTAAAAAAATGTGCCGCGGTTTAGCATTTGATCTCGAGTCTGCGAGCGAGAGCTCCCCGGATCTGTGTTTGACAAGAGACAGACATGAAGACAGACATATGGAGACAGCAAACCAGGGACAGGGACACAACGACAAGCGACAGAAGAGACGGAAAGAGGGGAGCTTGGGGAAGGTGGGAGGAAGATGTATCAGTGTGCAGGAAGAAAGAAGTGTCTGAAGACACTGGGGACTCGGTTTGAAGTCTGCATTTTTCACAGTTTATCTGAGTTTTGGTTCTAGCTATGCTTCTCGCTAGCCATGAAACCGCCTGAGCAAAGTTATTGTAGGATCCAAACACTGCAGCGTTCAGCCTTCCTCTCCTTCCATTGCCGCTTTCCTACCCGTCCCCATTTAATTTCTCTAACCCTGTTACCCATGAATGCCCTCTTAGTTGCAGCATCATCATCCATAAAATTTAAACAAATGCTTTAAATGAATACTACATTCTGGGAAATAGTGTAAACTCCTCAGGGCATTTGTTTATCTCTTCCAGTGAAACTAGGGTGAATGCTGCCAATTCTGTTTTAGTCCCGTGTAGTCATTTTCAGGAAATAAATTATGGTTCAATAATTAAAAAAAGCAACATCCATCACTTGTTTGCCTCGACTGTAACCGGTTTACTGTGGAGGATTGAAGTGAGCAATTTGTCAAGGGGTTGGAAGTTCGAGGGCGACCTTCCATGCCGGAGGTGTTTGTGTCTGTGGTGGTTTTCTCCTGCCAAGCCGGCATCTCCTGACAGCGCTCAGACATTTATACACACACACAAATGCCCGACCATCTTTGAAGTTCACCAACTGATGACTCCCAAACCACATCCACTTACAGTATCCATTAATCCATTGTGTAAAAAGACCCTGTCCTGCACAAAATGGCATAAATTACAGCAATTATGATGCTTCTGCTGTGTTTGCTTCTGCTTAGTTTGAACTTTCCTTTGGCAACCTGCGCTGACTTTGTGTTTTTATAACTTTGTGCCCTAGGTCTGTGAGGCGAGGGCAGAACAGCTTGGCACAATGTCTCGACACTGTACTCTTTTGCGAGCATTTAACGGTTTTAGTAAATTTCAAGGAAGGTTTTCCTTCAAAGTGACGCGACGCTGCCCGTCTCCAGTCGACTTTCCCAGCTGTGGAGCTGCCTGTTCTCTCTTCCCAGAGCAAAAAGCTTGGAGCGGCGCTCCATTACTGCCGTTCCTCATTAGGTCTAAAACACTGACGATGGTTACGGGGATTGTCAGACGGGTCCTAGGGAGTGAAACCTATCTTTAAACATACACTCCTGTTGGTTAACCCCAGGAGCTGAGAAGCCGTTTCCTTCTTTTACGCCAAGTCCCTAAATTAAATCAGCCAACACTGGAGCTGCTGCAGTGGACATAACTTAAAAAAAAAAAAAGTTAGGTTTTAAAGTCAAACCTAATTGCTTGCTGATATACAGGTCCATGAGCGCACGTTAACTGTCCACTGAGGACGTTAGTGTTTGGCAGTGCAGGGCGGACATGAAGAACTGAGTATGATCTGTGGAAGGGTGTGAGGACATGTTAACAGCTCTAAGATGATGGATTAAACAGGAAAAACACTTCATTCTTTTACATTACTTGCATTATGTGCTCAGCAATCCACAAACATAAAATATCACCCCGTTATATGAAAAAAGGCTGTTAAATTCTAATAGTCTTTGACCGAGCGATAGGTGCTTTTCTGCATAATATGTGTCTCGAGACGCATTAAACCAAATATGAAGTTCTGTGAAGTTGTGCCAGATGTTTACGAGAATATTTGCTGTACAGTTAGTCTAACCTTTTATTCAGCCCTGAGTAGTGTCTGCAGGTATTCCTTTCAGGCTGCATACATCCCCAGCTGCCTTCACCGATAAGGTAGGGCAGCCTGTAGGTCGTAGCAGGGAGAGTCAGGGAACATTATTCAGAGAAACTTTACTAAGAATATCAACCTGAAACTGTAAAAGTGAGGGGGACAAAAATAGGGTTTTGAAATGTAAGGGGGACCCCAGTGGAAAGTGTAGACAGGACGGTTTGTGGTTGACTTTAGAGCTTCCTCGCGCAGTGTTTTGTAGTGATACTTCCAGTGGTTGATGGCGCGTTCGACTGTGTTTGTTCCACGCGCCTGAAAATAACCCCTTTATTTTGACACAAGCGCAAATTTTCATTTGTTTCCTCATTACCGTCACTAACAGAGGTTGATTACTTGTTTTCTCAGTCACCAAACATTCCTGTCATAGATGTCATAACATGAACCAAACATTTAGTCGGTTTAGCAGTTTATTTGATTATTCCACATGCTCGTATTTACGTGTTACAATACCACATGCCACAGCAGGATCAGCAGCTTTTTTTTATTTTTTAAAGTTAGAATGCAAATGCAGCAGCTTTAAATTGCTGTGAGAAATTAATAAATATGCTTAATTAATAAGTAACTTCAGCTTCTATTCTTCCCTCAAGTCAGAGCTGCTTCACACTCTGGAGTTTCATCCTGTTATACAGTCTTTATTTTTTTTTCTAAAAGTCAGTCACTCCTTTTTCTTTTCTTCCTCGCGTCTTTATCCGCTCTTAAAATCTTCCTCCTCCTTCTCACACACACTTTGTCCTGCCCTTTCTCCTTTGCCTCTGCCTCTCTTTGTGGCTTGTAGCTGGCAAACGTTGCAGCCTGGCACAGTGTGTCCCTGGCACAGCGTGTGTGTGTCTCTGTATGTGTGTCTGCTGTCTGCTGCACAGCTCTGCCAGTCCACCAGTCTCAAGTACCAGCTGGGCACCCGAAACTCACAACCAAAATAAACTGGCCGCGCTATCAATGAGCCCATGGGCTGAAACGCGTGTGCAGAAGTGTGTTTGTGCGTGCGTGCGTGCGTGCGTGCGTGCATATACTTGCGTGTGTTCGTGTGTGTGAGGTGCTGATCGGACACCCTGCTTATTAAAAGTCTCATTGAGCCGAATAGTGAAACAAACACAGTCCTTCCTCAGATGAATGCCTGAGATGTTCGCCTGTCTCAACTTTGCATTACACTGAGGCCCTCCCTGCAAGGATTAAAGACTAAAACAATTACAAAGCCTTATTTGCAATTCAAATTCTCCTAAATGCAGACTTAATCCCCATTTTCCAAAGGCAGCAATACTGAGAGGCAGAATAAATGTGTGAGAGAGATCCAGTTCAAGCCTCTGTCGGGGTTTCTGTTGCTAAAATAACACTTATAAGTTATCGGGGGGGCGGAGTCGAGGTGGTCGTGGTGGTGGAGGGGAAATGAATGAATGTGTTTGAGCTGGTTGAGTTATATTCGGAGAAACTGTTTGTTTCTGT
Organism: Larimichthys crocea; assembly: GCF_000972845.2. Taxonomy (NCBI): domain Eukaryota; kingdom Metazoa; phylum Chordata; class Actinopteri; family Sciaenidae; genus Larimichthys; species Larimichthys crocea. The sequence goes on along the minus strand of NC_040027.1, from coordinate 17,388,130 downwards.
TAAAAGCTTGTCTTTGTAATGACAGGATAAATGCACAGAATCAGCAGGGGAGTCGCTGATTTTTACACCGCTCGTGCAAAAAAGACAGAGAGAGAGAGAGAGAGACATGCTCACGTTCCTCTGGAATATTTGCATTTCATTTTAATTTGTGTGTATTTACATATTCGCGCACGTGTGCATTAAGGTGTGCTAGTGTCCTGATGGCGGGGGCCACAGCGAGCTTGCTTTACTGCTGCCCAGGGTATATTTACAGACAGTGACTTTAATGCAGTGTAATGATTATTTTTATTCCAGGTACTTCGGCAGCCCGTTCGCTCTGAGTGGAATGACTCCCCATTGGCCCACTGATTACCTCTGTGGCTGCTGCCACACCTGGCTCCTTCAGCTCTCCTCCTCTCTCTCCACCATTACACCTTCAGAAACCACCACCACCCTCCCCTTTTATTACTATACCTTCAACTGTTCGGCTCTATCAGCCTCTACATTCAACAGTGGGGCTACACCTTCATTTTCTTTGGTCTCTTTCTCTGCTGCAACACCTTTATCATCTCCTCATCTCCTCCTTGCCTTCCTCTCCTCAACCATTACACCTTTACTCTTCTACCTTTCTTAAATTAACACCATGATTTCAACACGCTGACTGTATCTACCGCCGCACCTTCGTAGCTTTTCTTTTGCTCTCCCTGCTTTAACACCTTAAAGCATGAAAACATGCTCTTGCTTTTGCAAGTCTGGGAAGTTGTCTGCAGAGGTGTGCAGATGTTGTCCACGTATTGTACTGTACTGGAGGGAAGTGGCACGTATTTCAAATCAAAAAGGAGTGACTAGATGAAATACTGCGATATTTATGATCACTTTAAAGGTAATAAAGGAGAAGAAGAACATGTAAATTAATTGTGATGTTTCAAGAACAGATGTCCACATTTCTTTCCCTCCTCATCTGAATGTTTCAAGCCAGATTCATGTTTATTTACTGACCTTTCAGCAGTGTCTTCATCTCCTGCTTTCCATTTCATCAAACCTTTCTCGTGGCTCTCACCTCGAGTTTGGTTGTACATCACTGTTCTTTAACAGAAGGAGAAAAGCAGTTTACTCAAACTTCTTTATCAGTTAACATGACATTATCTTTGGACCACTTCTAATTGTCGCTAGATTCTGATTGTTAGACGTAATTACAGAAAGAACAGAAACAACCTTGAAATGATTTGCAAGGAGTAATGAGCCAATGTTTCTTGGAACCGTTTTATATTTAAAAAAATGTTTTTTTGGCAACTCTTTAAAGACTTTAAAAAAACAGCACTTCAGCTTGAGTCACATGTTTTAGACTCCTTCCCGCCTCGCACGTTTACACACTGACGTTACACTTTAAAACACATCTTTGTCAGCTTTTACAGACATACTGAAGAATAAGTGTTTATGACTTTTAATTGATTGTTAGCTCAACAATTATCATTTTAGCCTGTGCTCACTGTTTTAAACCTGTGTTGCCTCAGACTATGGGTAGTTGAACAATGTTACACAGATTTAGAACAGAATAGGCTTGGGGTGGATATGATTGTGCCTCTGATGAGATATTGAAGGTTTTTGAAGGATATTGAAGAAGTGCTAATATATCTGTGTACGTGTGTGTGCACGTAAGCGACTGTTTGATGAGGTATTAGTCAGCTTTAAGGTCAGCGCAGGGTCAAGGGTTAACGTTTAGGGTTTATTCTTCTGGAAGCAAATCCAAAAAATCTACATCATGTACTTACAAACAAGTTCAAAGTGTGAACTTTAGACCTCGACACTGCTGTCTGGATATAAGCCTTCATATCGGTTATTTATATCTCTCGTGATTAAGTTCAGTGGATATATAGGGCAGCGCATCTGTTTCGTTATTGACTGAATGTTTGGACTTATTTAAGCTCCAGTGTGTGTTCATGTATGTATGTGTGTATTCGTAAATACCAAGAAAAAACCCAAGGACTGAAAGTTAGACTGTGTGTGTGTGTGTTTGCATGCTCACATACTTTACATGTGTTATTCCTCTTTTGTGTCTCGTCCTCGCTGCTTGATCTGTTTACCGCATCAGATCTTTTTCTGTAAAAAGTGACATTTTGGAATAAAGAGATCCACAACACTGCACTCTGTTGCACCCTGAAAAGGTCAGCTTTCACTGAAGGAGTGTGCGCGACCAGCCGACGCTCTGCCAGAGACAAGAGAGGGAGTGAGAGAGAGAAAGAAAGAGAGAGAGAGGTTTCTTCTGAACAGTTTGGTTGGTTGTACTGTAGATTCCTGCTTTTGTGTTGACTCGGTTTGGACAATCGCTTGTGGTTCTTGTGATGTGCTGAACTGAGCTGCTCTCTTCTGTGCTGAACTGTTCTGCTGGATGCTGTAATCTCCTCAGTGCATGGCCAGATTACTGTCTGCTCCATATTGTCTGGTGGCAGGCTGCAGGATGGAGAGATGGCAGGAGGAGGGGAGAGAGGGAAGGATGGAGGAGGCTGTGATTTGCTGCTACATAAGGAAGATTACCTTTTTTTTATTATTATTATTAATGTATCCATCTGGACATTTGCTGTATTTGGTTGTTTGTCCAGTCTATTTATTTGTGTATAAACCTCATGAGATTTCAAGGCTGAGATCAGACATATGTGTTATTTCTCAAGAGTTGTCAACCAAAAGGCTGAATCACAATGTAACATAATCACGATTAGATTATATTAAAGTGTAAAATTCCCTGTGAGACTAATCCTGGGAATTCATTGCGCTATTTATCCAGAACATGAAATTATTATTTTTCTTTTTTTTGTTTTTTTTTTTAATTGAATGATTTTCAGTAAAGAAAAAATAAAGAAATTTGAGTATTCATTGTGGCCCCACCACCCCCACCCTTACACGCGTCTTCCTCTCCATCTCTTTCTGTCTCCTCTGCGCTCCGTGCAGAAATGATTTCCATTCCTGCTGAATTAATGAGGTTCTGCTGAACTGAGAAAAGGCAAAGGGAGTGTGTACACACACACACACACACACACACACACACACACACACACACGCAGGCAGGGAGACACACATACACAGTCAGACACACACACATTCTCACAGTCACATATCTACCACAGCCATATTTAAGTCCATACTCACACATGCACACAGCGATTCACTGAAGCTTGGACACTTTTCTGCCGTTTCGAAACTGAACAAACAGGATTTTGTCTTAAAGTAAATTTGACGACACAGAGCCCCCCCCCAAAAAAATCTACATGCAACTGGTTTTTAAGTGCACGCACACACATGCACATATATGAAGATAACACACACACACAACAAACATGCAGCCTCATGTGTCGGGCCCCATAGCTGGGCCCAGTCACCATGGTAACACACCACTGTGTGTATTAAATACTACAGTGGTTTGGGACTGTTGGAGGTTGTTAAACACGCCACCACCCCAACTCCTACCCCATCCTCTTACACACACACACATAAATGTCATACAACAACTGAAGTCCCGATACTCATTTTCATTAACTAATAACCTCACACGACGCACGGACAGGAAAGCCAACGGATGGCTCAAGTCTGGTTCATGCATTGTAAACGCAAAACAGTAGAAACACATGTGAAGGAGCGCGCAGTCAAAAGGATGTAATTGCGGTGCAAGCGGCTGTTGTTATGTGCCAGCTTGTGCGCCACTTGAAAAGCTCCATCAAGGATTGGCTTGAACAAAAGAGGAGCAGAAAGTACCGGCTGATTCTGCCGAGGAGGTTCTTCCTCGTTGAGCTGATTTTTACCCCCCTCCCTCCCCCGCAAAAGCACGACGACTGATGTGTGGAGTTTTCAGGTGTGCGAGAAGCATGAACACAGAGGTACGCGGACCACATCTGGTCACATGTGTGCCTTGAAACAAGAGTGTTGGTAACACAGACTGTACGCGGAGTGAGCTTTCTTTCTGGCTTATTTTCTTTGTTTTTACTTCTCTGTCTTCCTTGCTTGCTTTCTTCATTAAATGCACATGATCATGCACATTCATCCGCGCACACAGAAAAATGCAACCTCTCTCCTTCTCCCCGCTCTCTGCTGTCTCAGTGTTTTTCTTTCCCATTTATCATCACTGAAGCAAAGGAACCGATTCCAATTTCATGTGTTTTCATTCCATTCCTCTATTTGCTTATTTCTTCATCCCCCTGTCTCTATTTTGATCTCAGGCAACCAGTCAGCAGTCAATAATCTGTTAAATAGCATTGATCGCCACCATTTAGTTTCCTGGCCAGCTACTTAGGTTGTAAAGCTGATCAATGGCTTTGAATGGGAACCACCTAGATAGCGGATTGACTGCTGGGACGCGCTCTGCAATCATATCATTTGTCTTCATTTGCTGTTCAATTATTTGTTGTAATGGTTGCTGTCAAAAACAGCCCCATGCTGGCCCACAATGGCACACCGAGCCTAAAACTGCAGAGTGCACGCTGAGCCGACGTGCCCGACTCACTCTGCTCACCTTGACTCTGTGCCCGCCTGCCTGCCCCCCCTCCTCGTCTGCCGCTCACAGTCACTGCTGCTAGAGGAAAGACATTATATAGTAAACAGCATGAAAGGAACAGTATCACATGTCGGAGTGAGTATAGGAGTGTGTTCCCGTGTGTGTGTGAGTGTGACTTGTGAGTGCATGCAGATGGTGCTCATTCCTGGATGTGTCAATGAAGTTTGACCCAGACTGGACTTCCTCTGCCCAAGAGCCCCTTCCTGAAATCATCAATCACTTGTTGGAGAACGTTGTTGCGTCCACGTGTGTGTACATTTATGTGCTGGTGGGAATGCTGGATGAGTTCAGAGTAAAGTTGCACTTTTTAAAACAAATTATTTTCCGTATGTTATTCCCCATTATCTCTCCACGCATTCCTGTCACTCTTCAGCTATCTCTATCAAATTAAGCTTGAAAAGGCCAAATAAATAATCTAAAAAAAACCAAAACAAATTATTGATCATAAAGACTCATTATTTGCATAAGAAGTCTGGGAATGTATTAGTGTTTATTTTGCATATTAAGAATGGCTGAAAAACCACAACACTTGTGTATTTTAACCATTAATTGTCATTTTGAGGGACACCGGTGCATAATCAGCTGCATATTTCCATTTTCTCCTAAAGTTTCCCTTCACTTTCTACGACCAAAGACGTTTTCTGGGTAAAAATCTTTTATTTTGGGGGTAAAAATTGTTAAAAAATGATAAAACTTACTTAAATGGCATGTCAGATTTCAAAAATAATCATCTAATCAGGCAAAACAAACTTAAAATGTTAAGAAAATGCAAACTAATCTTAATGTTTGACCAGAAATTGTTCATTTTTACTTGATAAATTACTGAAACCATCAGGTTACAGTGAAATAGCAGTTAGCCTACATCATTAGTTTTACACTCTTTTTTCCAGCTCATTCACTTGAGATCAGGCTTCGTTTCAACATTAAAGATGCCCTCCTGCAGATCTGTGTCTATAGGTGGCTCTATTGCAGGCAGGGCCTGGTCAGTCTTTTCTTCTTTCTGGGGTTTTATTGCGGGGACATCCCACTCTTGCTCATCTGGCACTAACCTTCCTCCAACTTTTCCTCTTTTTTTACTGTAGCTCCCTTCTTTAAATCTCTGTCTTCCTCTCTGACTCTTTTCTTCTCCTCCTTCTCCCTCCCCTGGTTTTATTGCAGAAGGAGTGTCCCCCTCCCCCTGCTTGTTTGAAGTGGTCTGCTCATATATCACAGCCTTTCCTCGCAGGATATCCTCCCTCTTCCTGCCTCTCCTTCTCTTTCTCTCTTTCTCCCTCATTCTCTCCTTCTCTCATGAGCCCCCCCCTCTTTCTGTCAGTCGGGGACTGGAGGAGGGTAATACCTGTTAACTCTATTTCTTTTCTACACTTTTAACACCCATGCACCCAGCGGACATTCTCCCACACACACACACACATTCGAAAGATAATGTGAGATGTCTGTACTTTAGCAGCACAGACGAGCTCAGCTTCACGTGATCCGGAGTTTGTTTGAATGTTTCATTATCGAAACAGTCAAATTAGAGAACAGAAGTGATGTTGTTACATCGTCTGAACCCGAGCATGACCGGAGTCACTTTATACAGTAGCTGTATTTCGTTTACAGAGACTTAAGACTTCATTGGACTTAAGTAGGTTTCAGATCGATGGTGATGATGACGGTAGATAATGGAAAGTTTTATATTTAATTAGTAGTTTTTTGTTCTGATGCTTTTGACTCATAGATTGTATGTTCATGCTGAAGCCTGGACTTGTCTTTGACTTGATGTGAACTTTTGCATTTATACATAACTTTTGTATCAGGACTTGGTTGGACTATAACCGACGGATGAAAATAGTTTATTGCACTTGTTTATCTTATTTGCATTAGGGTCATAATTTCAGTACAACTTGATTAAAAGGGCTGAGAATGTCTCCTTCGATATCAAAAAGCTAAAACAACTGATTATGATTATGATACATTTACTGGACATGCCGCCTCTTGTGACGGTTTTCACGAAGGTGGAAGTAGACATTGATGTGGAACCACAAAATGGCAAAAGTAGGAAGTTGGGGTTGGTTGTCTGGCACACAAAGTGATTTTTATGCGGTCGGTTGGTCACACCTAGTTTCCTATTATGTTGGTCTCTTTAAGTTAACCATGACGATGACCTTTAGTTTAGTTTTAGTCGCCTAAATATAACCATACCTTTACTGTAGTGGTGGAAGATCAGAAAACAGTCATATAATCATGTAAGGCCGCATGTAGTTTGGAAGAAACTGACAAATGACTCAGTTAGAGACTAGCTGGTGAACGTAGTGAAGCATTTAGCAGCTAAAGATGCAGATATTTTTCTCTGGAGTTGGTAGAGACCAAAAACAGAGCTACAAGAGAGTGAATATTGGACTTATGCCACCTGACTGTGGCCGTTTGTGAACAAATTCGCCATATCAACTTCAGGCATCATGCGTAGAAGTTGGTATTTAAGCAATAACACTGCAGGTTTAAGTCAGGATGTATGCGTGTATCACATTGCTATCATGGCATGACAACTCTGAGGTGTGAAGTGAAGTACATAACATCTTTTGTGAGCCACACTAGCACAGATCCACTGATCAGACGATTCATGAGTGTTTACATTCAACAAGAGCCCGCTTCATCTGCAACATTCACAACACCGTGGCTCATTCATTCACTCATTCTGCCCTTCGTGTTTGATCTCTGCGACACTGCTGATGAGATTTGAACAAAAACTTGAGGCACATTTCAGCACAGATCTGCAGCGTTTTCATTATTACTCTAGTTGGCCCGAGGGGAAGGAGAGAGGGAGAACGATTCCGGGTCAGAACGAGATGGCGGGAAGGATTCGGTACTGATTGGCCATGAGGGGGGGCAATGTCATTTCCTATGAATTTCATACAAAACAAATTTCATCATTACACGAATACGAGGGCGTACTTCAGCACAGTTTCCTGTTTGGTTCATTATATTTGCCACAGAAGCTCTGCCACCAGGATTACCCCACTGTCCTTCATCACTCCCTCTCGTAACACAGTTTATTTGACTCTTATTCGTCCTTAATATCTTTCCTTTATGAGATTCATTATTCACTTCCTCCTTTTCATACTCCTTTAATTCAGCCCTGTACTGCCTCTCTCTCTCTCTTTCTCTGGCTTTTTTTTCTACTCCTTGTTTTTCTCTCTCCATGCCCTTGTTGTCATTTAGCTACTTCCCCCAGCTCTGCCCTCCCCCTCCATCATCTTCTCCTTTCTCTCTCTCCCCACCCTCGGCCTCTCTTCCTTTGCTATGTTACATTTTGTCTTCCCATCTCTCTCTCTCTCTTTCTCTCTGTCCGTCTCTCCATCCTTCTGCCCTCTTACTCCTCCAACCATCCCTCTCTTTCTCTTTCCCTCTCTCTCTCTTCGGCTGAGGACAAGGAGGTGAAAGCCAAGCGGATTACAGTGGCAGTTTAATCTGGCTGACCCACCAAGGGATTGCTCTCTACTTTGCTGTGAGGCTGCAGGGCTGGAGGGCAGTGGGGCTGGGTGGGTGGGTGTTGTGTGGGGAGGGTGAGAGGAAGGGGAAGGAGACCAGGTTGTAGGAGGAGGGTGGGAGGGTGTAGAAAAGGAGGGAAGAGGAGGAGGATGGGAGGGGTTGAATTTGTAGATTTTGTCCTGTTTGTCTCAGGCCAAGCTGAAATGCTCTCTAGGACAGGACTGTTTGTACGCACATACTCACATTTTTGTGTATGTATGTGTGCATGTGCGTGTGTGTGTGTGTGTGTGTATGTGTGGGTGTGACTGTGTGGTGCCAGAGGTGGGGGATGGGCTTTGGTTGTTATTAAGAGATGGAATATTAATGCTACTTTGCCTCTAATTTCTTTCCATCTGTCATCAAGTTGTCCTCTGTGTGCGTGTGTGTGTGTGTGTGTGTGTGTGCGTGCACGCCTGTCTTAGTCTAGGAATAGATACTCTTCAGATATTAAGAGACAATTAGTCTGTTCTGTGTTTCAAAGACAAAATACAAAAATGTCCTTGGCTCCATTTTTCTTTTTCTTTCTTCTGAAAACATCAAAATCTCATTTTACTCCATCTTGTCAAAGTCATTCAAACTCACGCGGCTTTCATCCACAGTTAACGCCCAGACTGAGGCCTCGCCAAATTTATCAGTTCACCGAGCACCGCGCCGGTTTGTGTCTTTGTCGGCTGCAGGTCATTTGTGTTTGTTTTTTTTTGTTTTTTTTTATTGCTATTTTTAATCTCTTGAAATTTGAACATGAAGAGCGAGGATAATGTGGCGATTAACAGTAGGGGTGCACGTAAGGGCTTTGGTTTAGCTTTAGTTGTGGGTGGAGTGGGGAGGGGGGCACACAAAGTCTTTCAACTAAAAGATAAAATAAAAGAAAGATACGTAAATTATATTTCCTGTGTTTTTAATATTTCCATAGATACAGCAAATAACATTATGCACATTATTAAATCGGTTATCAGGCGTTTCACATTAATCGTAGTCTGGTAAAACAAACTACAACTCCTAATTTACAACCATATTAAACTTCTTTTGCCTGAAAAACGTGCACATGAGTTTGTAGATGTTTCCCAGAGTACCTCTTTCAGGCTACATGTACAACCTCCTCCCAATCAGAGGTTAGGGCAGTAGCCTGAGAGGCAAACCCGGGGGCAGAGAAAGTCCTCAAATCACCTGCTGCTGCTCACAAAGCTTAATTGCTGTGAGCATATGTAATAATTAAAGACGAGCCTTCATCAGCATTTTTATCATCTTTTCTTTCATCTGGACTGTGGCAACTGGACAGAACGAGGAGATATTTTATTGAATAAATCAAAACTCAAACTATAAAAGACAAAAACTGGACTTTGAAAACTCCCGTTGGGTGCCGACATGCAGAATCCCTCCAGTTTTCTGCTCGGTCAAAGTCCACTCACACTCCGACATGTGAGAAATTAGCTGGATCCATTTTGGAGCCACCTTTTGTGAACTTAAAAATGAAGTACTTTCAATGCTTATTTCATTTTTTACTGTTGACAGGGCAGTTGTGCTAAAAGATCATTTAGGATGGACCCGAGGCTCCGTCTTATAGGCTTTTTTTACTCCAATAGAGGCTAATTTTGTTTATTGACTGCAAGTGAAAACGTAATGTTCCAGTCAAGAGGTTTGGCCTTGAACAAACAGGATGTTAATAGTTGTTAAAACACAGTGTGAACACAGTTTAGACATTAAGTGCCTTAACCTGTGCATCAAGTGGCAGCAGAGTTGAAACTTCCAGCTAAAAGAAAGTCGGATGGCAGCCTTGAGCTTGAATAACGAAACGACTCTGACGATTGTGCTGTTTTAATGTCGTAAATGGCTTGTTGTACAGTGCCGAACGCAGCACGCTGGTCTGAGGCAGGCTGTGTCTGCGGCTCTGTTTGCCTCTACAATGCCTTTCATGTCCCTCATATCAGCCATCCTTTCATCAGTCCACCCCCGCTGTGCCGTTTCGGAGGAGGGGTCCAGTCGGCGAGCCGGATTAGCTTCCAACTGGTGCTTGTCCAGATTCTGATTCTGAAGGGGGGCTTAACCAACCTCGCCTCAGAAAAAGACTAGAGGAAGGAACAGGAGGGAGGGAGGAGAGCAGAGGAGAGGGAAAGAGCTCCTGTGGGGTTGACGCTCCTCTTCAGTTGTTTACCTTGCAATTAATGTGCTGGATTGTCCCATGGAAAGGGAGAAAAAGTCAAGTGTGTAGACTATAGAGCCAATAGGCCACCACTGATACAGATACAGGAGCTGACGGGGTTCATTATATAGCACGGAGGGCCTGGGGTGCTGCTCAACACCTGCTCTATTGGAATAGTTATGTATCTACACACTCACACAGTAGAGCATTAAAATGTGCAAAAGCAAACCCCCATACTGCGAGTGTCATGGTCAGGGCACAGACGATGGCATCGACCAATCAGCAACAGATGCCCCCTGGAGATAAATGATCTAGACTGTGAATGTGTGTGTGTTTGTGTGTGTGTGTGTGTGTGTGTGTGGTTCAGAGGCACAGTGGTCAACACAGGCCCTCCAAGCTGCTGTCATCGTCACACCACCCTGCGACATGGCTGCTCAGGGACCTTATTTTAGGCCACACCAGGTGCAAGTGTTTTAGGCTGGTTACATGATCTTGGATGAATGTGTGTGTGTGTGTGTGTGTGTGTGTACTGTGCAAATGTGTGTCTGTGTGTGTGTGTGTTTCGGGAGACATATAAAGAGCTGTGATTGTGTGCTGGGTCAGGCCTGTGTGTGTGTGTGTGTGTGTGTGTGTGTGTGTGCGTGGAGTCCAGGAAAGGTCAGTGATTGGGTGGAGGTGCCAGGAATAGGAGTGTGAGATGCCTGGGTGTCTACAGAGCCATGTGAGGCACACATAAACACACACACACACACATGCATGCATGCAAGGCCTTCAAACTCGAAGACACAGCAGAACAAAAGCTGGTCAAAGTGGGGCAGTTTTTTTCTCCCTCCCTCCACAATCTCCTCCTCCTCGTCTTCCTCCTCCTCCTTCTCTTCCTCCTCCTCCTCTCTGTCCCTCACATCTATCCCCAGCACTGTTTTCCTGCCTCCTCTCCTCTCCTCTCCTCTCCTCTCCTCTCCTCACGTAAACACGATGCTGCTTTCTGGATCTGGGATGCCTGAGGGACAGAGCACAGACAGGAGCCCCGTCACCATGACAACAGCTTCTCTGAGCTGCCTGACACCCAGACGCCATTGGCTGAGGGCTGATGGGGGAGGGGGGAGAGAGAAAGAACAGCGAGAGAGGGAGAAAGAGAGAGAGAGAGCGAGAGAGAGAGAGAGAGAGAGAGAGAGAGAGAGAGGGACTAAGTTAAGCAAGGGGGTGTAAGGAGGAGGAGGAGGGAGAGAGGGAGCGTGATGTAGAGAAAAGGAGATAACGGAGGCAAACGACCACATTTCTCCTCGTGGGGCTGTTCGGTCTGTTCACGTTTATGTGCAGATTTGACATAAAGAGGGAGAAGGAGGTGAGAGAGAGGGCAGAGAGGAGAGGAGGAGCAAGAGGAGGCCACTGTGTGTGTGTGTGTGTGTGTGTGTGTATGTATGTGGAAGCATGTGTGTAAATGATCTTCTCAGGGTCGTATAATCAATCTGCTACTCCGGATTTGTGTGTAAATGTGTGCATGCGTGATGTGTGTATGTATGTTTGAGGCTTGTGAGTCACTGCTCTACCTCGCAGTTCATATTATCCTAACACCGGCCTCATATCATGTTAAAATGGCTTGTAACTGGAGATCGTCACACACTGAACTCCTTCCCTCATGCTGAGCTCTAGTGGAAGTTCAGGTTTTGCAGCTTGGGAGCCATGACGTATATTTATCATTTACTGCCATATTATATTAATCTGGAACAGTGACTATTTGATTGGTTAGAAAAAAAATAACACATCATAACAAGACTTAATGCTACATGTACATTTGTACATGTGCACAGTGGTGCTTTGAGGTAAATGCCAACATGATGTTTAGCAGATATAATGCTTACCATGTTTACCATCTAAGGATGTTCTGTGCGGTTAAATCGGACTCCCGTTCCCTTGTATGGACAAAAACAACCACCCTTGAGAGGAGTAAGTCTCAGTCTGGTCACAAACAAACTCTGGTTCGTTTGTGGTGGGAACGTGATCCGACCTTGATCCAAGCCAACTAACAGGTGTGCTCTAAACTGGCTAAATAGCTCCTGTAGTCAGGTGTGCTTTGCATTCTGGGATGCGTCTAAAGTGTGAAGCAGTATGGTGTTTTCAATGTGCACTAGTCCAGAATACACGTGGATGTATAAGGGGAACTGGCTGTAGCATTGGAAACTGCTCAGTAGCGAAAAGGTTTGATTTCTGGGCATA
>NC_040027.1:17255741-17370741 GCF_000972845.2 Larimichthys crocea | reverse complement strand
AACGTGCCCCCGGGCCCTCAGAGTTTCAGCAAGTCCCACAGACCGTCCATTGTCTTGGGAATGTGGTTTGCTGTCTCCACTCACCTCCTCCTCCTCCTCCTCCTTCTCCTCCCTCTCCTCCTCCTCCTCCTGTCTGGCAGGAGACAGGGTTAGGTGGTGTTTGGCTCCTGGGTCCTCAAGGCCACTGGGTTTAAACATCCAAACCTGAATTAGCTTCGAACCTGAACCAGGACAGCTGATCAGGCTGTCAACTTGGCATCAGACTTCTGAACACTGTTTGGAGAGGACAGACAATGTTTGACATGTCTGTTTTTTTGTTGTTACAAGCCTGTAAACCTCTTGATGCTCACTCCAATGTACACATGGTTGTTTAAATGGTCATTAAGTGTGCAAAGAAATGTTGATTTTGTCTAAAAATTGCAACACAACACGTCACCAAAAAGGAGGAATTGCCGATATGAAGCTTCTAAAAGGAATATAAAGATGGTCAGACATTTTTAATAAACGGTGGTGATTGTAAATGTTCTTGTTAAAGGTTGTTGGGTAAACTGACTGCTTGATCCTCCTGAAGTCTGTATGTGAGTCTTACAACGTAAGCCCTAGTTTGACGGAGGAGCTGACGCACAATGAGACACACGAGAATCCCCATCGCTGCATCGGAGTGTAAAAGTTTCATGTGAATTTATCAAAATATTTGAATCTGATCTCATCGTTTGTGAGCCTTCAGGTGGAGTTGGTCCACACGGTGGTGCCTCCGGGATATAAAATGGGAATTGGTAGCATGTCTGTGTGCGTGTGTGTGTTTCTGTCTCACACACCCAACCCCCCAATGTCTGGCGCTCAGGAGGACTGCTCCTATGGGAATGCCTCTTCCCGCCTGGTCCGACACACACACACACACACACAGACGCACGTATACTCTAAAATAGAAATGGGGTGAGTGGATCAGACTGTCGTGAGATGGTTTTAAATGTCTGGTCTGTTTCTGTTGGGCTAAACATAAGTGTCAGACGCACAGACGGGTGAGAATTTGGCCTGAATGTCAAATGTGCAGGCGTGTATCTATTGTTACAGTAAATCAGAATAAATTCAGTCGTAGGCTAGACGTTACATTTTCCCCAATATCTCTCTTATTCTGTCTCCCCTGCACAGTGTTTACTCAGCCCATTTTCACTATTACCACATTATGCAGGATAATATATGGTAATTCTTTAACTGTTTGGAGCTAAAGACGTCTGACTTCAGCTTTTCAGGTCCACCATGTTGCTTTAGGCGCTATAGGATGTGTACACCTCGACTGTAACTCCCCGGCTGTGCGCTCTCTCTCTCTCTTCCCATTTTCTATGTTCACAGTATACCGAACCACCACTTCCCTCTCCTTTTCATCTTGCACCTTCTCAGCTCTGCAGAAATAAAATCCAGTTGTGTGAGCATAACATGAGAAAGAGAGAGAGAGAGAGGGAGAGAGAGAGAAAAGAAGAAGTGAGCGGGAGAATATGAAAGAATGCCAAAGAATAAGGAGGAGGTAGATATTGCTAACAAGGTTGCCAGAGACTCTTTTCATTTTTAATAGTCCCGTAGGAGGTCTGGCTGATAAAGTGTTATGTTATATTATTAAATCTTGGCAAAGTTTGAGCTGCAACAGATTCCAACAGTAGCAAGTGTGAAAGTGAGTCTGTAGGTTAGATAAACTGCAGCAAAATTAATGGACAGCATCGTTCAGTCTGTAAAGATACATGTGTTTCTATAGTCTGTAGTCCTTAAAAATACGTTTCTTTAAAACTTTTACATTTTAGTTTCTATAAATGAAGAATCAGTAACTTTTTGCAAATACAAGTTTCATTTTGGTAATCCCTTCTTTTTGATATAGTAGTTAATTCATCTGACAACTCCTGTAAGCCTTTTGCACTTATTTAAGGTCTAAAGGTCTATGAGGAGTCCTTCCTATGCTGGAAACATACACATGACTCAACATACATGAACTGGGCCACTGTGATTAGGCAGTCAGTGTCTTATCAGGCATTAAAAACAGCGATAATAGCTACAGCACATCACAACAACGCAGCATTTTGCTGAATGGCAAAAAAGGAGTGAGGTTTTTTTTCAGGCCGACTGAAAGCAACGAGGAGACGCATACGTGTTCGTCTTGAATAGCAAGAACAGCCACTTCGAAGAATTCACCATTAAGTGTGTGTGACCTCTCCTCCTGTGCTAGTTTCTGTTGCTGGTATTCAGTGTTCTTGGAAATGTGCACATTTGATACATAAACAGGAAATGATGCATGTTTAATACAAAACTCTTTAAGAAAAAAACAGCAGCACTGATGATCACAATGCAACGCTTGTGTGTAGAAAGCTTCTTTTATTATTATTATTATTATTATTATTATTATTATTATTATTATTTCCGAAGGTGTTGCTAAGACCAGTGAGAACAATCATTTTGCAGATTATCATTCTCCTCTGTGCCGTTTCATTCTTGCACAATCTGTCAAGAAATATTCCATAATATGTAAAAGTGTACATGAAGAACACGTACGAGAGAAGTCTATTTAAACACGCAGAACATAATTAGTTGAAAACTCTGTTTTCAACTAATTATGTTAGTTGGATGTAGGGACATGAGCGTAGATATCTGAACCTACAGCAAATAAATATTTGCAGATATGTAAATGTAACTGCTCAGTAAATGTCATTGTGTCATGCAAATACAGACGCACCACGTATGTGTGAGCTTCAGTGTGTGCACATCTACTGTACAGTGCTTGTTAAAGGATCCTCTAATGCTGTTGTTTATCATCAGTCTGGGATGTATAGTGCATTCCTGGAGTCTTTTTTGGGTGATGCATTGTTCATAATTTACAGAGTTGTGGTACCAGCTGTCCATCAACGTTTCCTAGAATTATATTCTACAAACCTCAGACGTCTGCTCTGAACCTGTTGGATTCTTCTTCTTTTTTTTACGTGTAGGTGGACAGAGTAAAAAGTGACAATGAAAGCGGTGACAGAGGTTGAGGTTTTGTAGCTGAAAATAGTGAGCATCATCTGCCTGGTTGGCAAAATGCAGTATATCTCTTTGCTGCATTGCATTCTGGTCTACAGACGCTGAGCAAGAACTTCTGCGGGCTTCTTTTAAATTGGATCTCTCTCTCCGTATAAACGTTGGCGTAAAAAGGGCAGCAGATAAAAGACAGACTTGCTCTTTGATTCTGAGGTACTGACATGTGAATCTGCCACTTATTGCAAATGTTTAGATGTTTTACACCCAGGAATATTTACGTACATTTGTTTTCAGAGTTAAAAGGCGATGAAGTACACCCAGAAATAAAAATCTCACATCATCACGTACAGCTTTTAGTGCCCCTTCACCTGTGAAGTGGCCTTTCAGGGGATGATCTACCTGCTCTGTCCTGATCTTCAGCCCTCTCTGATCTCCAGAGCTGAGCGGTGGCTGAATCTACAATCCAAGTCCACGTCTGGGCTCAGTCAATAATAGCTGGGGTAGTGTGACACCAGCCAGTTATTTCAGATGACAGGAGGCAGATAGAGCATGATAAAATAATTTTCCCTCTCTCTCGTGTCTCCCGCCCTCTCTTTCTGAGACAAACACTTACCCACCTTTCATTCTTCTACGGTATTCTTCACATTAGGTTCCGTCTCCAAGCTCCAAGCATTCTATTATTCACTAATTAGCAGCATTAATAATCTTCAATTAGGCATATAGCTTTGAGTGCATGTGGAAGTCTGCCTCTTTCAAGTGTGTGTGTGTGACTGTGTGTGTGTGGACGAGCGTCATCATGACACCCTGTCCTCTGGTGCTCTGGTGGCTTTCCACCCAACACCAACTGCCTAATGAGGGAGTGAAAGGCCACGGGCGGAGGGGGTGGGTGTGCATATAAGTGTGTGTATGTGCACTTTGTGTTTTGTGTCGGCGGTGCGTGTGTGTGTGTGTAATTAAAGATCAGTGCCAGCAGGGGGGACCTGTGTTAGAAAGGGTCACCAGAGCAAGCAGCAGGCCATCGCCAACCTTTGGTCATTATCTACCGACACTGCCAATAAATGCTTCTGAATGTGTGTGTGTGTGTGTGTTTACGCTTCTGTATATGTGTGTATATGTCAAGAGGCCAGCCACTAAATTACTTTACATCAATAATATGTTTTACAGTTTATGTTTGTGTCACTTTCATTTACCTTATAGTTTAGCACTAAAGGTCCTTCCTTCTAACGCCTCCTAGTTTCAACAGTCTTGTTGAAGATCATTTTCATCATCAATGAATATGTTGATTATTCTTTGATTAACTAATGAAGCGTTTATCCTATAAATGCAGTTTAATGATATTGCCAATATTTCCAATATTTGGCATCTCTGCATCATGAAAGCTGCATGAAACTCTTTTTACATTTTTTTGAGTGAGGGAAGTCCGTTTTGGCTATGGCGGTGTGGTCCGCTGTGTTTTTGTTGGTGGTCCTGGGGCGGAGAAGTTGAACTGGACCCAACTTTTGGAAAACACACAACCGGATGTCACACTGTAGCTGCTCATGTCAGGCAAACCCCTCTACAGTCAGCCCGAAATGTCACTGAAACTGTGACTATCCAGGTGGATTCATGGACTAAACTCTGATACTCTACCTGTTGTGTTCTGGGTTTGTTTATTTCATATACCCAGTTCCTAAATCTGTGTCTGGCTTGCCAAGTAGTGACACAAAGAAGTTTCTTTTTGGTTTAAGAGAGAGAAAATGAGCTTTGGTCGGGAGACATAGACTGTGAATGAGAGTGAGGGAATGTTGACATCTAGAAAGCCGGTTAATCATAAAATAAAAAGTTATTTTCTGATTGTTCCACAGCGGTTAAGTCCAGCACAAATAGACACAACCATCAGCCGCCTCACACACCGCTGGACATTGCAGTGATTTGCTGCAGCGCCTGGTCTCGTATGAATGTAGCCTAAATAGTTGCTGACTACTTTGAACTAGTGATATATTAAAGCGGTGCAGGACTTACTTATCATACAACAGCATTTTAACCATTGTTTCTATTGGTAATGATGATTTCTGTTGATGATGGTTTCACTGTATCCTGAAGAAACACCAAAGTGTAGTGGGGCATGAAATGTTCAGTCGGGTGATGAGAGAGAACCAGATCTACGGCAAGTACAGAAGGTCAAAGGTCTCTTACCTGGAGGTTTGACTACTCTTATTTCTTTTTAGATGATTCTCATTGAACTCAGTTCAGCGTCATGATTCATTGGAACGATGACCGAATTATCCTCTAAACATGAATTATCAATTGTTTTCAAGTGCAGTCTGACTTTTAATCGTTCTGTGTCTCCGTGTTTTTGTTTGCTTGTTTTTCTTTTTCTGTTTATTTGGGCTTGTTTTGTCTGTCGTGTGGGTATGGATCCCTCCCTTCAACCTGTCAGTTGCCATCCAGCCCACAGAGTCACCACATCAATATCATGTTTACAGGAAGCAGGAATTGACAAGCAGCTCTCTCTGTGCTCCTGCATTTGTTTGCTTCTTCTCAAACTGTTTTTTTTTTTTTTCAGATGTCTGTGTGCACAATCATGTGTGTGTGACACTGCAGAGTGTGCTGTCTCTCCTGTCAGGTGGTATGTGTGAATTGTCATAGGTTGATTGGTTAGCCTGAGAGGCAGCAGCAGGAGTAAAGGCAGGTGCTCCGGGGCAGCAGTGGGAGAACTAGAGTAAAGTCCCCCAGCCACAGCGCTTTCCCTCTGGGCTTCCAGCTCCAAGCGGTGCCTGGTAGCTGGGAGGCGGCTCCAGGCTCCTGGGGCCCTGATGCTGGGAAAAGATGCTTGGGATACAGAGAAGAGGGTTATGTGTATGTCTGTGTTTGTATGTGTTCTGTGGGGGGATCCCAAGTAGCTTTGTTTACCGGTAATTAATTCACCTGATTGACATAACAGCTGCTGGAGCTATGGGAAGGCAGTGTCATATGTGTGTGTGTGATATGTACAGCATGCTCCCATGCATAGTCACAGTGTGTGTGTGTGTGTGTGTGTGAGCATATTTGGCTGCATACCTGTTGTGTGTATGCGCGTGTGCATGCCTGTGCATATCGAGGGCATTTCCACGTTGCAGGGTTGGGAGTTGGGTTTCCCGGCAGAGCAGCTCCGACAGCTCTCCGTCTTCCATCGATCCCGTCTGTCGGCCGGCAGCCCTGCTTACACACTCCCGCCTCTCTGCTAATCTTTATAGAGTTGACTTCACTGACAGAGTTATTGGAGCACTCGAAGATGAGGGGAGTGGAGGAGAAAGAGGGCTGTGACAGAAGGACAAATGGGGAAAGGGTGACGGCAGTTAGGAGGAGATGAATTCCTTGTTTGGTTACAGAGATGCACAAGGACTAATGAAACCAACAGTTTGTCTGTGAGCTGCAGAAACTATATATATATATATTTTTTTTTTCATTCATATGTCAATACTTGCGTACATACACATCCCTCTTTATGTCGGCACAGCTCAGTCTTTTTTTTTTCTTCTTTTTTTAAATTTCTGATTAATCCTCACCCGGTCTTTGCAGTCTGCTCGAACCAAGGACAAGCTCTTTACATTAACAGCTCCAACCCGTCTGCTTTTTCAGCAATATTCACAGTGTGTGCTTTTTTTGTGTAGCTGTGGAGCCGACAAAGAATGAAAAGAGAGAAAGAGAGAACGTAGCAGATATAAACAGAAGAATGAGCGAGACACAGGGAGCCTTGAGTGAATAATGTAAGCTCATAGAAGAGTTGGACTGAACTGTGAGTGTGTGAGAGAGACTTTGTGTTCAGAGCCTTAGGGCGCCAGTGTGGACTTTTAACATTTTTATGTGTTTGTGAACACGTTACAGTGTTTGTGAATGTGTGTGGAGGTCGCTGTAGACCGTACAGTCAGTCCAGGCAGGTCAGGCTGAGCCTTCGCGATTTGAAACACACACACACACACACACACATATTCACAGACACACTACAAGTACAAAAGCACTAACAGGTCGGTATCAGCGTTGTTGTGGCCAGCAGGTAGCAGTGTGTTGGCCTGCTTGTCTGGACCCAGATAACAGCAGATCCATTACCCCCTGGAAGCCGAGGTCTGATCACCGGACAGATAGAGCCGCTCACTCACTGTCTGTGGGCCATCCAGCAAGCCAGCTAGCCAAACAGTCTCCGCTGTGGTGCTAAAGAGGATCACAACCAGGGGCGAAAGGAGAGCAGCCCCCTTCTGTTAGATCATAACTACAGAAGGACTATACTCATTTGTCTCAGAGAGAAGAAGTGTCTGTCTACAGTTTGAATTTGTAGATGAGTGAGATTAGACCTGAAACAACGCAGATAATAAAAAACCCTGTGGTGTTTGGAAAATAAGAAACATTTTAAATAATAAATAGTAGTCACATCGACATTTTTAAAAACATGAAAACTGCATATATAGCTCATGCAAATCTGGTGAAGTTTGAAAGAGCAGTAATTCCCAACCTTTAGTGGAATAATTTGATATTCGATACACTTGGACTAACTCTGTCCAAAGGTAACAAAATCCATCCACAAGCACCTTTAAAGCTCATTAATTCATCGCATGTGTTTAATCCAGACAAAAATGGGAAGTTGTGGTTTTAGGACGGTTACGTGCTGATTTTTTTAGAACACTTTGAGAGACATAACGTGTTTAATAGTGAGCGTCATGGTTACTGGTTATCTTTGGGGAGAACTGAGCTAACCGCTTTTCAAGAAGGGATGTGAAGTGTTTTTCCCTA
Organism: Larimichthys crocea; assembly: GCF_000972845.2. Taxonomy (NCBI): domain Eukaryota; kingdom Metazoa; phylum Chordata; class Actinopteri; family Sciaenidae; genus Larimichthys; species Larimichthys crocea. The sequence goes on along the minus strand of NC_040027.1, from coordinate 17,362,995 downwards.
AAATGTTGAGCTACTCCTTTAAACAGATTGGTCCCTGATCTCTGAGGCGTTCAGGAGCTTTTCACTTTTCAACATGCCTTCAAATTGTAAACAGAGACATGAAAAATATAAAAATATTTCTATATTTGTGCACAGAAAAGACGCTGGAAGAAAGAACATAACAGAAAGATTAAGATAAAAAAAAAATCAAATACTTAATTGATCCAGAAACTCTTTTTCCAGTATGGCGGAGTTATGGATGCAGATTTAAGACGTGTTCAGCAAACGAGTGGGATCATTAGTTAAAACTGGGTGCTGAATGACGGTTGCTCGCATGAGAATTTATTTGAAAGGAATGAAGATAACGTTATAAAGCCCTAATGGTTTTATGGAGGTGGGGAGAAGGGAGTGAGACAGAGGAGTGCGATGTGTGTGTGAGGTGTTAACACTGTTCAGGTGTTGTGTGTCGGGTTTGTTTGTGTGCAGAGACGAGAGAAAGAGGGAGATAGTGGCAAACAGGGCAGCTATCAAAAGCCACAGGCTGCTTTAAACTCCATCTCTGTTTCTTATTCTCTCTTTCTTTTCCCTCTCTCTCTCCTTCTCTCTCTCTCTTTCCCTCTCTCTGCTCCCTGGCCATGCTGATGATTGACGGCCTGAGGGTTTTAATGGGCACTGGAGAGCAGGAGCTGAGGTCGGGGTTGTCATGGCAACTAGGAGAAGGGGCCTTTTGCTGCTGCTTCACCTGAGTACTGTGGAGCCTCATTGGCTGGTTGAGGCAGGCAGCCACACACACACACACACACACTCGCATGCACACACTCGCTCGCCACACATACACTTAGATGCCAGCACCACTTCCATTCACTCTTCCTCCTCTCCTGCCATCCAGCTACCTCTCGTTTTCATTTCTATCCTTCTTTTCTCTCTCTCCCTCCTTAGTAGATAATGCTCTTTGATACGCCGCAGCTGGTTAACTGCGCGCTTGTGTTTTTCCCATTGTCCCATTGTCCGGTAACAGTTCAACATTATGCACTTTATAAAGGTCCAGCTGAGGTCAGAGGTGTGGTTTTGTAGGAGATCCTGTCCATCAAATTCATTTATTCATTCAGTTATGGCTGATTTGTTAAAGAGGGCAGTTAAGGGGAGAATACTGTAGGTGTGCCATCGTCATGGGCATCGGTCAGAATCCATCAGCCGCGAGGCTCTTCTTTGCAAAGATTTATTTTCAAACTCATACTAACTAACATAAAAGAGGGGCAAAGACACATTACTCAGAACTTAAAGAAACAAAGATGGAAATTTGAATTTAGGTCAAAATTATTAAGCGGCAAGGATAAGTGTTCTTAGTTAAAATAAAAGAATCCACAAACCGAAGAGAAAGAAAGTGCTTACCAGCGCTGCAGCCCCATGTTGTGATCAGAAAAAGAGTGAGTCAAAGGGTGCGCAGGAGTGAACAGGTGAACTCAATCAGGTAAATGAGGAGTGAACAAAGGAAGAAAGAACTAATCAGTGCTGAGGTAAGAGGGGAGAAAGATATCAAAATCAAAAGAAAATGTGAATCTTTACAACACGATCCGAGACAGACCACTGGAAAATCACTTCTTCGTATTCGCCAACAGATCCAAGGACAGTCAGACCACATCTAAATACACACCAGAGTAATTAGACTCGATGCAAAACGTGCTTGACCACAGCGGACCCAAACAGACAGAACACCACATAACAAGCAGCAGCCATTGAAAAGGGAAAGCAAAGTTCACACTTTACACTCTTGTTTTTTAAAAAACACATTTTTATATTGCAGTGATGTGACCATAACACACATTACACACACACTGACAAACAGATGTAAGAAAAGCCACGATGTACGAGCTACAAGACCCTTTAAGACTGAATATAATCTGGACGGAGATACCAAGAGGTAAAAGGCAGAAAACTATCCATACCCCTCATATCAGTGGAGTTAATGTCCATCTAAGGTTAACCCAGGTCAGATATTAGGCTGCCTCTGCCTCCACTAAATAACATGAATTACCATGAATAACTTTGTGATGCTGGGGGCAAGTTAGCTCCTTTACTTTCTGTTTGGTGGGTACTCTTGACTTCTCCCTCTTCACACTTGTCTGCTGATACAGTTCACATACATATATAGACCTGTTCCTCGCTGTCTGACCTCTCATCACCCCTTGAGAGATCCCTCTGTCTCCGCTCACTCTCCATCTCTCGTTTGCCAGCTTCATCTGTTTAAATGTCCTCGCTCGCTCTCTCTCTCTCACTCTCACTCCTGTGGATATGTCCACATCCACACTCTGTAAATCCCACAGACTCACACACTCTCTCCGCCGTGTGTTTGTGTGGTGGTGGTAGTAGTAGTGCGTGTGTGTGTGTGTCCTGCCTCATGGCCCCGGGCCCTGTTAGTTAGTGTCGGGCCGTGTGGGTCAGCCGAGGGATGGAGGGATTGTTTGCTCTGGAAGTGGAGCTCTAGTTACAGTGGGGGGAGGGGCCGGAGGAGAGTACTGTGTGAGTGTGTGTGTTTGTAGATTTTGTTGAGCATCTATAGTTGTTTGGTAGCTAACAGAAAAGAGCAATATTAGTATTATTAAAGCAACAATGCCTGCAACAAGTCCTCCAACGTAATCAACACAATGATTTATGGTATGATCCATGGTTAAATTTAGTTCTGGTTATGCAAAGTCCTGTGGTCACTGGCAGCGTGTCAGCGTGGAAGGACTGTTTGTAGCTTTATAATCCCTCTTTCACAACACTGGACCGTCCTGTAGCTCACAAACTGGCTCCACATTGTGATTGAAAATTGGATCTCTGCATATGTTTTTTTGTTTGTTTCCGCCTCTCATCACGTTGTGAATGTCTCAGAGCTCAGACAAAGCAACCAAAACGCAGACTGTCAGGCTCACCAGCTCAGAAGAAAACCAGAGTAGTGAGTGTCACATCTGTCTTCTCCTTGATGTTGAAAATTGATTGTGATTGAGAGCAAAGATGAAGGAAATATTGCCAGAAACATATTTGGAGGCCATATTCAAACTAGAGTAGATAAAGGCTACTCTGTATAAATCAAGACTGTGATACTGATTTATAATTTTTTGTTACGTTGTTCCTCAGTATGGAGCAAAATCCACCAAAGCATGAGGGTGGGCTGGATAATGAACCACAATACTTTTACTTAATGAAACGTGTCTGTCACATTGAGTATAAAAACTGTTGAAAGCTGGCAAGACGTTTTTTAAGAGTCCTTGATGAAAAACACGTCTGTCATCTGCAAATTAGCGTTCTGAAAAGGACATTGTTTTGGGTATCGAAACTTTGACATTTGATGTGTAACCCAACATGAAGGGCACCACTTGAAGGCTTTTAATTTCAAACAATCTGCAGGGAGTGTTGAGTTTTGAGTTGAGGAGCGTCAGACATGGCGTAAATGTACAATCTGTACACCTTGTTTGTGTTGGTCAGCAACCGTTTGAAACTTTGCTAGAGAGGAACAGATTGTTTGTACAGCTCAGTAAAGTAAATCTGAAAAGAGTTTGTCTTCTGTGTTTTGGAGAACGCAACAAGAGCTGCACAATTTGTGTGACTCTTCCTGTTCCTCCATAACTTACATTTTCGAGTCCAGCTAGGTCTGAAAAGGTACAATTGATTCGGCTGTCTGTTGCAGTCAGACTGCAAACTGCAGTCCACTGGAGGCACGCTGAAGCCTCCCTAAAGTATCTGCATCTTCTCTGCCCAGATAATTTTGTGTCTTAATCAAATAATTTATCACTGTGACTAAATAATCATATCTTCATCAGTTGTCAGTAATTGTTCCATTTGTGTCCAGAAATTCGGCGAGTGTAATCAGCGAGTCGCGAGTTTTGTTTGCGAACAATTTCTGTGCGCCGTATCTCTCTTTCCAACACGATTATTTTAACACCTTGCTGATTGTGTTGCTCCATTGAACATGAATGCTGAGAGTGTGCTTTCCTGTGTGTTTTTCAGAGTGCGGCCGCTGCTCCCAGTCCAGTGATGGGCAACATGCCACCCAATGATGGCATGCCAGGTGGACCGATGCCCCCGGGCTTCTTTCAAGTAAGAAAAAGAAGTTTCTCCCCTGACCTCATCCACCCCCACCTTTACCCATCACCCGCTACTGACAGCTCCCCTGCTCCTCCCATAACCATCACTAAGCCTATCCTTCTGTCTCCTCCTCCTTTTTTAGCCTCTTTAGCTGTCCTAATCCCTGTCCAGATGTGTTCCCTTCTCTGTCTCTCAGCCTCTGTCCCATATGTCCATGCTCGGCTTGTTTGTTAACTCCTCGTGCTCTCTGTCACGCTGTAGATACAATTAACCGACTCCTTTTTTGCGATATCTTGCCCAAATATGAAATATCGCTTTAGTGAGCGAGTGAAGGTGCTACTAGATGTGGAGAGGAGAGGAGAGTGGAAGAGAGAGGACGAGGCTATTTTCTCTGGTTCGCGTTGCTTCACTAATTCCTCCTGTCATCACTGTTCTCTGAAGGCTGTCTCTGAGGCTGACGGGGTCACACACACTCTCTCTCTGTTTCCATCACTCTCTCCTGTCTCTCTCTCTCTCTCATACACAAACATGCACACACAAGCCCCTGACACTCTGACACACATTAAACTAGTAACACTTAAAATATCTGCACACCCAGAGATATTCACTGAATTGGCACTCAGGTGACAAGGTAACTGAAAGAAGCGTATTCGCTTAAAATTGCTACACTACTATAAATGCATCTAAAAGACTATTACTATCAAGGAAATTGTTTAAGTGGAACAGTAGTTGGGCATAAAAATCATTTGCAAATATTAGATTTTATGACATATCTTGTATTGTCTCATATTATTGCCAGTCTAAGCTTTTGGAGCATTTACAGTTTGATGAAAGTAAAGGAATAAATCTGGTTGTGTCTTTTTTAAGGTAGGCAGGGCAGGTAGAAGGTTGAAAGTCATTTTAATCCCTACTTACGTGTCGATGAGCAAGACTCCACCTCCATAACACTCATCTTTCTTTCTTGGATAAAAGCCTTTAAAGGAATCGTTCAACATTTTATTTGCTTTCTTGCTGAAAGTCAAATGAGAAGATTAATATGATTCTTATGTTTGTGTGGTAAATATGAATCTGCTGCCAGCAGCCAATTAGCCTAGCTTAGCACAAAGACTGGAAACGGGGGAAACATCTAGCATAGCTCTGTCTAAAAACAGAATTCACATATTAGGATCTTTAAAGCTCATTAATGCATTTTACCTTTGTATGTCTATCTATATACAGAAACAGAAGTGGAAAATGTATGTATTTAAACTTTAAACTGGATTGGCGTCATGTCCACTTTGCCCGAGAGTGATGAAGAAAGTTGGTGAACGTGACTTTGCGTAACACGTAACAAGCCTCAATACATTACTACATGATTTTTACCGCTTCAGATATATTTTCATCTGTAATAGTGCTTGTTAACAACAACTCCCATGATCCTACGGTGCATCATCAAACTACGACTCTGATAGTGTTACGATGAGACAGTGAGAGACCCCTAGCTGCCCCTAGCTGCAGAAATTAAGAAACACAGGAAAGAGAAGAAGTGTATTTCCACCAAACCTGTATTCCATGACAGTGTGATGAAAATAGTGCTGAAATCAGTAGGCTCTTAATCATACAATTAACTGACTATTTTGATAATCAATTCATCACTTTCAGTTTATTTATCAAGCAAACGTGTCAAACATCAGTCAGTTCCTTCTCAAATGTGACAATTTGCCTTTTTTTCTCTGTTTTGACCATTGTGAGATTCTTTCTACAGATTAATTAAATGTAATTGCAGGTCTAATAACTTCAAACGTCAAAGTTATTTTTTGTTATCTACTTGCTCCTCATATGATTAATGATTAAGCATGTTTTACACATTTGCTCCCACTGGACGTTTAGTACGTCTGATGATGTGTAAATACAGGGTAGAACTGTATCGCCATTTGCCTGTGTTGCCTCGTACAGGTTGATTGGCAGCATGTCGTGTGGTGTGTGTGTGCGTGTGTGTGGGGTGTGTGTGTGTGTGTGTGTGTGTGTGTGTGTGTGTGTGTGTGTGTGTGTGTGTGTGCAGGGGTCGTGGAGAATGTTAATGATGTATGAGCAGTGAGCAGGCCAGGGAGAAAGCTATCTGATGGTGTTGCATGAGTGACATTGCTTTCTATAAATAGACCCTGTGCGCATGGCGGACAGACAGACAGACAGACAGACAGACAAGCAGACAGACAGACAGACAGACAGGCAGACAGAGACAGACAGCCAAACAGACAGGATGGGGCGAGGAGAGTGGAGAGCAATATTCATCCTCCTTGCTTAGCTCAGCTAATCCGAGCAGCAATGCACACAAAGGTAAAGAAAACAAAAAAAGTGTGAACAGAGAGTCTGCATAACGCACACAGACAAAATGTTCTGTGCCGCCTCTCCAAACTTTACATCAGTTTTCCCTAAATTAAGCATGCAGTGTTGCCAGAACAGCAGCATATTTAAATGTGTTGTAGTACGTCCATATGGCATCTTTCAACTTCAGCTCGAGCTAAAACCACACACACTGCTCTGGTAGCTGACATTCACTCCCTGGTGGACTAATGGCTGCGGTCGGCGCTGAAACTGCAGGCTACTGAGTTTTCTGCACTTCATTTATTCATTCAGGTGAAGGGAAAGCAGGGTTTTTTTTTTTTAATCTTTCCCTTTTGCATGTTATTGAGATTTTACTCACTGCTCTCAGTTACACCAGAGCTAAGGTCTGTCCATGTTAGTGCATCAGATTCAAACCTCAAAAATGCTTTTTGATCTGGAGTTTTGAATGGATTGTATCAACTAAAACTGATTTGTCTGCGTGCTTTAGTCATTTCTTGTCTCAGCTCCAGGTCTCTACTTCCTCTCACCCCCTTCTCCCTCTCCTCTCTCCTTCGTACGCCTGGCATCCTTCTCCATGACATTTCCTCACTCTCTCCATTTCCCTTGTCTTTGAAACTATTATTTTCTCGCTCTCACACACACTGCCTCAGTGACACATGCTTACTCACCGACTCCGTTCTGTGTGAACTGTTCACATGCGCTCTGTGTATGTTGCAGATTTTCTTTTTTTTTTCCCAGTTGCGCTTGCGGGGTAATTAACATAGGTGACCCCAACACTGTTATTGGCTGCGGTCCTGAGAGAGAGGGATGAGGGGCAAAGGAGGGACAGTGAAGGAAAATGGTGGTGGAGGGAGGAGGAGGAGGTTGTTCGCTCCCGTGCTCCCTTAATCTGTAGCTGCAGGATGAGCTGGGCATGAGAGAGAAGAAAGGAGGAGAGGAGAAGAAATGGAAAAAAGTGGCAAAAATAGCAGAGAGACGCTGCGAGGATCTCTTTCTTTGTATATATATATGTACAATATATACGATAATTCTCCTCTCCTCTCAGCGTAAAGTCCATTTCTGCTGCATCATGGCCCTCTGGGGAGGACAAGCAAAAGGGGAGATGACAGGGGGAGGAGAAAGAGGGAGGAGAGGCTGCGAGGAGAGACAGAGTTAATGACAGGGAGGAGGAGAAAAAAGAAAGTAGCAGAGAGTGGAGGAGAGGAGAGGACACGACAGAGACATCAGGAAAGTCTTTCAGATTTTTTTTTTTATTGGACTTTGGAGATGTGTGATCACAAAAATGACAGCTGACAACAATAGTGGACAGTTGATAGATTCACCTCCCATCTGCTGCTCCATACAAAGAGATAAAATATATCAGGAAAGTGTTCAAATTCACGGCGGTGAATTACAATGCATGCAAATGTAGCGCAGATGTATAGACAACTGGACTAAATAATGAGAAAAGGCGGCAAAATCTGGAAGAAACCAGTGTAAATAAGAGTGTTAGGCGTCTATCCAGGGAAAAGCAAATTAGATAAAATGTGCTCTTTAGAGATTTATATGGTCCATCTGTCAAATAATGCCCCAGAAATCCCTCTTTGTTGACCTTATTCTCTGATCTACACGTGGTACGTCAGGTACTCCGAAACTTAATGCGCTCCATTAAGTCTGTAAACCAGTTAGGGTGGGGCAGCCTCTTTCTACTAAACTGGAATGGCTCCTCTTGCCAAAAAAGGGATCCGAAGTCAAGGGCAGCGTGTTTTACTGCAGGTAATTGCGGCTCTTCAGGGACAACACCAAAAGCACAACAAGAGGATTAGGTTTGATTACACATTTAAGAACAAGCAACCCAGGTATCAAAGACAAATTTTAAGAACCTGTTCAAAGCTGACACATGGCAGGCACATGGTGAATTAGGGAGACATCTGCTCTGTGTAATTTATTTATCAAAGGTAAGACTGATCTCAGGGTTCATTCTGGTCAGTTGTACTACAAAGATGCGGATAAATAAGGTGAAGTGCTTTAAAAACGTGAACGGCAGACTAAGAATCCTGCAGAGATGGCTGAAGAATGGAGGCTCGAGTATTGTTTATTATCAGCAAGGGTCAAAATCTTAGTGTTTGGTCGGGGTCAGCGTTGGATTCTTTTGGTGGAGGATGTGGCACGCTGATAGTCACAAGGTTGTTAGGTTGGCTTTTCTTGGACACAAAACAGTCCCGGCATCTGATAAAGTGTTTGACTTCTATGACCACTGGACAAAAGACGGCAACAGATTGTGTACAAAAGGCACCGTGAAACATTTTAATCTTATTTTTTTCCACCGTATCTAAAGTAAGTGCCGTGAACAGAAGATTCAAAAAAGACCCAGATGAGAGTGTGCAGGTAAAACTTTTCACTCCTGCCTGAACTGAAAGCCATTGAGGAGTAGAAACTGTCTTTGACTCTTATCGTCACTGCTTATCCATGAGAGGACGGCAACAAAAATGATACCTAACAATTCTCCTTGAATGACAGACACTTGGAAACGAGTCCTCGGCAAACATTTTCTCCATCCATTGTCTGCCTGTAGCTCTTGTTAGACTCAGTTCAAACGCATTGATAACAGTCACTACAGTTAAACACTGATTTCAATGTAGCCTTTGTCTCCTACTGTGCGTGCTCCATCCCTATCAGCAGCATGTTTCCGATACGCTATGTTTTATCTGTTTAGATACAGACGTGAGAACTCCCTCTCAACACAAACACATTTTTCTTTTCCCTGTGTGTTGGTGAAACTTGGTCTGTAAGCTCTGAACGTTCCTCACAGCTAAGGAGGGGATCGCAGACGTATATAAATCATTTGGTGCCATCCTAACATGCTTAAACGGCTGTCAGCGTTTTCACGGCCGTCCTCTGGGGAGAAAACACTCCTGATAGTGTGCTCCCATCTCGGAGCTGACGTGTTGCCATGCTGTATACCATGAGCTAGCAGGAGACCTACTGCTGCCACCGTCGCTCTCTCTCTGGAATGTTAGCGAGGAATGACAATGAGTGTGTGTGTGTGAGAGAGAGTGTGCGTGTGTGTGTGTGTGAGAGAGAGAGAGAATGTGTGACACAGAGAGAGAGAGAGAGAGTGTGTGTTAGAGAGTGTGTGTGTGTGTGTGTGTGTGTGTGTGTGTGTGAGAGAGAGAATGTGTGACACAGAGAGAGAGAGAGTGTGTGTGTGTGTGTGTGTGTGTGTGTGGTTCTGTTCCTCCTGGCTTTGTTTGTTGTGTTCAGTGATGCAGGCTGCTTTGTGTTCTCGCTCTGTGTTTGTGTGTGTGTGTGTGTGTGTGTGTGTGTGTGTGTGTGTGTGTCCAGTAGTTTGACGGCAGTTACACACTGCCCTCTAGTGTTAGCAGCTGTAAACAAGAAAAAGAAAACTCCGATGACTGCTACTCTTCCATCTCTTTTTCTCTCTCTATCTCTCCCTCTCTCTCTCTTAGTGGTCCATCAGGGGCAGCGGTGTGGGTCTTCCTTAAGCTGAAATGAGTGGTGGGGAAGCGAGGGGGGGGTTGTGTTGATGGGTTTGTGGTACTGTGCCAAGCTGTTATCTCCTTAGCCGGGTAGAAAATGATTTTATTAATTGCTTCATTTAACGCTCCCCGTGCCCCCCCCCTCCTCCTCCTCCTCCTTCTTCTCCCCCCCCTCTCCTACAGATATACACAAACAACGCCACGCGAACGCACTCACGCACTCTCCAGCCGAGCTACTTTTCAAACTCGTACTGCGTACACCTCTGTGACAGTTGAAATGCTCTCTCTCTCTGCCTCACTCTGCAGGGACCTGTAGAGAGAACAGTACGGCCATAAAGGCCATATGCTGGCCCATTCAGATGTAATAGCAGGAAGGCCCAGGGAGGCCCAGCCAGAGGAGCTATGCTCCATTATGGCATATTATAGAGAGGAACAAGAGAGGAGCACAGTGTGTGTGTGTGTGTGTGTGTCCGTGTGTGTGTGTGTATGAGATTGTGTATTACCAACAAAAATGTGCCCACACAGCCACATTACTCAAGTCCCATTTGGGAACAAAAAGATGGTCCTCACAAGATTAAATATTAAATTTTAGGGTTGAGACTTCAGGTTTTTGGGTAAAGTAGGTTAAGGTAATTGCTGGTGTTAAGCATGTAGCAGCTGGTGGTTACGGTGAGGGTGATGCTCCTAAGTGTGTAAAACTAGGCTGTGTGTGTGTGTGTGTGTGTGTGTGTGTGTGTGTGTGTGTGGAAGAGAAGCAGACTGCTGCAGCTGGATCAGTGCAGCCAGATCCCGCAGGGGTGTCTTGTTAGACACACACACACAGACACACACACACACACACACACACACACACTGGCACGTCAACAACAATAACCTCTGAGGTCAGACAGAGCTAGCGCTGCATTAGCCCCAGTGTGAACCTGCTGAGAGACAGAGCGAGCCAGTACAGCTGGTGTTAACCACCCAAAACATACACACACTGAGTAGCAGAACAACCACAGTGGCACCCGAACAAACGTCATAACTTCCAGAGTACACTGCATGTACAACTAGATAAACATTTCCAGATTGCCGCAATAGATTACTGACCGGCTCCATGTTGTGTAGCTGCTTTATTGAAGGTGTGACTGCTTCTCAGATGAGCAGGTGAGATGTATAGACTTGGCGCAGCAAGAAAAGTCAACTGCCATGTCTCAAAAGGACAGGAAGCACCTGTTTGGAGATGCCTCCTGCTGCCGCTTTAGAGGGTTTTGAATCCACAACTAAGTGCTTCTGCTCATGAGCAGTATTGTTTTCACGTGTATGTACAAGCTCATCCCTCCTGCCAAAATCTGCGCTCTTATACGGTGTACCTGGCAGCGCAGCAGCAGCGCTGTATCTGTGCCTGTGGGAACGCACTTGTTTCAAGCTGTCAGTCAGGCATGTTTATTTTCCCAGTGTGGCAGCGCCCACAGGTTCCTGGTGTTCAGCTCTGTCGACACTCCAACGTCGCAGCCATGCCAGAAGAGCACTCACACAGGGAGGGCGGGCGCAGTGGGCAGTGTGGGAAAGTGAGGGGGTGTGGGTATGGAGAGAGGGAGGGAAGGTAGAGATTTAAAGGGAGCAATCTGTGCATGTGTGAAGCATGTGTGCAGGTATCTGTGCAGCTGCCTCCTTTAGAAGAGGTGCACAAGTCTACACTTGTTATGTGTGATGGTGCTGAAACAATTAGTTGATTAATGAAAGCTGGCTGACAGAAAATTGCAACAAATTGCTGACAATAAGCCACGACTTTGGCACCCTAGTAGTACTAAAAAAAAAAAAAAGACACTGACCCAACTGGCATGGGAATAAATGTGATGAATGCAGAAGTTTTCACCAGGACTGTCTCATTTATCTCCAAAGCAAACCATCAGTTTTACAGATGGTATAGTCACATAAAAACTGTACAGGTAGCATTTTCTGGTTCCAGCAACTGACAGTATAAAAAATGGACGGTGTATGCGTGACGTTACCTGTAGATTTGCGATGAGTCGTTGTGAAGCTCAAAATTCGTCACCACGTTGGCAGTCCTGCCTCCTCCACCTCCCAGACCATCTAAAAAGACTTTCAAACACTGCAGTTTTGTGGAGGTTGCCGCTTGGTTCCAGCTCAAATGTGACTAGCTTTTTAAAAGCTTTAAATTTATATCCCTTTAAATGTAATGCCCTGGTTTGGACTGCTCATGACACAAGCAATATAATTAAAACATGTACATGTACACTTTATAGTGTGTAGTAAGCAATAATCTCTGGATTAATCAAGTATATTTCTTTATATATTTTAAACAGAAATGTTAAATCAGTAAAGAAACTATCAATTCTAGCCTCACCGTGTGTACATGCTTTTATTCCTGCATGGAAAAATGAATGCAAAATTATGCAAACAAGTCTATTAGAGCATGTCTGAAGGTGTGTTTGAGTGTGTGTCTGTCTCAGGTTATATTGCACATGGGTAATCCCCTAATCCTTTGGCTTTTCACTGTGACGTTATATACACACCTGTTGAAGTAGCACCCCTCCACCCACCCCACATACTATACATGCACGCACGTATTCAAACCAGCACACACACACTCAACACCTGACAGAAGAAGATCCTGCTTTCACCTGTGAAAAGGAGGGCGATCTCATATTCGCACTCATCACCGCTCAGTTGCACAGTTCACACACACATGCACACACCTATAATGTTACCTGATAGCAGAGTGCTTGACGGAGGCTTTGGCAGACTAGTAGATAACCCTGGGTGGCAGTGGGTGGTCCTCTTTCTCTGTACTGATGTTCAGGTAGTAACAGTCCTTCATTGGAGCGGCTGTTGCTGGAGTCAGAGGTTACTGTAGGAAGAGACATCGAGGTCAAAGTTCACACTATATTCACTTTAATGTACTTAACGCAGTGTTTGCTCTGAGAGATTTTCTCAAGGAACGGTTTATTCCCTTGCAAAGTGCAAACTGAAGCTGCAGTTCACATACCAGCAACTGAGTCATCAATCCAGAGTGGATTTAAGAGACAGAATAATTTTTGTTATTTTCAACCTGGGACTCATTTTTTCTATGTTTCGCAATAATGATGTTTGATAGGGTTCAAATATTTGGCACCTCTCTGTAGAGCGAAAGTGAGCACCAAAATGAAGCTCACTTTGGCCTCTTTTGGTGCTGGACGGCAGAGCCTCTCTCAAACCGGATCAGACATCATCGTGGCAGAATTTAGAAGAATAATATTGTGCTTGAAAATACCCAGAATCTGTGGCAAAGCAACGTGATTGCAAACGAATGGTGATTAAAGTCCACCTTGTGAATTGATCTGACCTAATCCTGGCAATTAGAAATTCCTGTATATGGAAATCAATGAGGCCCTTTGCAAATGTCAGTGACAAATCATGTTTCATGCACTCCTTGTTGATGAAGTGGAATAGACATGATAGTTATGCTGTAATTATACATACTTAAATTGGACACGCTGTAGTTACTGTTTAATTATAATGGCAATTAAAGTGGTGTTAAGCATTCTTCATCACTATGTGGGGCCAGAAACTAACAGTAGCAGAGTTTTACCATTGTATATCAGTTTATCAGGCGTTGATGGGCAACATGTTAGCTAACAGTTAACTACTTTCACTCTCAACTAACATAGAGCAGCATTATGACCTCATTGGTGTTGGGTTTTAAATATTTACTTGCCTTTGAGCTCTGGTTTGGTTCAACAACACACCACATCTATTTGTATGTCTCCATGTATGTCATGCTGGACAGGTACCATACAATAAGTAGATTGTCTAAGTTGACTGCTCGCAATGTTTTTCATAGTTTTGTATGTTTGTCTTGGGGTGGCACGGTGGTGCAGTGGTTAGCACTGTCACTTCACAGTAAGAAGGTTCCCGGCTTGAACCTTGTTTGGTGTGTGTGCTGGAGCCTTTCTGTGCGCCCCTCCAAAGACATACACTTCATAGGTTAATTGGTGACTCTAAATTGGCTATAGGTGTGAATGGTTGTTTGTGTCTATGAGCTATGTGATGAACAGGTGACTTGCTTGTGCCCTAAATATATTATTTTTTCACATATCTCTACTACTAGTACTACTTTTTCCAGAAGCCGTGGAAACTAGTTAGAAGGAAACTTTGTAGAAAGGGAAATCGCTATTGAATTATTATTTTTTATGCCATGAGCATCACAAACAAAACTCTATTCAATCCTGTTGTATAGAGGGATGGATATCTTTAAAACTGGGCGATAAAAACAAAACAAATGGCATGGCTAAAGCTCGAGGAAAGTGAGATCATGTTGCGTTTTCAATGAATAACTTCACTGCTCGCTCTGAAAAAGGGATTTACTGCAAGGTTGTTGAACATGACATATTTTTTCCCCTAAGCAGGTTTGAATATCACCAGATATATTATCACAGCACTTTATTGACATCTTTTTGAATTTTCTTCACTGTGCAGGGTCCTCCAGGATCTCAGCCTTCCCCTCACACACAGCCTCCCCCACACAACCCCAGTAATCCCATGATGGGACCTCACGGACAGGTAAGATGGAAACATTTTCACTCTTCACTCAGCTGCTGTGTTGTAGTTCCCACACTCACTCATTCATTTACTAACTCATTCGCTCACTCACTCGCTGGCTTCACACAACAACAGTGTACAAACAGCACACAGGTCCCTTGTTGTGCTAACAGACAGGACAGGCCGCATCCACGATGGTGGATTGGATGAATAATTTAGCTGTGTTGGCCCAGCTGTAAGGAGCGGAGTTGCATCTGGAGGGCCTCCTCTCTCCCTCAGCCTAGCACTCACCATCCCATAGTCCATCAATAGACCATTAATATTGCAGCAGAGCCTGACATGGTGCAGCTCTTCGTGCACAAACCCACCACAACATGGTCAAAGGAGGAGAAGAGATGAGGAAAAAAGTAGACAGGAAAGGGAAAGGAATAGGAGAGAAGTAGAGTAGTTAAAAAAAAAGAGTAGTAAGTTAGTCCTCGCCTCAAGGGCTAACTAAGATTACATAACTCATCCTCCACACGCCCAAAACACGCACACACATGCACCGACACACAAAACATACAATACATAATCACCACTGAAAGCCTGTCTCCTGTTGTATTTGTGTTGTCTGTGCTTATCTCTGTGTGAAGATGATGATATGAACATTATTCTGCTGTTCATGTTCCGTGACCAAAACACACAGCTCGTACCCGATCTGCATTCAGATCAGCATGTTTCCCCTTGATACTAAAATAGTTGGATTGAGTGTGGAATTAATTCCTATCATCTGACACTGAAATATGGCTCACTGGATGTGGGTATTTGTAGTTGCAGCAGCGTACTCTCATAGGTAATTCTGAAAACCATCTGTCTGGGGTGCTTTACATTATTCACTAGCTGTGCTCTGGCTCTGTATGTGTGTCTTGGCCAGCCAGTTCTTGTCCCCTCTCTGCTGAAACATCTGTGTGGATTGTCTCTGCAGTTTCTGCTATGAATCACACTATCCAGGCTGCATTTTTGCCGCACTGGTGTCTGGCGATACAGACACTGTGAGAAACTGTCCAGCACATGTGTGCAGCTGCACAAAACAGGCACAAAACATTAAGATGTAGAACACTTCCTCCTCCTTGTACGACTTCATCTTCCTCCTGTCTCACTATGTCATGCTCCTGTGCTCTGCTGCTCCACCTCCCTCTGTCCCATATTGTTCTTCCAGTCCAAGTTTCTGTCCCGCTCTCTCTTATCTGTCCTCCTTTACCTATCCTAATGGATTTTACCACCTGAGGTCTTACTTTCCAAAACTTAATGATAGGCCTGTCCTTCTTGGTAAATGTAACAAAACTACTACAGTACATTATTCCTCAACACAATAGCTCCCCCTGCTGACTTGCTTTGGTTTACTGAAGCCTTTTGTGCCTTGTTTCTTTACCTACAAATATGAGTGTTGTTTATCAAGAAGAGCTGAGGCAGATCTTGCGATTGATCGTTTTTTTGTGGAAACATTTCTGCCTCTAAAGAGCAGATTTACACAGAAATACTCATTGAAAAGACATCTTCGATAGTCTGCCAAGAGAGTATTTGCAAGTTGAGATTTAAGAACAATTCAAAAAAACAAAACTCTTGGGTAGGGTACTTAATGAATTGTCACATAAACATCATAAATGATCTGTTAAACATCTACAGGCCAAGTGAATCTTTGACTCAATCTAAATAAAGTGTTACCATAATATTATTATCATAGAAGAAGAAGTGAGAGAAAAAAAAGCTGTAATATTTAAAAATGATCTTAAAACAGTGAACAGAGGAGCAGGATTTATGATGTGTGGTTACTAAGCTTGAATTTTAAGTTGAATCTGATGTCCACTGGGCTGATAATGACAATGGCATGCTG
The DNA here is from genome assembly GCF_000972845.2 of Larimichthys crocea. Classification (NCBI taxonomy): domain Eukaryota; kingdom Metazoa; phylum Chordata; class Actinopteri; family Sciaenidae; genus Larimichthys; species Larimichthys crocea. The sequence goes on along the minus strand of NC_040027.1, from coordinate 17,346,747 downwards.
GGACATGTACTCTGTGCTGGATTGTGTGTTCATGCATTGTTTTCATATCATTTCATCTCTATTTGTGTCCTTATACATCTGTTTGATTACTTCTGCTGCATTTATTTTTACAAACCTTCCTGTAAATAGGTATTGTCGTTATAATACAATTTTATGAGTGTCTGACCCTAATTTTATTTTTATGTTTTCATTCGAGATTAGCAAATGTTTTGGAATACAGCAGTTTAATGAAACATTGACTTTAGTGAAAATGAATGTTTGTGTCATTGATTCATGAATTAGACTTAGAATTAGATGAATTTCATGCTAATTTAATGAAATGTAAAGTGCGCTTTTGCATTGTTTTTGTGCATAATCCCAGTTTAGACTGCAGGAATTGCACATGGTCAAGTCAGACCTTGGTTTTGATATTTTATAGCCCATCTGTCAAGAATTATAACAAGTAATCAGCTCATGATCATCCTAAAATGAAGCACTCGTTGTCCTTCTCTCGTCCTTCTTGCAGCCATTCATGTCTCCACGGTACCCAGGTGGTCCAAGACCCGCCCTCCGTATGCCAAATCAGCCTCCTGGGAGCATCCCCGGGTCACAGCCTCTCTTGCCAAACAGCCTGGACCCCACCAGACCTCAAGGTATTGACAAAACATGTGGTGTTATTTCAGAGAAGCTCCATTTTGCAGAGTAATCTCATATAGGCTTCTGAATGAGGGCGTTTTCTCCTCATTTATGAGATTATTATTGATCTAAACAGTGCCGCTGTTTTAACAAGCTGTGCTCTCCGTGTTTCACCACAGGACATCCAAACATGGGAGGTCCAATGAGAATGAATCCCCCTCGAGGAATGGGAGGCATGGGCCCACAGGTAGGTACCAAACAGTCCTAAAGAATAAAGCACAAAAGAGTGTGTGGATAAAGTCATGACAGTAGATGCATCCTTTCAGCACTACCAGCCCACTGCACTCCCACTCTGCAGCTGCCACACAGCCAGATTTGGTGCTTGGACTGTCAGTTTATGAATAAACCCAATGTTTGGTTGCCCTTCATTAAGCGTTACCATAAAAACTGCTATAATGTCAAACCAGCAGCCTATAAACTACATGCAGATAATCTTTCTTCTCCAATGAAGTGGATTTTTTGGTTCTGCCAGCCTCGTAACTTTGCCTTTAAATGTCAGAAGCGCTCTGATGATTAGCTTGGCTCTGACCAAAGCTCACCCACTGCCAACACCAGTTTTACATGTTAAATCCTACTTGCTGACTCCCACCTAGGGAGACAAACAGAGGCGTATTACTCAGGCTGCTCTGAGCAAGCCGCCACCAACACATTTTGACTAAAAATGGTTCCAATTTTGGCACCGTTAGTTTCCTTTTATCACTTCAAATTTTGTGGATGTGTTTCATTTTAATACATAAGATGCTTAAACAACAGTGTCCTTTTGAATTACCATTGCTAGACAGCTGCTTCATTCTGCACCCAACCACCTCCCTCTACAACATCACCTCACACAAAGACACACACACACACACACACTCTCCCCGTGCCCCTCGGCCCCTCTCTGTGCCACCCTGGCTCTGTGACTTTGGCAGTGAGCGTACCAGCAGCTGGTGTGGCATCTGCTCGACAAGTGTAATCGTCTGCTGAACAAAACTCTTCCTCTGAGTGGAGCTGCTCTCTGGCCTGCCCCCATAGTCTCTCTCTCTGTCTCTCTCTCTCTTTATATCTGTCTCATTCACGCACCCTCACATACATACACGAGTACACACATGTAGTGCCAGCCAAACCCGCCTGCTGGGCAGCCATGAAAACATACATGTAAACACACAGAGGGGAGCTTGGACACATAGAGATACATACACGGAGACACACAACATACAGACAAGACGCAAACACACAGCTGTCCACTTTCACACACAGCTCATACGTCACATAATTAAACACGAGTTAGTGGGAGACATGATCATCGCTGACCTTCATTAGGATTCAAACCTTTAGACAGACAGAGCAGGTGTGAGACGGCGTGCTGACTGTGCTCATCTCTTTGTGCAGAATTACGGCGGCGGGATGAGGCCTCCTCCAAACTCCATGGGCCCAGGGATGCCGGGAATGAACATGTTAGTAGATCGAAGAAAACAAGTTTTGAAATGTTTGTGGATTGTGCTGCTAGTGAAAAGCCTAATGTTTAGTTTTTATTCCGCCATTTTTGTTGTTTTGCTGTGAGTGTTTATGAGAACTGTTGAGATGTGGAAAGAGTTATGTCAGACTTGAACCAGCAACCTGGTCTCCAAAATCAAAAGTACATTTACAAAGGACAGATTGGTTAAACACTGCAGCATTTGCTTTGGTTCTCTCCTCCAAATATTGTTCATGTTTCTGCCCTTTTGTACTCACTTGTGCTCAGATCTCAGCATAGTGTATGTCAGAAAAGAACATTGCTACCACCAACAGGTTGTTAAAATCCTTCCTTTGTTTGGAATACATCACAAAGCAAAAATTATGACAAATTACAAAAATGTATCATGTGGTCACTTCTAATTTCCAAGAATTCAGGATTATATGTGCATATTAGACTGTAATCATGCACTTCAGAAATCATTAATTATAAATCAAACATCTCCTGTGAAGCATGCGACTTCACTGTGTGCTCTTCTTAAATTTCTTAATCTTTTCTTTCTATTCTTGCCACTCAGGGGTCCTGGTGGAAGAGGTCCTTGGCCGAACCCCAACACCAACTCGGTGAGTCACACTCTCTTCCATCTTTATCTCCTACATGACTGAGTGTGTACAATAACTGTGTCTCATGTTTTGTTTCACCTCGGGTCTATTCCCTCCACAGATAGCGTATTCATCTTCATCTCCAGGCAACTATGTGGTAAGTGTCCCGTCATGGACTCGTGTTCGACCACGGGCCATAAATTACCTGTCATGCAGTGATATCTAACAGGCACGCGGCCATCCAGATGCACTCAGCGCTCATTTCTCTTTCTCTCACTTCTTCACCCCTCAGGGCCCTCCAGGGGGAGGCGGCCCACCAGGAACTCCCATCATGCCTAGCCCTGGAGGTGAGTTATTCACTTCAGTTTCCCTTCTGATTTCTACTTTTATCCAGCGTTCACAGAACAAGGACTCTGTCTGAGAAACATCGAACCTGTTCTCTGTCTGATACACATCTCTCTTTGGGAGACTCAGATAAATAGTGATAGGACTTTAGAAGTAGTTTTGGAAGTGTAAAACACTGAAAAATGATCAAATATTACTCTAAACCGAGGTTGGTATTATATGTGACAACTGCATGATGAATAAATATGGCCAGATTCTACATTTGTTTTCAGGATTTTCCACCTTGGGCACATTATGGAAAATATTCCAGTGTTGTTGGTTGTATTTTCTCATCGTGGAGACAGTTGCATAAAAGAGAAGCAGAAGCATGTCAGTCTGTAATCAAATGAGTGATCCATCTCAGCTTTGATCCATCAATCTAGCGTCTCTGTGGAGGATTAGCAGCGAACAAAACACTGCTGGCTGATGTCCTGTAGATGTTCTGTTTCTGTTGGCCTGTGGAGAGCTTCTTTTTGTGTCCACTATTTATTATTTATATACGTACCTCTATTGTGATACGTTGCCGGGGCAACCTTTTTGCACAAAACACTCTTGCTCACACGTACATCGGGAGGGAAAACATATTTCCACTGCAGTCGCCAAGACTGTGCGCACACACACATACACACACACACACACACATCCCTCCCACAAAAATGCACACCTCCCACTCAGCATTGCCCCCCTCCTCCAGTCACGACAACACAAGCTAGATTCAGGGACACTAACATGCAAGATTTCTCCACCACTTTGCACATGCTGTATCCTTCTCCCTCCCCTGTCTTTCAACCTGTTATTCTTTTTTTTTTTTTTTTTCAGTTTTCCACTTACAACTTTTTTCCTTGCAATGTCAGATCAAGGTCACCTCATCTTTCTAAATCTTTTCAGGACAGACAGACACATGAAGAGCGACACAGCATGTACTGGTTGTTGCTAAGTTGCCAGGGTGGTAATACAAAACCTTGGTCTAATCTCCTGATTGTAAGAATAGGAGATAATGGGTTTCTTTTATTGCACCTTGCAGAGAGCCGTGTGTAGATTGATTGACGGACAGATTCACTGACATTATGTACTGGCACTTAAAGTAACATGCGACTAGTCTTTGTCCTGTTCAGCAGAAATAAGAACATGTCTGAGCTGAAGCTGCATGTACTGTACAAATGGCTAAATTAAACTGAAACGATGTCAAATACAGTGAAAGACAGTGCCACTCCAACCATTCCTGTGCAGCTTAGCTCATTATTTTCCATTCATTACCCCATATCCACCTTATTATTTGACATTTTCTTGAACAATTGGATATTGGATGTGAAAACAGACAAAGATAACAGTGATAGGGCTTATTCGTAGGTATTTCTATGAGTCCTGGTGGCACAATTCTGTGATTCTGAGTGAAAAATCCAACTGTTCTTTATTCACAGATTCAACAAACTCAAGTGAAAACATCTACACAATGATGAACCCCATCGGCCCTGGTGGAAATAGACCTAATGTGAGTCATTTTGAATTATAATGAATCGCTTCAATATTTCTACCCTGCAGGACAGGATTTATTTTTACTGTGTATGTATAATCTGCTACCCAAGTATGCAACGGCAAGATAAATTACATTTGTATATTTTACTGCTATTTTTCTCCAGTTCCCAATGGGACCGGGGCCTGATGGACCCATGGGTGGAATGGGTGCTATGGAGCAGCATCATATGAACGGATCACTAGGTGAGTAGCCAAAGATAGTGTGCTGTGTATGTAGCAGGTACTTGAGCTCATGAAACCTGTTCAACTTTCTATGAACAAAGGCCTTCAGAAGTAAGACTCTGCCCTCTTATGGCTTGTAGAAGAAGTGCTCTCCCTTGTGCCGGTATTGAACAAAGCGAAAGCAGATTAGTGGGGCATCGAGGGGGCCGATTGATCCTGTAGATGGGTGAGATGTGATCAGTGAAGCCAGTGAGTTGGAGCTCATCTCTATCTGAAACAAATAGCCTAATTACAGGGCCATTATGTGTGAGAGGGCAGGCTGTTTCTCCTTGCACTGGATATGCTGAACTGATGTTGAATTAGCAGCAGCACGCTGATAATCATTTAACATCATAATGATTCATGTTTCTCTTTTTTCTGTATCTGATCACAGGCTCTGGTGACATGGATGGGTTGCCAAAGGTAAGACTGACTGACTGACTGACTGACTGACTGATTGTCTGTCTGTCTTTCCATCTATTGTCTATGTCTGTTTGTAAGGAGTTACATATTCTGATTGTTTCTTCTTCATCTGTGTTGCAGAATTCTCCCAACAACATGGCAGGCATGAACAATCCCCCCGGCACTCCGCGGGACGACGGCGAGATGGCAGGCAACTTTTTAAACCCATTCCAAAGTGAAAGTGTGAGTACCAAAGGAGACAACATACCTCTTAAGCTGGGAACAATCTAGAAGACTATGTAAAATCCTATTTATTTGTGACAAGAATCACACATTTAATCACTTACTACTGCAGATTATCTGCACAGATAATCACTGATAACTCAGTCAAACAGCAGGATCACATTGAGATTTGTCCAGTCATAAAATAATTTATATTTGATACTTATATAATTGCTATATGTTGTCTGAGACTCAATTATAGGGAAAGAAATTTAAATCCTAAACCACTGCACACTAGATGATTGGGTGCGCTTACTGTCTGTGGTGATGTAGGGCCAGTTTCACAAATAGATTTAAGATATCTGAATTCATCTGTTGCACAAAGCTGTCTAGTGCTTGATTGTTTCAGGTCGAACTAGTTTGCCATAATGTCTGAGTAAATAAACGAATGACCTTTTTTTTTCAAACTAAAAGACAAGCTTAACTGCTCAAATGGCACGGCTTCGTCCACTCCAGAAAATTCTTTCAGTTACAAGGACAGAGAACATTTAGTAATGAACACAGATCAGACCTGTGGCAGATCTCTGATTCCTAATGTGACAGGACTTACTCAGTACTTCAGTCAGACATTGGGTAATTTTTTTTGGACAAATGAAAATTACTGATGATGTCCTCATTGATTTATATTTCCAACTAAGGTTACTAAAGTCTATAAAAACGTTCTCACTGCTCGCCCTACAACACTGTCTGCAGCTGTCACTGATTGTTACCATGGAAACCTGAGTCTTAGTCCTTAGCCTGGAAGGTAGGGTAGCTAACTTTTTAGGACTAAAATAAGTCAGTCTTTATTTTTGTGAAACTTGCATCAGGACAAAATAAAAACACTACAGACCACTCCGCTCTAAAATATCAGGTTGTGAAACCAGCCTCTGCTCTATTAAGCATACACTACCAAAATATCTCCTTGACTTTGACTCCTTGAGGGCTGAATTGAGCTAATAATCAGTCCTTTATATTGCACCCAGTTTTCCCATGCATGCACGAACACAAGCATGGAAATGAAGCACATAATATGCTTTCTCTGATGCATGGAGAGATTGTCATATAGTGATTAATGTGAGACTGACAACTACATTTTTGCTACAGTATCTCCACTGTGATCTGAAATTCCCTAACATTTTCTCCTTGGGCTGGACTCTGCTTTGCTTGCTGCTGGTTTACTGACATAGAAAGTTAATTAGAAAGGGTTAATTGTTACGTGTAATGTATGCTGCAAAAGGCCGGTGTATTGAACATGGCATTTAGTTTAGGTAGTTGAATTGCTTTCATCTTGTACTGGGTAGTATAAGAAGTTTAATATAGTTTTGGCTTATCTTTTCTCCCCTCCCTCTCTTTTTTCTCTCTTTACAGTATTCACCCAACATGACGATGAGTGTGTGATTTTTTTATTTTATTTTATCTTTTATTTTATTTTATTTCTTTTTCATCTCCCCTTATCCCAATCTCCCTTTTCCCCATCCACCCCGGTGCGTCTTGCATTACCCTTCTTCCTCCCTTCCCACCTCCTTCTTGTGGACGGTGTGGTGTGCCACACAGCCCCTGGGGATGGCCCTTGAAAGCAGGACTCCCCTCAAGGTCCCCCATCCCAACGCCTGTAAAATGGGTGTCAGAACATGAAAAGGCCTCCAAGCAACAGGATGGGTCTCTTCTTCGCTCCTCGCCTGCCGGGCCTCAACAAGGGCCCAGGGACAATAAGAGCCCGAAACTGCTCCAAGCCTGTTTCTCCCAAACCCAAAGCCAGCTCTCGTGGGTGGCATTCAAGCCCAATCAAGATGTCCCTCCTGCATCTACCACCACTCCATTATATCACGCTGATTTTAAGTTATGAGGGCATACGGGGGCCGGAAACTCTCATTCAAAACTGTTCCTGTGTTGGCACGAATGATAAAACAAAACAAACAAACAAACAAAAAAAAAAGAAAAAAAAAGAGAGATGAACTGATAATGTTATTTTAGGGCAAGAACGGTTTTCATTAAATGTTTGTATTTTTTGTTGTTGATGGTAATATTATTGTTATAATTTTCATAATTGATATTATTCTACTAATGTAGTTATGATTTCCTGTAAAGGGCACATTTTATCTCAGCAGCAGCATCAACAATGACGGAATAAGCACACACTCGAAAAATGCACAATGATTTTCTGTTTACATGATTTTTAGGTTATTTGATGTTTGTTTTTTGTTTTTTGTCACAGTCGGTCTCACTTCACATACCTCTCTTTAAAACTTCTGAACTTGTAGCTCGAGTCTTTGTCACCTAAATGTTTGTAGCACCATTTACATAAACTTTCAAAGTCAGAGTCATTGACTGCCTCCACCTAATGAAGTAGTCCGTGCTGAGGTGTTAGTATCTCAGTTAAAACTACCCATAGAGTTAAAACAGAGGCTCTCTCAGAGCGTTGCTGTTTTCTGGTACAAAGTGTCTCCTGATGCACCTGAATGATCGTATGTCTATCTATCTTGTCTTAATAAGCACCCCTTCTCATATGTTTCTATGGTTTTACCGCTTGGAAATGGCTCTGATGAAATCCTGAGACGATTGTCAGGACAGGTGCCATTTCTCATTCGGTAACAGACAGAGCGAGAGAGCATCTCTATTCTGGATTTGGTCTTGTCTGTAAATACAACATATTTAGCTTGTATTGTGGTTGTTTTATTATTTGTTATTTACAAGTTGTCTGTGAATCCTAAAACGTGGTTCCCTCCCCTTCATCACTTTATTTTGATTTCAACCTCACTGTGGACTCCAAGCGGCACTGTTTTCCTCCCAGGATTCATTCTGGTCTCTCGTCGATGTTTGGACTGGGAGATTATTGAACCTCAGATACACTCATGAAGCCTGCTTCAAGTTTGGGTTGAACTCACAGATCCTGTATGATCCACTTTCTTGACCCAGACAGGACGGGCTAAATAACTGTCTCCTTGGAGCTCCCATCGATCATCTCCCTCAGCGAGTCGCATATGTACAGGATAATGGATCCAGAGGACTGTGAGGCTGCAGCAGCGCTGATGATGGGAGCAAAGTGATGCACCTTGGGGTTAACAGACCATGCGGCCGCATCGGTCGGAAGAAGAGGAATAATGGGATACTTTTGTAATGGATATATTTCCATTTTTTGTGGATTGTTTTCAGCAGATTGTTTTTATTTTAAATGTATTCAACAGAAAAAAATGAAAGCCCATAGAATCTGCACACAAAGAAAAGCATAGTTACATATCACGCTATTTAATTTGTTTCTTTCTGTATATGTTATGTACTCTCTGCACCTATGTTATCAACTCTCTATCACTGTTTCAAAGGGATAATCGATCTCTCGTGGCATCACACTTCAGCACTTGCGTCATGGCTGTGTTCAAACCAACAATAACTAAACAACCATTGTAGCCTCTATGGGTGATGGTGATGTACTTATCAATTTTCTGATATCAATGTGAACAGATTGTACGCAGAGTTCAACAAGGACATCTCCAGGATTCGGCTATCAGTGGCCTGGGAAACACTCTCTCCAGTGTTCCTTTAATTTAGTGACACACACCTCCCTTCTTTTCCAATCCCATCCCTCACCCTCCAAAACTTATCCTCCTCCCTTCTTCTTTAATTTCCTTTGTTGTAAATACTGTATAATGCATTTTGATATCATTGACATGTTTTGATATGTCAGTCACTACCAATGAATACAGCTGAAAGTAAATTATAAATAAATCTGTCCATGTTTTTCATAGAGAACGGATGCGCTGACTATTTGGCTCATGTGGCTAAATTTCCATAAAAATGTATAGAATACAGTAACACAATAAATACAGACTGTATGCTAAAGACATGTATGGTGGGGAGGATAGGACAGAGAGAGGACAGGACAGAGAGAAGCAAACAAGCTGTGGCGTCCTCACTCTGCCCTTGTCTCCTTATGTTTTAGTTAAATGTTACTATTGGCTTTGAATAATCATTTTAAAGAATTTTTTCCAAAGGGCATCTTCTCACACAAAAAAAAACATGTGACCTCTTATTGCAGTTTTTAATATGAAGGATTTTTATCAATTTAAGAAGACTTTTAAAAAGGTAAAAATACTTATGAGAACCTCATTTTAAATTAAGAATAGATCAAAAGGTAACTGTGTCCTTTGCTATCTGCTCCTGTTATAGCGTTGTATAGATTGAAGCTCTCTCACTGATCCTCTCTCAGTCCTCTGTGTATATCGATCGTTGGCCATCTCTGTACTTCTATTGTGATGTATAATACTGTACCATTAGGAAGATTTGCTGGTCGGGTGGGGTGGTTATGTTGAGTCGGGGAGGGGTGGGGGATTTAAGGGAAGGGGATATGAATGATTCTCCTGTACCGTTCATGGTCCTTTCTGATGACACGGCAGTATTCAATATGAAGCAGTCTGTCTCTTGGGTTTGCTTTGTATTTACATGGTAGGATAGTTCAGAATCTTGTCTTAGGGACTTAGATGTCTTGTGTAGGTAATAAAGATGTTCTTTGTATGTTTCTTTATATTGGAAAGTTTCTTTAGACTGAAAGAAAAACAGATAATTTGCTTATCAAAAAAGAAACAATGCATCAATAATAAATGTCATTTGATTTTTCCTTGTTGTTTGAATCTCTTCCTCTGGGCTCTCATTTAGCTTGTCTATTACCAGTACATAAAGAGAAGTTATATACAGTGTAGGAAAGAACTGCAGTGGACACAACCATTTAAAATGTGAAAAATTAAATAACTTGGTATGTGTTATGCATCATATTTAAGACAACAGCTTCTGACAAAGTGGGTTAGGGTTAACTTTACATCTCTAACTATGTTCTTTACCAGGTTTGGTTTGGGTTTAACCCACACTCCTTAATTCTGCCACCAATTTTGACCTTGCACATGGCAATAAGTAAAATACCGTATATTAACTATCCTGCTGCATCCAGGAGCTAAATCATTAAGATAAGATAAGATAGACTTTAATTTACACCGGGGGGAATTCACTTGTCACAGCGGCTCATATAGTTGTATAAGAAATTACTCATAAGAAATATGGACAATTTATAAATTTAGAAAAAAGTCTGTTGCTGAAGGAGCTGTTTAAGGCCCCCACAGCCTTATGCTGGGGTTGACAGGAGTTGTTTATGATGGATGTCAGATTCCTCCTCTTCCCCACTTCCTATGGAGTTGTGGGGGCAGTCCAGGACACAGCTGGCCCTCTTGCCCAGTTTGTTGAGTCTTTTTCTGTCTCTCTCCATGCTTTTCCCTCCCCAGCAGGTGACTGCATAGAATAACGTAGATGCCAACACAGTGTTATTGAAAGTTTTCATAGAAAGATTTCATTGAAAGTTTACATAGAAAGTCCTGCACTCTTCAAATGAGGACAACTTTTTTTTTGTACAGGACATCTGTGTTGTCCGACTAGTCCAGTTTATTGTTGAGGTGAACACCCAGGTACTTTTGTTAAATTATATTTGCATGGCCCCACCATCTCCATATACAATCACTGGATGTTCAGTGTGGTCTGAGTTGTCTTCCTCTTGAAGTCAATCACCATCTTCTGCTGGTGTTGATGTGAAGGTGGCAATAATGCACATAATGGCTCTTCATTTGCCTATACTTCTTCTACTTATAATGTTTTTAAAGGAGCAGTGTGTAGGATTTAGTAACATCTAACGCTGTAGTTGCTGGTTGCAACTACCTCACCTCACTTTCCTCTTCCAAACATTCTAGACTACTGTAAAAACATGGCAATTCAACATGACGGACTGTGGAAGAGGACCCACAGTGTCTGTAGATATTAAGGCTCATCCTAAGGTAACTAAAACATAATGATTCATTATTTTAGGTGATTATTCACTCATGAAAACACAGTTATTAAAATTAATAATTACATTTTTTCTGTGATATCCTGTAAATGGAGCCCCCTAAATCTTCACTGGACCTTTAAATTAAGTTTAAGTTCAAGTTTTAAATAATGCAATGAAATGTGTTGGACAAGAGGAACTGGTCAGCTCAGCATTAAGAACACTAATTATGTAACAGAATTACACATAAAGGAAAAAAAAATGTAAAACATAATTACATACATTTTTAGGTTTATATATATATATATATATATATCTATTATCTATATATCTATATCTATATATATATATATATATATCTATTCATATCTTATAAAGAAAAATATATATGTGTTCTATACACTGTACAAGTATAAATATGATATGCTGCAATATTTAAAATATTGATAGTAGGAGTAAAGTGACATTACCTTAGAAGAAGTTAAATGTTTGCACTATTTCTGAGTAAAAAAAATAGCCATGAACTCACGAACCATACAGTCAAACTACACAAACACAAACAACAGCATAGTTACATGATAGTATAGTAAGGATCAAAAAGGGAAAAGCATGAAAACAGAAAAGCAAAAATAAAACTTAGATGTGACAGACTTGTAATCTTACATATAAATAAAGTTCTAGTTGTAACTGTTGTGACAGTTTACTGGTTGAAACTATCTGCATGAATATTCATTATAGATATCTTAATTTATAAAAATAGCTTGATTTCTGTCTGTTTTTTGTGTTGTTGTTGTTGTTGTTTTTTTCATTTTTCTACTTTTTTCTAATCATGTAGTGTTTGCTACACTTTCCTCTGCTGCTGTAACAAGTAAATTTCCCCGTGGTGGGATGAATAAAGTACATCTAATCTAATCTTAAATGATGGTGATGAATCTTGAAACTTATTACATTTATGGATGTGAAATTTCCCTAATAAAACCTAGAGGTTGACAATAATGGACTAGTTTTGTCTCTGTTAAAAACCTGCAGGTCTGCGAGGTCAAACATTAACATGCACGCGGGGGTCCAATAGAAGTCCACGAGCTCAAGGTTAACAGGAAGCAGCTTGGTGGGACGAGTTTGACACCTTGGCGAAGTCAGTTTGACGTTGCGTACGCAACAACACGTAGAGGTTCCATTGGGCTCGCGTTGGCCAACGGCAAACTGACTTCACCGCTGTAAACCAGAGGAGGAGGAGGGGGGAGGAGATAGTCCGGGACCAAAACAAGCCGCTGCACCGACACTGTTTGAAGGTAAGCTTTGTCCAGTTTATCACACATGACACACCGTCTGACTCACTCTGTCATAAGTCGACGGTTCACTACATGACAAGCGTTCAACATTAGCCAGCCTGGAGACCGAGGAGCGAGCTCACGGCTAACGCTAAGTGTGCTACCGTCAATGAACGTCTGTTAGCATTAGCCTGCTGCTAGCCGCGGTACGACACTTGTCAGAAACTTCTGGAAACGTGTGGCTAACCTTTAAAATACAGCCCTGTGGTAAAGACAAGCGACGGGTGAGTTGTGAGGGAGGATAATGGTGTAAATCCGACAGTTAATGACAGTAGTAAGTCACTTATTCACGGGTGATTTTGTTTGTTTTTTTTTTAAACGCAGATGCTAACTTTATGTTAGCATGGAAGCTACGTAGCAGTGAGCTCAATGATGAGGCTTCAAATCTGACAGACACACAGTTTTTTAAAGGTTGCTCTTTATGTTGAGGTTAATAACTTTTATTTTATTTTCAGAGTGCTCCATTAAATGAGTGATAAAGAAGACAGCATGGACGCCTCTGACAGCCATGACATGAAGAATGGACGGACCTCGTTGCTGGACAGCGGGGAGGACTTTGAGGTTTTAGACGAAGAGGACATTGACGACGACCCTCCTCCTCTGGAGGATGCCGGAGGCGGGAAGGGGAAAAATACAGATGAAAATAAAAACACAGACCCTGTAGATCCAGAGCAAGAATGGCTGGATGTATTAGGTATGTGACATATAGCAGAAGTGCAAGTTTATAACTTGATAATTGGTGATAGGAATGTGCTCTGATCAAATCCACACACTGATATTACTTATGTTTGTGTTTTAGGTAATGATCTGCTGAAGAAAAAAGTCCTGGAGGCAGGCGCAGGGCGAGACAGTCGGCCACAGAAAGGACAGAATGTGAAGATCAATCTTAAAACATACCTGAAGGACGGGACACCTGCAGCGGAGGAGCCGAATATCTCTTTCACTCTTGGAGATGGAGATGTTATCCAGGTAAAATGAACAGTTTGAGATACTGTCTAGAGATTTCACTGCACACTATGTCAGGAGCTATGTCTCTTCTGTCATAGCATCTCTTAACAAAACATCCCAATAACCACTGTGTGCTGAGCACTATATGGATGGGATTCTTCTTCTTTTCCCTTCAGGGGTCGCCACAGCGAATCGGTTGCCTCCATCTAGCCCTGTCTTCTGCATCCTCTTCTCTCACACCAACTACCTTCATGTCCTCTTTCACTGCATCCATAGACCTCCTCTTTGGTCTTCCTCTAGGCCTCCTGTCAGCATCCTTCTACCAATATATTCACTATCTCTCCTCTGGACATGTCCGAACCATCTCAGTCTGGCCTCTCTGACTTTATCTCCAAAACCTCTAACATGTGCTGTCCCTCTGATGTACTCATTCCTGATCCTATCCATCTTGGTCACTCCCAAAGAGAACCTCAGCATCTTCATCTCACTATATGGATGGGATATTGAATGTTTATTTTTGTGGTTATGCTGTGGTGTGAGCTGTATCTGTGTATCTATGTGTTATGTGAGGCTTTGTACAGACTCTGGTCACATGTTCCCTTGTGAGGACAATAAAGTATCTATTTATCTTTTAGGCTCTGGATCTCACAGTGCAGCTCATGGAAATGGGAGAGAAGGCCCTTGTCCAGACTGATGCAAAATACGCATATGGTGCCCGGGGGAGGTAGGGATGTGTTTTAACGTAACTGCTAAAGCCTGTACAAACTTCACGTTAATGGATGTGAACTCCCTTCTTTATTTGAACAGTGTGGCTTCACTTACTCTACAAGTTTTGAAGCATGATCTGGCTTCTTCTGGCTTCTGTGACGCACTCTTATATGTGATGGGATGGTTGAAATTCCTTGTGTGTAATCTAGTGTTTGATATCGCTCATTACCTCATCTCTCCTTGATTGTGTTTTTTCATCTTTCCAGTCTTGAACCTGAAGTCCCTCCCAACGCTGAGCTGTCCCTAGAAGTGGAACTGCTGGAAGCTACTGATGCCCCAGACCTGGAGCTGCTGCCCCCTCCAGAAAAGATTGCTCTGGCCAGCCATAAGAGAGAGCGAGGCAACGTTCATTATCAGCGTGGGGACTACGCTTTTGCTGTCAACTCATACAGCATTGCCCTGCAGATAACAGAGTCCAATTCTAAAGGTGAGATGCAAGCCAGAGAGCTGAAAGTCACCTAGCAATGGGCTTATCGGGAAATTAAGAGGCGGGGGACCATCTTAAAGAGTTACTTTACTTAAGTTTACTAACTTTAATTATTAATTAATATTATTATTTTTTTAAGTTTTAGTCTTACCCCAAAAACAAGAGGATATTTATCCCTAACATGTTTTAAATGGTTTAAAAATATAATGTATAAAATATATGGATATGACCCACCTTGGATAGAGGTATGTAACTAATGTTCAGTCATTTTAATGATGCACTCATTGGCATCACAATTATTATTTAATTTTAATATTCAGTTTTTGTGACTGGTTTTAAAGTTGTCGTGTTTGTTGTGGTTTCTTTTGCTACAGTTGACATTAGTCCTGAGGAGGAGAATGAACTCATGGATGTAAAAGTGAAGTGTTTAAACAACATGGCCGCATCTCAACTGAAATTGGATCACTATGATGCAGCACTTAAATCTTGTGTCTCAGCACTGGCGCACCAGCCAGACAACATAAAAGCTCTTTTCCGCATGGGCAAGGTACCCATCTCTCTCTTTTTTTTCTTTCACTTTCTCTGTTAGTCTGTAATAGATTGTTTTATTGATTATTTGTTTTCACTCAAGGTGCTAGCCTTGCAAGGTGAATACACAGAAGCCATTCAAACCTTGAGGAAGGCACTGAAGTTGGAACCAAGCAACAAGGTACTTTTTGGCCTCCTCACATTCATTTTTGGTAAGAACAGCTTTTAGTATGGAGACATTCTTTCTTGTGGCCAGTAGATGGCGCCTTATGGTAAGATTTCAAACACTTAGTTGGTAGTGCAAGGTCAGGTGGACTGCTGATTCATCATTTCAGAGGATCTGTTTTCATGTTGTTGCTGTAAATAGGTTTGCCCTGCAACACAGCCATATCTAATACCTTGCCACTGTTCTGCCTCTACAGTCGGGTATACGTGGTTCTTTGGCTATACAAGGCCATTTGATAGAACTCAGCTCCATGCGTGGGCTTCTTGGATCAGCTGTGAGCTGGTAGCAGCATGGTACTCGTGCCCAGAATCCCCCACTTGAGTCCTACACCAATCTGTCAAACAGCACATGGCCTGGCTGCCACAAAAGCTTTTCATCCAACGTGTACATTACATTTGCAATAGTACATCGTAGGTGGGTTGTTGTTTTAATGGGCCTGTGTGCAGCGAAGAATCTTTTCATATCAGAAATACAAAGCAGTATGTTGTAGATGCTAGATGTGCCTTGGCAGGCCCTTTTGCTTGGCAGAGTTGTGTCAATACATTCCTGTCTATTGTTTGTATATGTTGGCAATATAGATTTGTCAACTCACGCTTTTAACCTGGTGCAAGATTAGATGTTTTTAATATAGAATAGACTTTCCTCTTAGTACTATAATAAGGTAAAGACTCCCAAAATAACATCGTGTTCCAACAGCGAGAACAGTGGGTGTGCTTCGGTGACAATACCAGGACGCTTCCATTGTAATCAATGAGGCGGTCTTAAACAGGCGCAAGCATCCTGGAGTGACAAGATGATGCTCTATTCTCTAGGCGTTGACAGACACGCTGTCTACATTTTTTGCTCTAGTGTCACTTTATTCACGCCCTTTATCTTCAACTCCAATGGATGAGTGCAGAGTTATGTGTCTGTGTGTGACACACAAACTTGATAATTCCAGTTTGGACCGCTTCAAACCGTCTCTACACAGTATTTGAACACAGAGATGCCTTTAGCACAGAATTTTTATGGGTTTGTTTGTTTAGCCCATTTTATCCTCTCCCTGGCAAGAAGTCAGTGTCATTTTTGCCATTTTTGGTTGGTAGCTGGTTGCACGCTGGTGATGCCAAGAGTGCCCTGCACAAACAGTAGCTGCAGTTCCATCCATAATTTTGTTTTTTTATTCTGATTTAAAATCTTTCCGATTGGAGATTTCGGGTGTTTATCTAATATGGTTTGGTATTTCCATGCGCCAACACTTCAGACTTCACGTCAGAACAGCTGTGTGACGTGCAGAAGTGATGAACACATCATGCATTTGTCTTCCTCAACAGCTACCTTTTTAGCAGCAACCCAATTTAAACACTTCAGTCACTGTACATTTGTTCTGCTGCGGACATGGCATTCATTTTTCTTTGTTCGGGTCTTAAAAGGGTCTTTTAAAAAGTTTTTGATTTAATCTGGAGTCCAGTTAAAACTGTAGACTGTTCAAATATAAAATCACTGTTAAGTGAACATTGCCGTAAACTCAGTAAAATCAGTCTTTGTGAACTGCCTTTACAAAGCATAAACATTTTTGTTCCTGAAAGCATTGGGTTGCTTAGTCACTCACCAGCATTGAGTGCAGTAAAGTGACTCAGATATGAGACAGTGTTGGAAAAATAACTGAACCCATATCCTGGAATTGTGTGGACAAGTGGGCTGGATGGCAGGCTAACTCTGGTGATGCAAGCCTACGATTTCTTATAAGCAACATTTTTATAGTATTTTTATATATATAGTTAACTTTTAAAACAATGCTTCACCCATCCTTCCATCAGGACAGTAGAAAAATGATCTGCCGTAATTATTTTAAAAAGCCCTGTGATGTAATTTGTTTTTCCAGGCTACTTGGTAACCACTTGTGTCTGTTGATGTAAGGGTATTGTCATCCTGGCACATTCCCATTAACAAGGAAATCAGTCTTGGGTTTGTTGTACAGTAGCAGGACTTTGTTTCCCTCGTGTTGGGATAGCTGCTACTGGTAGAGTAGAGAGGGGTTTGGGTGTTAAACTGGATCCTGCAGCATTAATTTGTCATGTCTTTTCTGTATAGACTATCCATGCAGAGCTCTCCAAGCTGGTGAAGAAGCACTCGGAGCAAAGAGGAGCAGAGCAGGCGATGTATAAGAAGATGCTGGGTAATCCCACCAGTGGCAGCAGCAGCACACAGGAGCACCGGGTCAAGTCTTCATGGGTGAGACAGTCATTCAGTGTTCAACGTTTTGGGATTATCACATGATGCTCATGCACTTTCATTAGATCTTTTGGAGTGATATGTGTGTGTAATTGTCAAGGGGAACCTTTTGTGTGGTGATGAATGTGTTTCAATATTTTAAGTCTTGCTTTGAGCTTTTCATTGTGCTATTATACTATTCAACCTACTTAACAGCCACTCTCTGCTCTTTTGGTCCTTTCTTTTCCCCAGGGTCTGAGCTGGAAGTGGCTATTTGGCGCCACTGCAGTAGCGATTGGCGGTGTAGCATTATCTGTTGTCATAGCTGCTAGAAATTGAACCAAGCCTGTAGTGATGGCCTGACCTGCCCGACCAAACCACTGCAATGTGAGAGCCTAAACACAGAAGCACATCTGGCAGTGCCTTCTGACCTTTGGCCAAAAAAAAAAGAGGGTGGAAATGTCAGTTGCTTCTTCACTGTCACTCTTCTTTCTCTGCTATGTTTGAGGAACTATATGTGACAAACAATAAAACATCAATATTTGCATATGGGAACTGTATTTCCAACCTTTATAGATGTGTAGGATTATACATATCTGTCACGTTGCCAGGCACTGTTTTCTGTTTTGCTACCATTGTTTTGTCTTTGGTAGTTATTCTTGGAAAAGGATCGAGCATCAAAATTAAAAAAATAATAATTTACCATAGATTCAGATAGAAGCTAATTAAACATATTTCCCCCAGATTAGCTATTGTGATATGGTCCTATGTTATGCTTTAGTTTTAAAGTGTCAGATTGTACAGGTAAATGAATATTTCCTATCCCAGAGAGAATATGTGGTTTCACCTTATTTTTTTTTTATTTTGGTACAGTATGCCATGTTGACTAGTGGCTAATGCAGATCCACCGTGTCGCATTTAGGTAGATCTATTGTCAAAAATTTCATGTAATAGTCATACATATGTTCTATATAGTTATGAGTTATGGTTATATATTCACATTTCAATTGTTTGGGTCCTCCTCTCCACCATGTCGGACCACCATCTTCCTTCAGTAGCCCACAACAAACAAACCAAACACTGCCTCTAGAGAGATAGATTTAGCATTTGCAGCTACCATAGTTTCTCCTACATGCTTGGAAGGGGAGGTTGAGGCAAGTAGTATTCAGTTGGTCGCACTCTGTAGCCTCAGCGCTACATGCCACTAAATCCTAGACACTGATCCTTTAACTTGTATGTGTGGCAATTCAGTTATGTAGTGTATATTGAGGCTGGAGTCTGTTGTGCTGTTATACGGAAAAGTGTTCCTAAAATTGTGTGCACCTCATTAACATAAACAAAGGAGCGAAACTATCACCCACTAACACCTTACAGCATAATGCAGGTAAATTAAAATATGACAAACTGCAGCCTCAAAAAAAGTACCATGGAATTTTGTCAACTGCAACGGACAAAAATAACCTGTCACAAAGGTGGTTTATACAAAACATGACTGTGTGGGGTTTTTTTATATTTCTGGTCACTTGTGCATACATAAATACAAACATTAAAGCAAATATGCTGTAATTTCTTTTCCATTTTTGTTCAGTTGCTAATTTCTTGTCAATAGGTGTTACCTTTTTAAAACAAGAACAAAGAATGGTACTTAGAATTTCTCTGTGATGTGGCTGTGAATAATGCTGAAGGAGACATTATTTGTATCAATCAGTCAATCATTACCTCAGTTTTTGTTGATTAAGACCAAAATGTTGAAGTACAATGTTGTTTCTGCTTGTATAGTTTTTCCTTTTAATTATGTTCCTATGGATGTTTTTATTTATTCCACTGTGTTTTGATGATTGCTTTCTTACATACAGTTAATGTGACATCACTGAATCTGTGGCTTCTTCAGAGTAAATGTTAGTCTGGGCGGAGCCAAAAGTTGCATAATCTTTTAACATCTCAGTGAAGCGGTCATAGAAGTTCCTGGCATTCCCTGCATTTGTTAATTTTATATTCATCACAATAAAAATGTGTCTGTTATTAAACTCCTTTTTGTGTCGTCTCAATTTTTGGCACATGAATCAGCCACAGGATATTTATGCTTGTGTCTGGTACTAGACTACTAGTGTCTAGTACCAGATTTAAATGTTTCTTGTTTGTAAATGTTTTAAGATAATACAACAACACTGATTCATTGTCACGTCTTCAATATCAAGCGGTTAAGTATCTTTTATTTGTTTACAGCGAGACATTCCCAATTTTGTTTTGGATATTCCCAAACGGGGTTTTTTTTTTTTTCAGACATTGACGTTTCTCTGACGTAATCAGATGACCTATCCCACTTCCTACGCATTACTGATGTGCAATTCTTAAACACAATAAGAAAATATATATTCATATAAATATGATGGATTGGCATCATAAACATTTAGTGATTCAGTGTGTTGTTTCTGAATTAGTTTATTCTTTTTATATATCATGCCACTTTTCATCCTCAGTACTTGTCTGTTTTGAAGGTTGATTGTTTTTCGTGTTTATTGTGTTATAGGTTATAGATATTTCTGTCTGTTTAATGTGTTTTTTTTGTTTTTTTTTTACTTTTTTCTAATTCTGTACACTTTCCTCTGCTGCTGTAACAAGTAAATTTCCCCGTGGTGGGATGAATAAAGTACATCTAATCTAATCTAAACATTTAGTAAAAGTGCTGACTTCTAAACAGTGATTTCTATGTATATGTTGAATTTTGACATGTTTGCCGTGGTGTAAATGTAACGCACTTTATATTCCACGTGTGACTATATAGGGCTTCATTACCGCTCCGTGACTTCACCGCCGGTGACCGCTCATTGAATATTCATTGAAAAGCACCGGGAGCTCGCGGCTTACGACAGAGTGCGTCCGTGCGCGTGGTGGGAACGGTAGCAAGATGGCGGCGCTGAAGGAGGAGCAGTGCTACGGACTGTCCTGTGGAAGAGTGAGCAACGGCAGCAATGTCTCCGTCTTTCACGTTAAACTCACTGACAGCGCGTTGAGAGCGTTTGAAGGCTACCAGAGCAGCAAGGTAAAAACGGCTCCTTGTTTTTTTTTTTTTAAACGGCTCTCTCTTTTTGAACGTTAACGGTTTTTTTTTTTTTTCAAGTCTTGTCCGGGCGGTTGTGACAGGCAGGAGTGAGGTCAATCCCCCCCACACTGTGTCTGTCTGTCTTGCCTTCATGCTGCCACACACAGCCACAGCACGGCTGCCTAGTTTGGCTTGTTAAGTGTCTTTACCAGGCTGACTGATGTCGGATGTTAGGTAGCCGTTCAGCGTTCATGTAGCTACACCCTTACACCGACAGTTGAACACCGTACTCGGTCATTTATCACGCTCGCAGCTCGGTGCTGCTTCCCGAGCCTCTCTCTCTCTCTCTTTAGTATTAGTACTTATTTCATTGTATTAAAAAATGTTAAGTTTGGGTGTTGTTGCTAACATGCCTTGTCAGAATGTTTCCCATAAGGTGTGATTTAATTTTTAAGTGAAAACATGGAGTAACTTCTGTTGTGTACTGATTGTTTCCAGAAAGTTTGTCAAAAATAACATTTAAAAAAACAAAAACAACCTTGCTCCTATACCAGCTGTCCACACATAGATGGTAACAGCTACTGTATGTAATCCTTATTTTTCAGTTAACTGAAGGCAAAGCGTCGCCTTGGTTGAGTATCTAATGACAACATGGTGAATAATTTGGAAAAGTACCCAGTATTCATGCGAGAGATGGCCATCTCTCTCCTTTCCCAACCCCCCCTTTCTTACTGTCACTAAGGGCTCATGTTCACTTGATAGCTTTCAGAAGTGCCTCCAACTTATTAAACCACAGATTCAACACATTATCTAGTTCAGTATTTCAAAATAACAAGGGGAGGTAGGGGGGGGGATTCAAGGTTCGATCTCTGAAAATGGCTCTGCTTGCTCCTGCTGTTTCGCTCGGCTTCTTGTGTAGAGAGAGCTATAAGTCTGATGATGGCCATCTAACGTTTCAGCTTCTATAAATATTTGACAGGGAAAACCTGGCAGGCCAGGAGGAAAAGGGCCTTATCTCTAGCTTCGGTGGCTGCGTGCAGCAGGACTGCAGCTGATAAGCCAGAACAATGCAATTCTGATGGGGATTTGGGGGACTACTAGTTATAGGAAGAGTATTTTATAAACTAAAGAATAACGAAATTGTCAGTAGTTAGTTAGGTTAGTTAGTTGGCATAGATAGGAGTTGTTTAAAGGTCCTTTTGTTCTTTAAAGATGTCGACCATTCTCGCGTTTGGGTGTTTGCGACATTTACGCAGTAATGACGATCGCAAAAAAATGTGTTTTTGTGCTTTTGAATTATCAGGCTGAAATATGATACTAGACAAAGTAGTATGACGCGTACAAGTTCAGTTTCCTGGCTAATGTCCGCTACTTAATTTGACAAAAAGTCACAAGGATTGGCACCGAGGCCTTTCATTTAAAAAGCTTCAATCTTGTTTTTCATAAGGAGGCAGGACGATTGTCTCGAGCTTTCTTTGAGTCTTTCCTTGAGGAGTAGTATGCTGCCTTATCTTCACAAAGTCAAATTAAATACATATTCTTATGCAACTTTATTTCCAAAATGTTAGAAAACAAATTTTAAATTGTAATCACAAATCATAAACAGGAACTCTGCCTGCTGGGCTTTTTACACGGGGCGTTCATGTTTTGCACAAACTTGCAGACTCACAATCCACTAAAGCTGTTTTGCTCACTCTGCGCTTACTGCGTCACCTTTTCCCTGTTAGTTGAGTTAAAACCCTTACTCACAGTTTGACCAGATCAGGACTATTGAGTAATGAAATGTCTGCGTGCATGGTATACTAGTGGCTGCTTGGTTTGTGGCGACGGTTCAGGGCAGTAGGGCGTTTGGTACAGTACGTGTGTTACCACCATTTTGGGGCTCTTAGCTGGCTCAAATACTTGATTCACATTTACGCTTTTTATGGGTAGTTGGTCTCCCTGTAGTCAAGTTAGTGTTAGTCAGCGTGGAAAGAGACATATTAGTGATATGCCTCTTTGCTGAAAGAGACATATTAGTGATATGTCTCTTTGCTGAAAGAGACACATTAGTGATATGTCTCTTATCAGACACAAATAAGGGTCACAGAGATGTTATCGTGACACTTTTTGTTACAGCTCAGTCAAAATAGCTTCACACAACCACAGTGACATCTGACATGGTAATCATGCACAGGCATGCATCTGCGCTGCGCGTCGAGATTAATAACATTTAAGTATGTGTATACATTAAATTATTGTAGTACGCAAACAAGAGTCTCTTCAGTCCGCCATACAGACGAGTGCTCAGAGCAACTTTTGAAAAGTAGCGTATTAAAAGTCAAAAACAGCAACAATGAAAGCCCAACAATACGACCACAGAGCAGTGCAAATACAAAGTCCCTCATTTAACACACACCATATGTGCACAAACACAGATTGAGAAAAGATATTTACTTACATTTACTGAGAAAAATAAATGTGGTCAGTTGTCTATCAGGTTTGTTACATGATAGATTAACTTCAGTGTGGGCTTTGGGTTTCTCCTTTGCTTATGTTAGTGTCTTTCTGTTTTCACGTCAGGCCATGAAATACAGAAAAAAATCCGCCCTAGGCTAAATAAAAAGAAACAAACCGGCTCACCTGAGAAATTCAAGCTATAAAGTTCAGAACAAGTTAGATCAGCAACTCCTGTGCTTCAGTGGGGAGAGTTAGACTCTTATATTATAGGGGGGGTTTAAATGTCATTTATTAATAAAATTTAAGGTCTAATTATTATCACACCACCTCCCCAAACGCACGTTGAGCTCACGTTGCTTTCAGTGTGGCTCGGCTTTCTTTTCAGGGGAGCTGTGGCTTCCTCATAATTCAAACACTGGCTGGCACCCAGCAGCAGGGGTGAGCTGGGAACTCAATAAAGGAAGAGGAAGAGCTACAGGGTGACACACGCCTTTCAATGTAAATGTTGTGGCCCGATCAAGGATGTAATCGGACAAAGCTTGGTAATATTCGTGACCCCACTTTTGCCATTGTTTCACTGGGAAAATGTGTAACCTCTGGCTGGCTTTGGGAGCTAAAAGCCAGACTGTTCCAGGCCATAATAGCTTTGCTAAATTGTAGACCCTAGCTAGGAACAAAATGTATACAGCTGAAACAGTTAAACACTCAGTTGTGCTTTTGTAAAATCACTACATTCTTCTACATTGTACACTCAGTGTAAGCTAAATGTCACACGCAAAGCTGATTTAGTTGCTGTTCAGTAGTCAATGTTACTATAACAGAATCTGGGGTGGAAAAACATTTCTTATTGTGTAACATCAGTCAGCAAGTGGCAATAGCTGAGTGTATTTACTCCTTCCTGTGTGAGACGTGACTGTCAGCTGGTTCCTCCATTGGTACGTTTGAGGACAGAGTGAACTGGAGCTCCTGCTGCGGATCCGGCAGCCCGGAGACTCACTCTTTCTTATTTTACTGGCTGTGACATAAGCAAGGAAGTGAGTAAGGCTACTTGAGCGTCATCAAGCTTGAGGTTACGGGTGACGTGAAGATAAAAGTTTATAATTATGTGTCTGGATGTGTCTGTTGTTATAGCACGGTATTGGAAAGCATGGTGTTTTTAAATAGTTTGATTCTGAGTTTTTGTTTTCTTTTTCCTCCTTGTGAAAGGTGCAGCTGTTTCCAAATTCTCCAAATAGAAAAGCCCATAAGAAATAAGCTCAGCTGAATTAAAACATCAAGCTTGCCTCAAATATAAAACGAACATTCACGGGCAGCCTGGGAGAGTTTGCATATGAAGTTACAATAAATCTTGTGTGCTGGCACTGCAGTATTACACTGGTGAGAGATGAGTAGTTCTGCTTGAATGTTAAAACCTTTTGTTGGCCCACGTCACATCTTTCTGTCTTGTGGTGAGGTAGTGGATTGGTGATTGCAAGATGGGAGTATGAATTTTACATCTTTCTGGATATACATACAGTAGGGGCACCCATCATGCAGTTGGCAATTTATTCAGTGTTTCAAGACCTGGAATAAATAACTGTACAGTGATTTATTTAATCTTAAATGCAGTTCGTTCTTTTTTGTTTTGTTTTTTTGTTAGTTTAATTAGAAGCTGTTAAATTGAAACCTGGTGGCTTGGTGACAGATAAGATACCTGCTCTAGTAGGCATGTTGCATAATGACAGAGCCAGGTAAACAAGGAAACAATAAATTACAGCGTGACAGTCCCAGAATAGAGAATTGTTGAGTTTCTCAGGAAACTGATTTGTGCTTATGTGACTGAAATAGTTAGATTAGGTTGTTTGGCATTGACCTGAGTCTATACGTGGAGCACATCCTCAGTATTATTGGATGAGCTTTGGGATGATCCACCGAGCTTGCACCAGGTAAACAAATACCTTTTTTTAATTACTGGAATTTGTCTGTTTGTTTGTTTTTTTTTTTATGGATGAAACATCGACACTGTTTCCATAATCAATTATCAGATTTTAAATTGGTTTATTTAAATAATACTAGTCAGATGCAAGAGGTTTTTTATGCAGATGAAGATCCAATCCTCAGTTAAGTACTTGTGGTGACAGGCTATAGGCTTCACTAAGGAGGTCAGTTTACATCAAGTCAGATTTGCTTTTGTGCTTGGCTGTAATCTACCTCCCGTCTCGACCCCTATGGGGATGGTATGGGAAGTAATGGAGACTGGGAGGGGATTTTGTTTCTTCACGCTGGTCAGCCTGTGCCAGTGCTATGGTTATTTAAGGAATGCTGACTCCCCAGTTTCAGCAGATCACGGGGCGCTGCAAGAGATGACCATAACCACTAAGGCCAAATATGACTCTAAATGTCATGGTGTTCCTCTGTCCTGTGGCAGGGTTGCCGCAAGTGACCATGTCAACCTGGTGTCATAGCACACGGAGCGGACTCCCTGACCTGTCATGTCTTTTTTTTCAAGAGATTAGTCAGTGAAGTGTTTGGTCTTTGGTACACAAACATGGTTTGTGACCAGTTTTCGAGCTGTATGATGCTTAAAAACCGGTAAACGTTTCACTAAGCCAGAGGAACGGGTTTATGCAAGTACAAGCTTTGTTATGTCCTTCAGTGGGGGAGTAATGATATGAATCAATGTGTAGACATAATGTCTGGAAGATTGCTTCAGAAAAACTTAAATTAAGCCAAACCTTGAAGGAATCTCTGCAAAATCAACCCAGGCTTCTCTGTATTTGAAAAATTGAGGCTGAGAGTAAAGTGTTTATTTTTGTTACCGAGACTATAATAATAAGCAAAATTGATGGTCTATTTTACATAGTAATCACAGAAAACAAAATATTGAGCCAACATACCGATAAATCCCAGGTACATAATTTTTAGTTATCATCCTTTGTTAGAAAAAGTAATCAAATAATTAATCAACAGTGACCTATTGGGGGGGGATGTTTTTCACAGTCATTAAAATGTTAAGCAGGGTTTTCATGGTACATTCTTTATTAAATGTAACTTAATTTATTAATCTGTACAAAAACATTTTCTTTGAAATGTCACAGGGAGAGGCACAGAAAACATAAAATGACACTTTTTGCAACAAATCACACATAACTGAACAACTTGTCTGATTTGCGGGCTGCATTTTTCCAAAAGTTTGATCAGGCTCAAGCGCAACCACTGTGAAACAATCAGGAAATAACTTTTATTTCACAGATCAACCAGCTTTCTCGATGCTGGTGCTCCATCACTCTCATTCACTGTCTAGGTCCCTCAACCCCTACTGTATGTATATCCATAAAAATGTAAGTGTCCTCTCTGAATGCGGCCTAAGAGTTACTTTCAGGTCCATTTAGTCACTGATTTCGGATCAAGTTGGGTATCAAATTTGCCTCAAAAGGAGAAGTACACATGGCTATCAAGTCACCGCTGTAATAGGGGTCTGCAACATGAGCTTAAGTTGAAATAGTGGCTCTTTTTTTAATGTTTGAGTTTTATTAACTCTGCTTAGTGTCTGTCTTTACAAATGTTAGACGCCTATATCAATGTCAAATCATCATTTTTTACTGGAACTTTGCAAATCTAGCATACAACAACACACCAGTGAGTTTAAGTCAGATTTACGGGTTTAAGATCATGTGGTTTATAACTTTTTTAGATTTACTGGTGAAGTTGCTGTTTTCCTTTTGCTGCTTTAGACTTTCTATTTGCACTCTTCAAGTATGCTCTGAATGCCTGCTGAGTCATCACTTTCACATCGCTTTTTTGTCAAGGCCCTGCAATACTAGAAGGCAACATTTGTTTGAACCTTTAGTGACATCTAAAAGTAGTCTTCTTTCTAAATTCCGGGGAAAGTGACGCTCACTTTAGTTTTCTGCTGAATGTCTCTTTTAAAATGCGGCTTGCGTGCGGCGTGGATTTCCGCTGTGATCGTACATCCAGGTGAAAGCATAAGGCTGTGTTTACACAAAATTTAGCTTGGCATGGATCAATCTGAAAACAATGGTCTCATGTTGCAGTCGCAGAAATGTCAGTTTTCTGTGTGTTGTCACTCATTTTTGATGGCTGTATGATGACACCGTTCAATCTATATTTATATTTATGTTGTGAGACCACTGTGCAAGCATAAAATGGCGAGTTTTGATCATTGGTGTTGGTGCAACAGCAGTACAGTTTTATAATAAATTGTATTTCTATCTGCATTTTATTGCAACAGGAATCCATTTATGAACATCCAATCAACTTTTCAGTTTACCTGTCCTCGTAAGGGTGTGGCTTAAATGGTAACTTGGACCATATTTTTCCATGTTTTTGTCAAAGTGACTAATGGGGATCTTTTGAATTTGGTTCGGTATTGAGTGAGAACACAGCAGCCACGAAACAAACTTTAATGTAATTTTTGCAGGAAATTGCACACCATTTAAAATACGCATGTCTATCTAAACGTGGTGTCTGGCACTGCTTGGCTCATGTTGTTACTATAGATGTTTGACACCATTATGGAAAATATTTTCTACACCTTTCCAGTCTGTGATGTGACAGAACCTACAGGAATCAGTCTCCCAATCTTTCACAGCCTTGTAGCAAGTAGTTCACCCTCCTCTGCCTGTTACCCTCTTGATTCTCGTCCACGTTGTCAAAATCGGCTAAGTATTCAACCATGACATTAAAAATCTTTACTTAACGCAAAGCTACGCTTTCTGTACTTTGACACAGCAAACTGTTCCTTGGCAGCGCGTCACTACACTCACATTTCCACTGTTGACTTCCCGCAACAATTTACCTCACCTCTCCTGAGTTTTCAGAGCAACACCACTCCTTGTTGGATACGCAGCAGATCAAGTGAAAGAAACAAAACATTTCATGTCTCTGTAGGGTTGTGTTGTCAGACAGGTCAGTGGCAAAAACACGTACTTTTTAATAGCTCAATTGCCCATAAGGGTTATATTATAGCTTGTTTCGCGGCAGCACCTCTCACTCGCACAAAAATCCCAAACTTTGTTTGTACGTTGTTCCCGTTATTCACTGCACAAAATCACGGGAAAATCGAGTCCAGGTTGTAAGATACTTTTAAGTAAGGATGTAAGGTAAACACTGTGCCATTTTTGAAACACAGTTGGTGTGGGAACTTTGCTTAGTATTGAAAAAGATAGTGTAGTTTCTATTCATAGTGAGTGTGTCAGTCTCTACTCGTACGTATCCCCACAACAAAAGAAACAGTACAGAAAAAATTTTTGCGTTGCCATTTCAAACACAAGATCAAAGGTACTCATGAGATGATGAGTACTAAAAGCTTCAAAGGGTTCCCTTCTAGCAGTGAAGAGCCAGTTACAGTAAATACACCATCGAGTGGGTCCAATTAAGCCTGTGTGTTACTTCAGGCCCCCATCTGACACTCTTCCGTCAGATATTTTGAAGGAGTAGACTCTTATACCACGCTTTTTACGCACAGGACATACTCAGTAGGGATGCATGCACACTGGGTATTGTGAGTAGAGACACCCAGTACCATTACACAGTGCGCAGCACAAAGTGCTCTTTCCACCTCTGAAATCCTAGACAGGTGGAGCATCACATCAGTGTGACAGTGATGCCACTAAACACCTGACAATTTGGGTGACACAGCCATACCCATGCCCATAGGGATTTAGGCATGGCTATTCCTGTGTGCATCTACTACAAGACAAAGAAATCCCTTTGGCAGTGCAACCTGAGAGACGCCGCAGAGAGTTACAGTCGTGTGAGGATAGTTAGTCTAGAGGCTGATAATTTTCCAGGAATTACACTCCAGTTCTTGTGTACACACAGGCTGAGCTTGTGTATTTTATACTTTAAGAAGTTAATTCAAATTATGCTAATCTACCATTATTCTCAATCCTTTTAAGAATACAGTGGGAACATATGGGCAAAACAACATGTCAATGACTTGTCAACTAAAATGCTCACAGATCACCCCAATACCTGGATACAGATCAAGTTCTGAAGTTTTTATTTTTAGAATTTTATTGAGACCAACCCAAGGCGCACTTTAATCATGCTGTTTAACCAGCATTTTAATATGCCACACCCGTCGGGTGAATGGATTACCTTTGCAAAGGAGTGCTCACTAAAAAAAACATTGAGTTAAACTCAAACTTTTTTATATATAAAGCACCTTTCAAGCAGCCCAAATTTCTTCAAAGTGCAAATGAAAAAACAAAAATGGAAAACAGTTAATTGAAACTAGAAAAATACGGAATGGCTACACCATTATCAAATAAATAAAAGTCAGTAAGAAGAGAAAAAAAGAAGTTCAAGAACAATTGTATAGACATCAAGGACCAATCCAGCAAGACACAATAAACTTCAACAACAAAACCAGTAAAATGCTGTAAATAATAGTAAACCTATTAAATAGACACAGGTATAAGAGAGGTTCATTAAGAAGAAGAAAAAGCCTAAAAACTTTGAACAATCAGTTATGTAATATTTGTTGAGGTCCATGTTGCTGTGATTTCTTTCCACGTATGCTATGATGCTTTGAGGAAATGTACGATCTGAAGGCAAATGTTATGTTGTAGTAGGAAACAAACTTGGAACAACATTGTCATCAGATCAGATTTATCACAGACTGATTGGCTGAAAGTCCATGCTATGCCCAGCTGATCTGATCCCCCATACAGTTGCTGGTTGGCAGCGTATGGGAACATCCACAGCCTTGTCATCGATCCATGGTGGAAACCCGTACTCTGTCCCCTAATGTTAGCTCTGTGGAACATTCTCGGCTCAGGTCCCAGAGAATAGTGACATGTCAGCAGCCCATTCAAATGAACAGGCTGAGGGTAGCACTATGTTAGCAGAGCTGGGGATGGGGGAGGGTGGAGGGCATAGGGTGGGAGTGCTAAAACTGGTGCTGTGTTAAACGTTACAGGGAGTAGACCAGGGAGCGTGGCTCCATGAAAGGTCTGGTGCTGCTGGATAGGCTGAGTGTTCAGAGCCCAGGACAAGGTGACACAACGTTATACTGTTGGCAAGATAAATGGGACTGTGCCTTTCTCCTTTTATCTGATTCTAATTTAATTTATTTAGGGCGAAAAGGGTTAAGCAAGGTGAATTGCTATTCCAGAGTTCACTGTGCCTGCAGTCAGTAAAATCTTCATATAACAAGACTAACAATCTACAACCACACCAGAGGCTCTTTGAGTCTGTAGTAGTGCTTTTTAGCTGCTAGCATGGCAATATGTGCACAATGATAATCTAAGCAGGCAGGTATGAAGTTTACCATGTTTACCGATGTTTATTATAACGTTGCCATGCTTACATTTGATAATTAGCACTAAACACAAAGTACAAATGAGGCTGATGGGAATATCATTAATTTTGAAGTCATTAAATCAACGACACATAAAAGTTTAATGTTGTAAACTTGGACAATCACCAAGTGATTACAGTTCATCCCGAGGGGAACATAAATGTTTCCACAAAACTCAGAAATGTCATAAAATGTCACAGCAGGGCATCCGATAGTTATTTATTTATTTCTTTTCCGATAGATATTTCAGAGCCAAAGTGGTCGACTCATCCCTAGAGCCAGCCCATTAAATGATTGTAATGACAAAAATTATTGTGTCAATATTACGCCACCACTTTATTTGAAGTAGTGTGCCTAAGACTGACGTGACACCACTGACTGTTGTCATGAAGTGTCAATTATGTCATTCTTAATGGATTTGCGGTTAATTGACTGACAGACGTCATATCTGATGCACATCCCTTCAAATAAAGTGTTACCATAATTATAATAGTCCAGTAAGGTTTGGACAAGAGTCTCTACTAGGGTTGTCAAAAGTATCGATACTTTGATACTTTTAATACCACGTTTAAAGCGATACAGTATCTGTTAATTATATTTTATAATATTGAGTATTGAACCTTTTTAGAAAATCAGAATGGCGCCATTCATGATTTAACTAGTCGGTAATTGCTCTTCCTGTGTGGTCAACTGACAATTGCACAGTGAGACACAGAGACGTTATCTGGTATTGGTACCATACATTGGTATGTTGAAGACGTGAACACAGTTTTATTTTAAAAGCACGGACCTAAAACAACAGTAGATGGTGAACACGCCTGGTTGGTGCTAATATCACTTGGTACCATGTTGGTTTGTATTGTCTCAATCAAAATGTTTTTTTACCCTACTGATACCCCTAGCCTGCCCCTAACTGGTGAAGAGGAACCAAAGAAGGCGTTGCAGGGCAGATTAAAGAGTAAAATAAGGTGGAGAATTTAGATAAAATGTAATAAAACACACCCCAGTTCATTATGTGGGAAACACTGCATCTGGTCCTCAATGTGTTCAGTGACCTTTTCTTGTACCAGCACTGTGTGCAGGTTGTTTGAAATTACCCTATTTTGGGTGCATAGTTTCTTTTTGGTATCCAAAGAGTTATTGAGTTTCATTTATTAATACTAATATTGAATGGAATTATTATTATTTCTTACATCTCTGACACAAGTCCACAGAGGAAAGAAGCTCACCAATCTTTGTATGCATGCTCCATATCTCTGGGTCGCGATCAGGCAGGAATACAAAGCATGTTGTGTCTTTAATAGGCTTGGCCTCCCTTGAACTTTTAGCTCTCTCACTTGATCGCATTTGATCCACTAAAGCGGCACCAAGGAAGAAATGTCAAAGCAACTTCCTTCTTTCTGTGTTTATGAATGTTTAGTTCCTACAGTCACTGAAATGCCAGAACTATTCTTCATAGTTCAGTTTGTTTTCTTAATGATAGCATTTCCTTTATAATATTTGAGAGTTTGAAACAAACACTCTTGAAGATATGGTTTAGGTTGGTGTGTTCTGTGTGTGTTGCTGCTTTGATGTAATACAGTAGATTAGCATCTTAAAAGAAAACTGAAAACATCCAACTTTGACTTTTCTGCTGTACTGCTCACCTGTAG
Organism: Larimichthys crocea; assembly: GCF_000972845.2. NCBI lineage: Eukaryota > Metazoa > Chordata > Actinopteri > Sciaenidae > Larimichthys > Larimichthys crocea. Next base: position 17,314,587 of record NC_040027.1, on the reverse strand, counting down.
AATCTGTTAATGAGAATGAAAGTGATGCTACCTCTTTGATTTGGAAAAGCGAAACTAAGCCTAAATGTGGATTTATAAGAAATCTAATTATAAATAATGTATAGAGAAATCCCCAGGACTGTGGATCTGATAGTGAAACTGTACATTTCAAACGAAAGTGAGGTAGAAACCGTTTCCTCTTTTCCTGCATCCCCTAAACTGACCGACTTGCAGGAAATCATGAATTTGTCTATTGTTATTTAATATATTAAAATATTATCTGAAATTCTAAACTATAAGAAACTTCAGTCACACTGGATTAAGCATTGTTGGACATTAAACAATAACTCTTCATGTCAGAATGAAGACGAATCCCTACAGAGTTTTGTTCTTCATGTCAGAATGAAGACGAATCCCTACAGAGTTTTGTTTTCACTATTGAAGTAAACTAAATTATTTCTTGATACTTATCATACAAAAAAGTCTAAGGTAACATTGTGAAACGTCTTGTTTTGTTCAATCATGAAATGCTGTTAATAACCCTGTAAATCCTCGTAAATGAGGACACTGAAACTGGAGGGTTTTTTGGACATATTTGCTTGAGCCATTTAAAACGTTTTACATTGGCAGTCACACGATGACCAGATTTATCTGAGCCTTATCTGGGGGCTTCTGTGTCTGAAAATATTTGAAAAATGTCAGTGGTGAGCTCTGGCTATTGAGTGACTGGCTGACTGGACAACAACAACACACACAATCAATCTCTGTTTTTGTCAGATGATAGTAGACAGAGCAGCTAACTGGTTTGGACTGAAAAGAAAATTAATTGAAGGTGATGGCCACACATTCCTGTCCTTAGATTTTTTAGATGGCCCTTTTTTAATGGGCAAAGCGATGGCAAGATTCAAAATGTCCCCTCACCAGAGAAAACTGATCAGATATACTACTATGAGTATTTCTCTTAAATGTCAGAAATCTGTGTCGGTAATAAATGATATATTCTTGAATAGGAATTCAGCAGTGTGATGGTAAAATGTTGGCTCAGTCTGTAGAAATGGGTACTAAAACGAGGGAGTATTTGTCCTCATGATGTGAAGTGACAAAATACAAATGTATTTTTTTTTTAAACCTGAGAGCTTTGAATAGGAAATTAAATTAAAATAGTGTTTTTGCTGTGGCTAACAGCTCTTCTCCTTCAAACAAATTTTAGTTTTTTTTATGTAAATCTTTCTCAGCCAGCCTTTGTTAAACTGTATGTAAGGTGAGTTGGATATTCAAAGTATGTGGATTTCTTTCTCATCGTTGAAAACAAAGGAAGAAAAAGCTGAATTAATTTTACAGCACTTGCTGCATGACCTAAAAGCTAAGCCTCCAACAAATACTTGTAGTTCCCTTTTTTTTTTTTTTCAGCTTTTAATGCTCGTACTAACCACTGTCTATATAAAGAATGGACAGCGTATGCGTAACGTCACTCAGTGTGAGTGTTGTAGCTCTAGTAGTCCCCATGTTGGCAGTCCTGCCTCTTCTGCCTCCTGGCTAATCTAAAAACGGGCAAGGACGAGGATCATTGTGGACCTGAGGCTGGCCCAATGATGTCTGGGTGCTCAAACAAGAAGCCATCTGTAACGGCACTTGCCTGTCAATCAAAGCGGCCATGCTGTTAATTATTCATAACTTTAAGCTTTAATATAATTTGAACGTGTGCGTTATAGAGAAATGTAGACTCAGTGCAGTTGTCGTTAACGGGGAAAAACAGTTTTTTGTACCAGGCTGTAAACACGTTTATTTCTGCTGTGAAGTTGGACATTTTAGAGGAGATTGACTCGTTCTGTGGCCAGCCTCAAGTGGACGTTCAAGGAACTTCAGGCATCATTCATGTGTCACAGCTACAGGGGTTGCCTCTAAGTACTAATGCTGTGTATAAGCAGTTCATGAAGAAAACCTATAAGATCGTGGAGCTTGCCTGAATGAGATATTTGAATGTTTGCGTGAAAATTATTTAACAATGCTTTTATTTGTCTTTTCTAGGTCCTGTCATCGCGACCATTGATCAGGTTCAATGAAAACCAAGGGGTAAGAACATATTTCTCTCTCTCTCTCTCTCTCTTCCTGTCTGTCGCTTCCCATCGAGTGCACAGTTAGGTTTTGTTTGTTCATAGAAATATTTTTTTTTTTCATGTTTTGCTAACAGATATTTAAAAAGTTGTCGGACGCATAAGTTCATCATGACTTGCAACAGAAAATTTTTATTTTTTTGACACACGCTTTTTCAAACAAGATGATTATGCCAACACTGATGTCATCTTGCAAGCTAGCTTTTTTTTCTTCTCCCCCCAACATGACACTTTAGTGCCATGTCTTAAAGTAGCTGCCTCCGAGAGAAACAAGAAAGATGCTGGTAAAGCTGTTCCAAATTTAATTATGCGCTTTTTTTTTGTGTGTGTGTCATGTGCTGTGTCAACATTGCTTGATCTTAATGTGCTAATATCACTGAGACCTGATCAGGCCAACGTTTCCACAGCCTCTCTTACAAGATTTTTTTTTGTTTGTTTTCTTTTTTTGCTTTGTCTCCTGAATGTGCCAAACATCGACCGGGTCCTTCACCATGTCTGGCATGGCAGGAGAAATACTTGCTCTATAAAATGTCACGTCGCTGCCTTGTTTTTAATAACTTCTCACTCGCTCTGTCAGTATATTTTTTTCCCTACCCTGTAGCGTGGTGTCAGATACAGTATAGAAGCATAAAGTATGATCATGTTTGTTTGTATTCTTTGTAAAAATCTTTGGTTTTTGTCAGTAGACTTGTTTCTGTCCACAGTAGGATGAAACTTGATCTTAATGCAGCAGAGACATCTCTAGGATACTGTAGAGTGGTTTTGAAGAGCTGATGCTTTTAAAATGTTCTCTCAGAAGTTTGATCAGATCAAGGATGCTCTGTTACTGATACCTTGTTGGTGGACCTCTGTCTAGTTTTACCAGTTTTATGATCAGCAATATGAACAACACTAGCAGTTATGCAATAAAAGTACTTAGAGATTAGGTAAGGAAACAGCTGCAGGTGTTTGTATCTGCGGATATTCACCACTGCAAAGCTAAAGTTACCTCTGCCTGCCTTGCCTCTTTGCTGCAATAGTAGAAAGTCAATAAATGCACAAGGTAGGCTAAGTGAAGAAACAAGAGAAGTAGCGAGGAAATAAGATTGTGGATTGATTTTGTATCTCAGAAAGCAAGAATCCATCTCTTTCTGTAACCGGTACATACTTTTGTTTTTTATGGACGTTAGAAAACTCGCACTAGGGTGCCAGTACTTTGTGTATGAGCAATTAACTGTCCCCATGAAGCCAATAAACATCCTCGTGCTCACAAGCATTTCTCTGCACAAGCAGCTGCTTCCTGCACGGGCAGAGTTTGCATGTGTGAGCCTGCCCAGTCTGACATTCATAGACAGTGTATGTGCACTTTTTCACAGTGTGGCATCCAAAGAGCTGTTTCATTTAGTCATTTGTACAAAGATTTTTAAAAGGCAATCGATCTTCCTCCAAAACATGGTCATAAAACGCTGTTTTTACGATAAACATGGTCACAGTGTCTAAAGTCCCTGTCCTAACATCAACTCTTACAGACTCACTTTCAGTCCTACTGTACCCCAGCGCCCTCGTGTTGTATGAATGGTTTGACAATAGCTCATCAATCAATCAATCCTTCAGCACAGACTGGCACCTTATTGGGAAATGCAGGTTGAACTCGGGTCCTTACGGGTGTAGAAGGTCGATTAATTATTAATGAATTCCTGCTTGCAACACTAGTCTTACACAAAGTGTGTCAGCATCTAAACTTCTGCAAATTTCTGCATTTGCTGAGGAGGATCGTTGTGTTGTTTACCCTGAAGTGCTTCCTCCTGAAGCTTGAGAGTTGCTACATCCTCAGATCTCAGCTGTGACATTGAGAAAATGTACTCAGCAATAATACAGTGGAAAAACAATGAAAAGAAAGAAGTTGTACAAAAAGACAAGGACAAAAGTAATAACTTCAACTTTTTATACATATATAAATAATCACGCATCAAGAACAGAGCTCTGCCCATTAAATTGATTATATATTAATTTTACAGTAGATGGTTAAAAAGTATGCGACATCCTACTCATGGAAGAGGGTAAAAGTAGGGGGAGGAGGAAGAAGACTGCAGGAAGACTGAGATGGCGCAGTGGCTTGTTTACTTTGACCTACAGTACAGACACGATAGCAATTTACTCTTAAAGTTGACATTTTCATGTCTACGACACACAGGTAACAAGCAAAAACTGCTTACAAACAGCTGCACACCGCTCACGTTATAGCACACCACCTGCCAACGCCTCATTCTGCCGATACTGCAGTGTAATATACACACAGCTTGCAAGCTCTTAATACACTCGCCTTCTATATTCTCATAGTTAGCTGAGCGTTCAGCGTCATCGTTTGACGTGTATGTTGTCCTGAAGTCGGCTTGTTTCTATGAGATGATTTAGTTATTAGATAAACTGCCTTCACTGAGTGTTAACAAAATGCTATTATTCTATATTCATCCTCCACACACATCCACAATAAACTCCTCTCAGAGTCTTCAGACATTTGATGCTGCCATCCTGCTGTCGATATCAAAAAAAGGGGTACAGAACACTGCAATCCTGCATAGAGCCAGACTAAAACTCAATTTTATGAGTAACAACGGGTTGACTTTGTCTACATAGCCGGGTAATACAATGTGACACTTAACATTAGCAGGCATTAAAATGTGTTGAGAGCACATGCACACCTGTATGTGTAATGTATGCATGTGTCAAATGAAGGCGTGTAGCTGATAGTATATAATTTGCAGCTTTTTTTCGAATTTTATTTAGGTCGTTCTTGTTTTAAATCTGATTGACCTGATTTATTTTTAGTGTAAAGCACTTCCGCACTTTGTTTTTGTTCATTAGTAGCAGATGTTCATTTTCTGATGTTTTTAGGCTGTTGAAATACTAAAGTAATGCATGTGTTTTTACTGTATTTCTCCACCGTGGAGGAAAATCTGTTACTGTTAAGATCAGAATGCTAGTCAAAAGTGTGAAAGTGGCTAAATTACTGAGCAGATGGCCTGGCTGTCATGATGTGTTTCCATTTTCATTCACTCTATCCATTCATCTTGTACAGCTCTCTCTGAGCTCTGACTAAGTGTGCACAAACAAGTTTCTTGCACCTTTTTTAGAACGGAAACGCTTTAAAGACTAAAAATGGACGAAAGATGCAAAGAAAACACGCAGGTGGGCTACATGAAGCCTATATGATACAGAACAACATGACTGACGAAGCCTACATTCACTCTCTTGGTGTTGAGGAGACTTAACTTTAACTTTTCCACCATAAAATATCAAATTTGACGAGTAATCCCTGTACACCTCTACCTGCGAATACTTTGTGCTCCAGGTACGATCTCCTGCTAGGAATGCGTAACACTTTACCACACATTAAGTCACACAGCACCAACTATTTTACTGATTTTGGTAAAACAGGATCATATTTTCTGGTTTTCCCCCTGATGTCTGCTCCACATGAACTCTCTGATTTATAGAGTTTCCTGATGGACAGTAAACTGCTGTGAACTATAGCTGCTGTTAGCTCGGTTTGTTAGCTGGACTGTGAGCTCAGAGCACTGGGTGAATGTTGAGGGGAAACGGAGCCGATGTCATGCCAGAATCGGAACTGGTGAAGTGGGTAATGTAACCAGGCTCAGCAGCCTCTATGGCCATAATGACACAGGCAAAGAGGAGGTTGATGGAAGAAGCTAAGAAGAGACATAGATGAAAGGATGACCGGGCAAGATTTACAGCAGTAAACCAGCTGCTATGTCTTCTGTTTTTGCACTTGCATATTTATGACTGACGGTGCTATCTAGCAAAAAAGCAATTTCTGCATGATGTTGCCTTAAAGCATTCTGTGCAGATTTTTGATACCTGCGTCCTACCTTTTATAATCACTGAATAAGTAGTCGTTGGCAGTGAGTATATGAAGATGTTCTGTCTTACTCTCCACCTTCTCTGTCTGTCTCTGTGAATTACTGTTTGTAGCGATGATTTTCAGGCCACTAAGCATATGTGGCAAGATATCAATCATAGCCTTTGCAGTGCACCCAGCACCATTCTCACTAGTCCACCCTTCCACAGCTGTTTGGCCATTTAGTATGTTTAATCGGCCGCAGAGGCAGTCTGAGAGAAAGAGAGACAGCTCTCCAAATAGCTTGTCAGCAGGGCAAATCAGCAGTGTCACCCATGTAGTTTGGTTTAAATCTCACTTTTTCTTGATGTGTTCCTCAAGTTAAAGACCACAGAGCAAAAAAAAGCAGAACTATTCGGTATCTCTGTATCTTTATAGTTTGAACACACGATGATATTACAGTGATTTTAAAAAGAGTAGGCTTTCTTTGTCCTTAGTTGTTTTTACAAATACAGACTGCTGACTAGTTATGCAGCAGCACATTGTACATGTCATATTGAGGGTCAGCTGGCCATTGGTCACTGGAGTCTTGTTCTGCTTTAAAAAGTAAGGATGTGGTGACACAAAGCAAAGCATGTGAACAGTCAGCACATTTCACCATCTTGATGTTGTCTTTGTGTGTCAGACCTCTGTCTCTGTCTGATTTTCTTCACCGTCTCGTCGCTCCCTCTCTCTCCCCCAGCCTCGGAGTGAGGACTAGATGAAGTGCGTGGGGGGTCAGTCCTCTCCAATGACCCCAACCTGAAAAGAGGCATTGTTTGCTTAGATGCCATGCAAAATGAGAAGATGAGGCTAGCTACAGGCGGAACAAGGAGGGAGTGGTTGGACGACCTGTTTAAAATCCACTTCCACCCTCCCTGTATAAAGGGGATTATTACTTGAAGATGGTGTGTTTCATTGTCAGTCCCTGCCCTTCATCCAGCATTTTAAATAATCTCTCCAGACTCTTTTAATGTCTGCTCTTCTGACTTCTTTTTGCACCATTGCTCTGTTTTGTCTAGGTTTTAGCAACAGCAGGATAAAGCTTTGATAAAGACTTGAACAGATGCTGGTGTGTGTGAGAGGTTTTTAATTTAAACAGATTTTTAATGCTACCTTGACGTTACAGGATCCACAGCTAGATTATCCCTGTAACTAGAACAAGTAAGTTCAGTTTTTTCTGTTGATACATGACATAATTTACTTAAGACTCCACATTGTTTATTTCTCATTGTCAAGAGCAGAAAGACATGAACGTGAAACCTGAAACTTCAAGCATCAAAACTTAAAACATTTATATCACGCATCACATCAGAATTAAACGTACTTTATATACACACAGTGTTGCAATTAAATTAAGCTTGTCAGCAACAGCCACTCTCAAGGTGTACTGAGAGACTGTTGTGTAGTCTAGATGCACAGTAAAGACAAACCAGAGAAAAGCCTCACTCAGTGACACCAAACAAAGGAGTCCTAGCTTTCATCTTAATGCTGACCCATATTCTTTGGATCTCTTTCATACACGGGCAAAATGATGTATTGTGGTTGCAACACTCACAAAGTCGGTTAAACCTGAGCCATTTGGTGTGGAGGAGCTTCTTTCTTTCCCTACGACGTGAGTCACTCCCCGATGCCTTGCTCTCAGTCAGTCAGTTCCTCCGCCTCTTAATCATCTCTGGATTCACACACTCAACCTATCGCCTCTGTGTTTCTGCAAGAACACGAGTACAGTAATATGGTCGCACCAGCTGTAGATTTCTGTTTTTCAACACCATGTCACAATACAGCTTGTATCACTGCCAACCCTCTCCCTACAAGCAAACATTTTCATGTACTCAAACTGCCACATAGTGCTTTTTTGTTCATATAATGCGGCTTTAACCATTTAGACTGTGCCGCAAAAGGTTTAATGATCGTAAGCGTGTAATTTATCTCTGTAAGTTCACACTTTAAAACAGACACAGGTGACGATGTGTGGCTATGAATGAGCTATCTGGAACTTTTCCTGTTGCTAGAGGTGGCAGCACAGGGTGCTGGGTGGCAGGGGTGACGTCTGCAGCACAGACACAGCTTTTAACACGTCGGACTTAGCCAAGAATGCCGTTTCGGTGTAGTAGTGTCTGTTGGGCAAGCGGCAGGGATGAAGCAGTACTGCAAGTAAACAGCAAGAACATTCAGAACTTATAATGTTAACGTATCTTGTTACCCAGAGGCAGGTCAACTCATCTAAAGGATTTCAGGCTATGTTTTGTGATGGGGGTTTTAGGTTTTATGGGGAAGGGTTTTCACCTCTGTTGCCAAAAAGGTCTCCAGCTCCACCCCCTGCTATGATGAATGTATACTTGTGTGTTATGTCATATAGGAGTGGCACTTTGATAATGTGAGAGCACATGAGGGCAAATAAAGGACATTGCATTTATTTATAGTTGGCCACCTGCAGCCTTCACACGCGTCGAGACCTTTGGTAAAAAGAGCCGAGCTGCCCACAGTCAGGGGCGTGTGTCAGTCCCAGCGGCAAGTCACAGGCTGTTCCTGTGCCTGATCTAGGTTAGGTCACAGGCAATGAGCTGCTCACTAGTCATGAGGACCTGCACCAGGGTACTAATCTAATTGGTAACTTCAGCTATCTTTTGTTACCTTGGCTCGAGTGTGATGCACAGTCCTTGGCTGTGACACAGTTCTTTGATGCTCAGGAAACAGAGCTGAGCAGGGGGTCAGCCTGCCCGGTCCTGCTGGAAACACAACCCTCTGCATGCTCTTACCGTCGGACTGAAACTACTTTAACTAGATTTTTTTCTTTACAGGGCTTGGGGAAATTATTTTACTCTTGAATGCACATTCTAATGATAGGGTGTTTTAAAGCTATTTTGAGGGGGGATTGGGTAGATTCGAGTGGCATGGCAAGGTTTCAGTGTCACCTTGTGCTTTCTGTGCTTCCTCTTTAGCGTTTTTCTCTAAGAAGATTACTTCTCCTACTGCATTGATAATGTTCCAAATTCACTTTTACTGTCAGGCAGTGGGTGAAATACAAGATGTATTTTAAAACAAAAATGCAACATCTGCATCTCACTTGTCAAATTATTTTCTCCATTTAAACAAAGTGTCAAACAGCTTGGTGATGATTAGAGGTTTGCAGAGCTTGGCAGCACTAGTTCCCCGTGGTTAACCCCACCACTCCTCTGTAGTCTTCTAAAAGTAACACCTGTAGTGTGGGAGGAAGGTAATTCAGGGGTGGAATGGGATGTGCGCAACTGTGCCGAAGCCCACAGACAGCAGAAATACCTATCATACTTCTGTTACAGTAATTTACCTGCGGTTCCTACAATCACACGTTGGGAACACAAATAAGAACACTGTCACTCCACAGTGCGGAGTCTGTCCCGGTGGAAATAAGCTGGAAGAAACTTAATTTTGGGAGGTTTTCTGAATGCGTGCGGCTCAATCGCAGCCCTGCTGTCTGGGCCAAAAAATTTTTTTAAGGTATACAGCGCTGGCATTTGTTTATAGTACTGAATACATCAGGAAGAAAAATGAGTGTTTAAGTCTACAAATAGGGTGTGAACTGCAGTTAGTCATCCTTTTTTAGCTCTTGTCTGAAAAGTATCTTACTGATGTTGATAACAGAGAAACACATCTATGATGATGATTACACATTTAACATAGATAAAACATGTAGTCACTGTTAGTTTCCACAAAACATTTCACAAATAAAATTTAACACAAACACTTAACGACATACATCAGCACACAGCGATGTCAGGTTGACTGTGCAGTCCTCAGAAAAACTATTCAATATTTCCACACATTTTTGGATTCTCTTGCCTTTCCTCTGTTTATATAAGTCAGTCCTTCCAGTACAATACAAGATGCCATCCCCTTTATCCATACATCTATCAAAGGTACATGGATGTTTCTCCAAGATAAAGCGATCATCCTCCTCAGCTGCAGGAGTCCAAAGTAAATGACTGTTCAGGACTAACAGTAAAGTTCCCTGGATATATACCAAGTACATATTTCTGTTTGGTGAGGCACGCCAACAGTCTTAAATATACTCAGAAGAACTTTTCAACCCTTTCCCAATCAGCCTCCTGTATATCTTTTTGAATATGCAGTCTCCGTGCCTCTAGTCTGTCAACGGTGGACTCTTTATCATATGACATCAGAGATATGTAGAATAAAGAAATATGTCTCCTCCCCTTTAGGTGTAGAAGTGTGTTTTCGAGATGTGATCGTGGTGGTTCAGAAAGAAAAATGTATCTCTGATAGTTCCGATAGTTTTGTTCTGGAATATTAGTTTCATAAAAAACTTTGGGTTTACTGAGAGTGGGCAGGAAGTTGGCAGCCTTGTTCTGATACCAAATCATTGAGAACACCTGAGCATCTGTTAATGTCATTATGTTTCTCTTCTTTGTCTTCAACAGAAAATTTCAATACCGCGGTCAGAAAATTCCAGTGAACTGCAAACGTTTACTTTCTACCTGTCGAATGTGGGCAGAGATAACCCCCAGGGCAGCTTCGACTGTATCCAGCAGTACATCACCAGGTGAAGGCAAACAGCAGCTCTCACTCACAGAAACACAAATTCACCAACTGTAATTAACCTTACTGTCTTTTAAACTGTATAAATAACCAGCAGTCTTTAGACAGATTTACCTAATGAGTGTTTCCAGGCAGGCAATCTGTTTGTTTAACATAGTTGGGACTTGAGGTGAATCATTGTTTGGCTCTATGTAGCAGCTACTAAATGGAAAGATGGAGCTACAATGATAAAGGATGTACTTGCCCAGTAAAATGGTGATACAGGAATGTGACGCATCAAAAGTCATTTTTTTTATTCAATCATCAGTTATTATATAAAATAGTTTCGAAGGAGAGTGAAGTTGTCACAAATTAAAACAGTGCATACATTTTCTTTTTTGGCGCTCTTCTGTTTTCAGTGTAAAATTCAAATTTCTTAGTCATTCATGCATTCATAACTAGTGAGCTAGACTACTGTCTTCGCTCTCTGGCATAATCTCTCGTCTTCAGTTCGTCCAAAACTCTTTTGACTTGGACAAATCACATCACACCTATTCAGGCTTCCTTACACTGGTTATCGGTTGCCTTCAGACTTTTATTTTAAATATAAACTGATTGCTTATAAAGCCCTGAGAGGCCTTGGCCCACCTTATTTAGCTGATCTTTTAGTGTCCCATGCCTCCTCTCTCTCCCCGAGATCCTCAGATGAGTAATTTGCTTCTCAGTCCAGATTTATACACAAAGGTGACAGAGCCTTTGTTTTTGTTTTATGTTCTATGTCTATTTTATTCTAATTTCTATAGAATTTTATTGCATTTAATTTATTGTTGTTATTGTGGTTGTTTTTATTGTGTTCTGCCTTTTTGTAAAACACTGTTTTGAAAGGTGCAATATCTTTAAAATATATTTTGTAGAAACAGACAAGACTTTATGATGTGGGGTCTTCTCTTCATTTGAATCAAGCCCATCAAACTCATCCTGCACACTTTCTCCAGTCTAATGTATGCAAAGAAAATGTCTTGACTGAATCAACTGAAACAGATGTTTGGGTTGAAGAGGAAGGAAGTAGAGAAACAGAATGGGGAACAATAAGAACCTTCTGCTTTTTCTTTCTGACCCCATTATATTGAAAATGTTTTCAACAAGTGGGTCAGGGGGAGTTCATCCACATCTCATCTCACTGGATCCTAATCAACCTTGAGTTCTCATCTAAAACCCCAAATGACAGAGCTCAGCTTCCACCGACTGCGCCAGCGCCATCTCATTTTCTGCCAAATCCTCATCAAAGTGGAGGGGAATCAAAGCGAGGCCGGGAAGTCAGGAAAGAATGGGATTTGATGCGGCAGTGAGTCGTACTGTGGGAACCCACAGTTGGATGGAAATTGAAAAAATAATAGTTGTGTCCTCAGGGTGTTTAATTGATCTCATCTGAGCAGGAATGCACACTGAATCAGTTGGGTTATTGCAAATGGTGGTAGACTTAAGTTTATTGTTGAGTAGTGGTGGATTTATGTTTTTATGGTCACATCCTCTAAAATAAAAGAGATTGAGTTTGTTTCCTGTCTGTGTCTCTCTCTCTCACCCTCGTCCCCTCTCACATCTCCACTTTGTTTTGGCAGTGAAGGGAGCATTCAGCTGGATTGTTTGGGTGGGATCCAAGACAAGATTACAGTATGTGCCACAGACGACTCATACCAGAAGGCCAGGGAAAGCATGGCCCAGGTTGAGGAGGAAACTCGCAGTAGGAGTGCCATCGTCATCAAGCCTGGGGGGAGAGACGTAGGTAAGGAGATATGGTACAGTCACATGCAGACCACCCATCATGCCCGGTCAGTTATACATTTTCTCAGTCACAGGTTTGCAAAGACTCATTTAATAACGCAGCTTTTGGTTGACTGGGAAAGACATATTTCGTTAAAACGACTTAAAGGTGTTGGGATTAAATGGAGGAATTTCTGTACCTTGCAAACATCCAGATGGCTCATGTGTTTGTGTATCCATTCTCCACTGGTGAATGAGTTCACATTGCAGTAGACGGGTTGTTTGGGTCTGGGGCTGAATGTCAGAGAGCCAGCGCACTGCCAGCATGCCTCATCTGTAACCAGGACTTTATTGAATTTGATGGCAGTTGCTTCCTCAGTGATAATAATGTGCCACATGCACACTGATTCTCCTTTCTACCGAACCTCCACGAATGTAATTTAAACACACAGAGGCAAAAACACATCAACTTTTCTGACTTCGTGTTTTGGTCTCCGACCTGCAACAGATGCAAGAAGCAAACCGCAGCAGTGAGTCAAAAGTGTTTAGTCCATGTGTGCCGTGGAGCCAAGCAGTGTTTTGGTCTCAGTAGGAGGCAACTGAGGATTTAGGTGAATCACCTGAAAAACGTCTCAGTGGGAGAACGTGATAATAGATGATGTTTGTAATAGAAGGTGAGTTTGGGTGGACGTGGCCTCGGTAAAGATCAGTGCATGATGCATCTTTTTGTGAGTCATCTGCAAGTTCTCCGCTATTATCGCTCACTGAGTTAAGTTGTTGACAGAAATACATATATTTTTCTCTCAGATTAAGGTTATTTTCTGTTCTGAAGAATACAAGCAAGCGCTGGCTCCCAGCCAAAAAGTCACTTTCTACCAGCACTTTTGTTTTGGTGTCATACTGTGATTTTAAATTCTCATCACAGATTCACCTTAGTAGCTCACCTGGTAGAGCAATCGCCTCATATACTTACTGCAACAGCTCAGGTTCTATCTGCTACGTGTCATCCCCGTTTTCCCTCCTCTCTTGTCTGTCTTTGCCTGTCACTGTCCATCACAACTTAGAAAAAAAGTGTAAAGTGAACGGTACACTCTAGAAAATTCTGTTTACTGTGATATTTCTTATCTAACTTCTCTAATGTCAAACCCTTTCTTCACTTCTATAACCCCTCCCACACCTCCAGGTAAGAAAGTTCACATCCGGAAACCGGCACTAGGACTTTCAGACATCGCCCCGTTACGGAGGACGTCTCGGCCTGTCATCATATCGAGCAATTCGCTAAAGAAGGGCACCGCTCGGCACAGGCCTCTCCGGGAGCGCCTGGTACACCTGTTGGCTCTCAAGCCGTACAAAAAGCCTGAGCTGATCCTGAGATTGCAGAAAGATGGCCTCCTGCCATTAGACAAGGACTCACTGGATAGCCACCTGCAACAGGTCACAAACACACATTCATTGCCTCAGTATTTTCACCTTTAGTAACTCACAATGAGGATGTCCCCTCTGATTTTCCTCAACCTGCAGTCAGGCAAAATAGACTCACCATTGCCTCTTTCTCATTCCCTAGGTGGCAAACCTGAATGCGAGAGACAACACCTTCACATTGAAGGACTTTTTGTATAAGGATGTCCAGAAGGACTGGCCAGGCTACACAGAAGGAGACCAGCAACTTCTCAAGAGAATCCTCTCTAGGTACGTCGCCGATGTGGATTACACTCTGGCGTGAAACCCTGTGACGATTTTCATCAGCCTCACATTCGGAGCAGCTGAACAGTTTGTTTTAAAACAAAAACATTGAGCATGTCCATATTTTGTTTGTCAGTCTACTGTCCTCTAGTTGTCCTCTACTTCCCTTTTTTTTCTTCCACTTCACACAGATGAGGTTAGGGGAGTTCATTTTGTAACTTTTGGTAAATAGGTCTTAAGTGATTTAACATACCAGCAGCCTGAGATCCCTCAGCGTCTGAACAACAACAGCTGATACAGGAGCTGTGGACTGCGAAGTACCGGATTTTTGCATCCACAAAGTTTAATATATCTGATATACGCACATTCGGACACTTTAGGGTGTAGAAAGGGGTTTGGAACCAAGACAAAGCACCTTGTTTTGCTGTTTGTGTTGGTAAGAGTGAGGCCACAGGGTGATGACTCTGGCATGCAAGAACTATAGAGCTGCCAAACATTGTATAGAAATGTCCTATAAAGGAATGTAAGCAGGCACAATCTAACCGATTATGGTATGTGAAATAGGATTAGGATATAAAAGCCTGCACCCAGTTTTTGTCGAGAATGTCAGGTGTGTCTCCAGGAGGATTTGCTTCAGTGTGCTCCACTGAATTTCGTCTAAGTGTTGTATTTGTTGACTGCATGAGCTGCTGGCTGTCATCCCAGTGGAAAAATCTGGTTTCTCAGGATCTGGGACACTAAGGAAAAGCAAGCTCCCAGCTAATCTATATATAGACCAGGCAGCAATGCTCGCTCCTCAGTTTGTGTTTACGTAGTGGACTCAAGAATAGCTCCTATTCATGATAAGCTTGGTTTTACCTGTGGTGCAAGTCTAAAGGCAGCTGGAGTGTTAACACTGAGTGACCAGAAGAAAGGCAACACATTCATGGTAGTGCAAATCAGTAAAAGTGCAACATATACAGCCTTACATACCTGAAATGTCCCAACTTTTGCTCACTCCTACTGATTCATCTATGTTTTGTGTTGTATTGGGCGTTTCATCTACATATTTGGACAAAATCTCCTCACAATATCATGTAACGTGATGTCATATGTAAAGGCATGCTTATGCACACATACTTGCACTCTATTTGTATCTTTCTTTTTTTTAAACTCTACTTTGGGCTCTGTTTTGTGAGTTTATCAGCTGACAAACAACCACAGTCTCCCACCTAACACCACCTCCCCCTCGGCAGCTTTTTTGAGCTAATGCAGTCAGTCACGCAGGAGTAGCACAGCAACATGATTGGAACGCACATGATGCAACAGTGTTCCAGCACATGCTGATCTGTGTGTGAGGTGGCACCGGTCCAGGGTTCAACCAGATCGGCCAGCCTGCTGTCTCACTTGTAGCTCCCACACACACGCCCTGATTGAAGTAGGGTGGGGCAATGACAGGACTTTGTGTACCCAACTGCCCCCTTCTGATAATGTCATCAGCAGCATCACTGCATGTGCAAAGAGGTCTTTTACATTTCTGGTTATAATGTTGGTTAAGTGCTGTCAATCTTGTTTGTGTGGCTGTAAGTTGGCACAGCTGTTTTGTTTGGACAGATGAGGTCAGGTCTCTGTTCACACCTAGCACTAAGAATGTTCTTGGCTGACACGATCACGCACAGGTAACTCTAAACACAGTCACTGAAGCCTCCTGTGGAGGCGGGCGGGTATAGAGCGGTGTGAAAACAAACGCTGATCCCGTGTGCTGTGTGCATATCGTCTGCTAAACAACATCTTTACCCAAGGTGAGCTGCAGAACAGTAAATATTCTTTCACTCTGTCATCCCATTTTCTCACTTGTCTTGAACTAGCTGCCAAAATAGTTCAACCATTAAATAAACATGCAGCAATGTGAGATTATTCTTCTACAGAGGAGAATAATGTGTCTTTACACAGAAGATTGTTAAACTGGTAGAAAATATGTAAGGAGGTTTTAATGTTTGATATTTTGCCATGTCCATTTTTCAAAGTGAAGTAAGTGGTTATGACATAACGCTGCTCTGCCAAGTAGGTCCTCCTTTGCTCTGTTGTCATAGCTACCCACTCAGCTTCACAAAGCAACTGCTCTAACTTGTTTTTAATGTCCTCATACATCTGTGGACTTGGCTTGTCACTGAAGAAATGGCAACTGCGTAGTTTGTGTTGTTGTGACATGCCTTGGTGTAGGAGAGTATTATCGCTAATGACGATGACGGCTTTAGCCCTTGGTGTGTCGTCTTCAAGTGTCTGGTCAAAGTAGTTAGTAACACTTAAACTTGAAGAACAATCAGATCTAGTTGCACTTCTAACGTTGCTGCATTAGGTTGCCAATGGAAATGCTGTGTCACCTCCACAGAATAGTGTTCCTGTAGTGATGGTTTACAGTTCAGGTCCTACATAAACGTTATCAAACTTTCTTCTGTGTGTGTGTGTTCACCGTCTTAGGAAACAGAACAGCTCTGCTCCTCCACTGGAGAGCCCGCCCAAAGAGCTGGCCGGCAGCTCGCCATCTCAGGTGAGCTTCCTGTTCCCTACTCTACCTGTCTCCACACACTTCTTTTTATCCCTGAGCTGCCTGTCAGCTGTTTCCTCTCCTGTGGCAAAGATGGATAATACTGTCATGATATTTCCAGTTTGTTAAAGGTTAGCGATTTACATTAAACTGATATTTCAAGTAAGTTTCTTAAAATAAAACAACCCCGTGGCAAAGTCTGGGGTGTTTTTTTGTTTGTTTTTTTCCATTTCCTGGCAGAACATTGAGACTCTCAAACTGCTTGATGATAATTCAGCAGAGTGTAAATACACTCCGCATAGTTAATATTTAACCAGAGCTTGTTTGCCTTCAGCTTTTCCTACTGGGTTTTTTTTTTTCCACATTTGCACCAGTTTAACAAACACTATCGCTAACTGGGTTGTCATTGCACTCTGGTGGTTTTTGCTATTTTCCAGGGAGGATTTTTTTTCTAAATTATCTGGCTCCCTCCAAACTGATTTGTGTCTCCTCTGTGAATTTCAAAAGTGCTTTAACAGTACATTTTCTGAACTGGTTCCAGTTGACCAGTATGACTTACTTATCGTTGTCGTTATGAGCTCTTTAACCCCCGAATACTCCCCACGGTACACTTAATTTTACTAAAACTCTCTCTCCGTCCTTATTTCTTCATATTCCTTGTCCTGCTGCTCTTTTTAGGTCATCCCAGACTGCCGTGTTTACCCATTGTTTACACTTCCATTAGGTAGAGGGAGGAGGAGCTGCTCTCTCATATTTATAGCCGCTTCCTCTCAGATTCTTCTCACCTCAGACACCTACTGTATGCCCCTTCTCTTCCGCTCCCTACCTCAGTAAACACAGCACACAAACACTCGCAGGCTCTTTTTAGATTTACTGGTATAAGATGACAGCTCCACGTCAGGTAAAGCTGTGTGTAAGCCTCACATAGGTAAAGTGGTGGATCAGGGAGGGCAAACAGGGTGAGACCATGTCCACATAAAGTAGATAAATCTGGAAATAACTTCCTTCCGTTTTCCATTCATGCTGGAATGCAGAAACGTGGTAAAATCTTTCCGTCTTGTGCTGCACATCGCCCATGTTATCATGGACGCTTTGGGGTATAAAAGTAAACAAAAGAAAACATATTAGAAATTGCTCGTAGTCTAAAGATCCTTGCAGGCCCAAACCGAGCTCCTAACTGTTTTTTGTTTCAGAACCCTAAAGTACTCCTGTTGGGACAGCAAGCACACAGTGACTGGGTCAGCCACTCCCAAAGACATTAGTGTGGGCTGGGTCAAACAGGGCCTGTGTGTAATGTAATCCCTGGTATTGTGAAAAGACAGCACAGTCATCACAGTCTCAGTGCTACTGAGAATACAAATCCTCTAATGGTCTTTCTTTGTACTCCTTCCTTTCTTTGTGTTGCTTTCTCCATCTCTGTGCTTGTACTGCTCACTCCCTTGTCCTCCACAGCTCCGACCATTTTTGTTTGCTCTGACCTGAACTGCAGTTTTCCTCTCGTTCAGTCTGAGGTGAATTGAATTCCTATTGAAGCCTATCTTCGGTTCTGCCACACTAAAACTGCTATTTTTCTCCCAGAAACGGCCTGCTGCTGACTTCATCGACCCCCTTGCCAACAAAAAGCCCAGAATATCGCACCTCACCAGCAAGGTTGCAACAGCCCCAGTCAATGGCAAGTTCAACTCCTCAAACGGCAGAGGAGAGGCAGGTGGAGCACAGGCAGGAGTGGCGGTTTCTATGTCAGACAGCGGCATGACATCCAGCTCCCAGCCACTCCCTGTGCTAGACATCCCTCGTCCTTTCGAAGCACTGTCGGACGTCAGCAACGACTCCAGCCACAACGGGAGAGACTGTGACTCTCAGGAAACGGCGGTGTCCGAGAGGCTCAGCCAACCTCCTTCGCTATTCTCGGGCTCAACAATGCTCACCGCGCCCAGCATCGGCACATCATCTCCTGGACACACTGTCCTGGAGGGCCCCCGGGACAAGAGTCCATCATCCTGCAACAACAACAAGTCCAGGAAGAAGTCGAAAAAGCATAAAGACAAGGAGAAGAGCAAAGACAGGGAGAGGGTAAGAGAGAGGGCGCAAGAGAAGGAGAGGAAGAGTCGTGAGGAACGTGTGCCTGAGCCTAACAGAGCCTGTGAGATGAGCCCAGGAAACCTCAAAAGCAACAGTATTCCACACAAAAGCACAGGTGAGAGCAACACAAACAAAAACACACACATCATCAGATCATCAGTTTCATAGCTCATGAATCACACAAGAGATTTCTGAATAAAAGTAGTACTTCATACGTGGACGGACACCAGTTAGTCATCACTGTGAGTAGGTGCTGCTGTCATCATGTGACCGGCATTTTGACTCAGCGATTGAATGGAGACCCCTGCTGTTCATCTTCTTATGCCTTTTTTTAAACTCAAATACACATCAGTGAGTCCCACTGGCAGACAGCATCGCTAAGACATGAATGATGTAAACAATAACTAATTAGAAATAATTATCTTTTTGCGCAGTTGCACCACAGCTGATGAGACTCAGCAGAGATAAAGTATTCATATTAATGAATTAATTTATCTGTCGATTTGTTTCAGATCTGAATGGAATGTGCAACAGTACCAGTATTCCCACGTCCTCACCCGAGTCGGCAGACTATTTATTGTGAGTATTTAACAGTTTTAGGTCTCAATAGATTATACAGCTTTTGAAAAAGTACAATATCAAATTTTGCAGCAGTCTGGCACTAAGGCTTTTAGAGTCATAACTCCAAATGTGAACCCAGATACCTGATGTCCATTACACATAAATTAAATATCTGTGTAGATATCATAGAAAAATTCTTATAACTTAAGGACTTGTCTGAGAAAAGAAAAGAAGTAATCCAGTCGTAGTTTTCTGTATATGCATGTGTATATTGCAAACAGGACTAATTTGTCTTTTATTTGAGTAAGAAAACACTTAATATTTTTAAAGTTGACAAAATTGTCCAAAATATAAACACATATTAAAATTGTGAGGTTTAAGTTGTAGCCATCAGCAGCCGACACAGGAAGGGTAATGGAGGAGTTGTTGGGGGGGCCCCCGCAGTGTTAGACTTGCTTTTTTTGGTTTTTGTTGGTACTGCTCCTCACGTCTTCCTTT
Organism: Larimichthys crocea; assembly: GCF_000972845.2. NCBI lineage: Eukaryota > Metazoa > Chordata > Actinopteri > Sciaenidae > Larimichthys > Larimichthys crocea. The sequence continues at coordinate 17,294,987 of NC_040027.1, read as the reverse complement.
CAGGACTATTGTTCTTCTAATTTAGGCCCAAAACCTGAAGGGACTTTTGTAAACGCTTTGTGACTATCTCTCTCTCAAAATCTCTACTTTCCCTCCTAGGAAGTACATGGTGATCGGCTCTCCGGAGCAGCGTCAGAGGTATAAAAACGATTTCAACGCCGAGTACAGTGAGTACCGGGGTCTGCATGCTCGGATAGAGGGCATCACCCGGCAGTTCACTGTGCTTGACAACGAGCTCAAACAGCTCCAACAAGGCACAGACAAGTACAAGGTAGATTTCCCCAAAGGACGCACACACAAATCTGATATTTGACTGACTTTTTAACTCATATTTTCTATTTTAGTCATACCTTTTTATATTCTTTTTTTGTGTCTTCTCTTCACAGACAATCCACAATCAGATACTTCAAGAGTATCATAAAATAAAAAAGGTAAGTTCAAGTCTCACTGCAACAGATTTTAATGGCATGAGTGTGTCTTGAGTGCGTTTCAGATTGTGACTATGTGCTTTTTCATATCCCTTCCAGACTAATCCAAATTATAGTCAAGAGAAGAACCGCTGTGAATATCTACACAACAAACTGGCACATATAAAGAGACTTATTGCCGAGTACGATCAACAGCAACTTTAAAAGTAGTTATTAGACATTGTTTCCCTGTTATCTCTGGAAACCAAGCAGATAAAGGAAAACTCTGGATTCCGCTTGTGCTAAAAAAAAAAATTCTCATGAAAGATGCCATGAAGGGAGTATTCCCCTCATTGGGGCCAAAGGCTCTGATGAGGATTAAGCAGGACACTTCTTTTCTCTTTCGTTTTTTTTTTTTTATTATTATTATTATTATTATTATTATTATTATTATTATTTTATTTTGAAGTTGGGTTGTGCCCGGTGTGGCCAGGTCCGTCTGTGTAGTTTAAAATGCATCCAGAAAAAAAAGGTTCTGTGTGGCTTTGTTTTTTTTCTCAACAGCCCACCCTGCTTATAGCGCACAGAGGGCTGAAGGAGTTCCCACTTTCTTGGGAGATATCCGAATAATCTTTCCTGCTTTTTGAACTGGAGAGAGACGGGCAGATTGTACACCAAATGCAATTAATTTGTTTTTTGAGTAAAGAAAAGATACAGATTTCCCTATTTACTGAATTGAATGGTTGTGATGAATTAATCTTTCTTTTTTTTATTTATTTTTGACACTTAACTGGGGGGAACTGAGTCTGTTTTACACTCCTCAATATCAGTACTTAAAGCTGTCTCTTATTTCCCTGTCCTCGCATCTTGAATGTCAGCCAGTATTTTATTCAAAGCTGCCTTGCCCTTCTAATTGTCAACCTGTTGGCGTTTTTGTTTCTCTCTCTGTCTCTTTTAAAGAGATGCAGATATTACTGTTGATTAAATCAAAACAATGCCTCTAAATGCACAGAGTCAGACGCAGGTTCGTGCGCTTGGCTTTTCTTTTCTAAAATCGTGCAGATGTCTTAACAGAGGGGACGTGTGAAAGTTTCCAGTCACTCTTGAGCTTTTCTTTTTGTTTTGTTTTTTTGAACACGGTCTCCTCACTCAGTCATGACGAGCTGCAGTGCTTGTTCATCCATTACAGCAGTGGTCCCTTTTAGTTATGGTTCATCATATCAATGAAAAAAGTAGATTTAGCTCCTAATTTGTTGTCTTTCCAGGTTAGGTCATGACAGCTTTTGTAGCAATAGAATGAATCAAGGTTACCTGAAGAGTTCGTTGCCAGTACTACTACTACTACTACTACTACTACTCTTCATGCTTCAGAAGATCCTCTAATTGTAAGATGATGCAGACGGGGATGCAGATCTGCTGGCTTTTTCTTTTTTCATCTTCAAAATTGGGTTGAGCCACAGATCTGATACCTCCTAAGTTCCCATCGTCACCTTTTTAGTTGTGTTAAAATAGTGTTTACAGAGTCTTTAAAAAGATCAAATTGTTTTTGTCTGCTCATCGACCCACACGATAGTCCACTGAGACGACTGTTAAGATGAAGCCATCCTTGATCATCTTCCAGGTAGAGGCCTCTCAGAGAGAAGGGGGTGGTGGGGGGGGGGACTCACCTGCGACCAGTTTTTGCCTTTTTCCAAATGTGATGTCAGATATTCATGGAGGTTGATCTGAAATCTATTTCCCGGATCAGCTCTCTTCTCTGAGAAGTGTCGCGGATCCACTCTGACGGATCCCGAAGACAAACGAGAAATGCTGTATCAGAACTTAAGCCGATGAACGAGCGAGTTGAGTTTAGTCAGCGAATGCATTTCTTATATCGATCTTTTTATGTGAATATGAAAAATCAGCACTTTTTCTCCTGATCTTGCTGTTACCTGGGGGTTTTGTCCAAATGACTTTTCTCTTTGTCCATCAGAGTGCATGCTTTATGAATGTGTTACAATGAACAGTCTTTGTATCTTTACTTGAAAAAAAAAAAAAAAAAAAAACTGCCCAAGGATATCGAAATCCAAGCAAAGGCCTAGTCCAACTGAACTAGTATGTAATCAATTCGACATGGCTCTGACCAGCATGTATACCAAAGTGCTTACTGAGTGGGATGAATCAAAAATGCTCTACCAAATGTTGGCGAAGGAACATGTCACAGTATTCTCTATTCTTCTGTTATTATCATGTCTTTTGTCATAATTTATCATCCAGTGGAAACTTTCTCAGTTTTCTTGTGAGACGTCAGAGGACGCTCCTTTTGCTTCCAGATGGGATTTTGCATGGACTGGGCTCAAGTGTTTCAGTGTAATGCCAGGTTTCAGATTATATCACTGTCCTAATGCAAACACTACATCAAGGCCGAGGCTCCAAGACTCCATCACAGCGATTGCTGCTGGGTCTAGACTGAGGCTAGATCTGGGATTTGATGATGTCTGGGCGAAGGGGGGGGCGGGGGACGTAAAAGTCTGTGAAGGTTTAACATGTTTTTACCAGAATCAACACTCAGCATCGCCCAGTACTGCAACATTTTAACAAGAAAGACACTTTTCACCATTCTTACTGTATCTTGTTTTCTAGAAGCATTCTGACATGATTACTGTATTACACCTCTACTACGGTCAAAATCCATTGTGAATGAGTTCATCAGTAAAACACGGTTTGCTCCGTCTGAGAGCAAAGCGTGTTAAAGTAACGATATGCCAGCACAGGAGTACCGTTGTATGAGTTGATTGTGCCAAAATGACCTGTTGTATAGGTTTTTTTGTTTTTGTTTTGTTTTTTTCTTTTCTCTGAGTATATACATGCTGCTGTAAAAGCAAAGAGGGCTTTGGAGAAGAGTCATGAAATGTTGGCGCTAAAACCCAAAGCACGCTTTTTGAAAAACCATAAGGGACTGGGACTGAAATTGATCTTTGTTTCAATAAAATTCTTTAGAATCCTTATTTGTGAAATTCTGAACCAGTTGTCGCTTGTCCATTATTGTAACGTTAAGTTGAATTTTCATGTAGAATTATGTAGTTTCTGCAAAAAAAGACGGTGCGGTTTATATTCTAGTAACATAATTTGAAGTCTGTGTAAAGGCAATTCTGAGATTTCGTTCATAATACATTAAATATCTTGGAAAATAGTTGCTGAAAACATGAAAAGAGTTTGAAGGAAATATTACTGAAATGTGGAGTTAGAGGTTAAAACAGTTTGTTTTTTTGTTTTTTTTCACCAGTTTTCAGTCCAGGATTTTGTGGGCGGTCCAAAAGGGCGTCTCGATGACACGCTGAGGCCACCCTGAGCATACCCCTGCACCCCTTAGCAGAGAGATAGAGATTAATTCCTCTCAGCTGCACCCCTTAGCAGAGAGATAGAGATTAATTCCTCTCAGAAGTGTTTCAAAGTTAGTCATGTCATTTTCTGAACCCATCTGACACGTTTCACACACTTCAAAATGGCTGCTTGACTGCTCCCACAAGTGGGTGTGAATTCAGCACATTCAGCAGACACGCCCCACACAGTCCTGGAGCTGAGCTGCTCATTTTTACCTGATTTTGACCTAATTAAACTTGTTGGTATTTTTAAATCAGTAAAATTTGTCTTGGAGTTTAAAAACACTTTCTTTGGTCTGACGAACTCAGAACATTGTTACTTTACACAGACTTTAAAATCTAAAAGTTCATTTAACTTCATTTTCATTGCCATTGTTAACATCAATGTATTGATCATGGATAGAGATGCCAAGAATGCAACATACTGTTGGTGTTTGGTTTGTTTCTGATATGGTCATATCTTGACACTTTAGCTTTAAGAAGTTGTGAAGTGTATATAAAGCATTTTATTTTGAGTCCCAGAAACACGTTTTTGGCAGCATTAAGTCTGCACACGGCATTCCTTAAAACGATTATGAATGAGAAATCTCTCTGTTTAATGGACTTGTCAGTTTTCTAACATTTGTTTACAATTACAGAGCCCTGTAGAGAATAGGATGTCCTGTAGATGGCAGCAGTTTCTCACTGTTAGTTTCCAAACCCTGCTCACAGTGCTGGCACACCTTGTTTTTGTTTTTTTTTAAAAAGCAACAAATTTAATAGAAACATTTGGATCCCTCGGGTCTCCCCAGTTTGCATAGTTTCTCCTGGTCTGTAGACGGTCAGGAATGAGGAAAACGGTTAGTTTTCCAACCTCTTGTATTGAGTGTTTGTGCAGTCTATACTATTCTGTATGTGTCTGTATCTAATAGGCATCCTCTTATAACCCATTAATGTGTGTTGTTTGCTGCCAAGTCTGCCGCTGCTGTGCTCCTCGCACTGAATCGTGGGTCCAAAAAAGGCCCTGGCATGGCAGTGTAGGCAGAAGATGCTCCTGCAAGGCAACAGAGAGGACAGGGCTCACTGTAATCTGACACACTGTGAAAGATCCCAGAAATCTACATAGCGACTGTGTTCCAGTTGGCCGGGCTGAGCCTGCGCCTGAGCCTCGCTATGCTGCTACTGGCTCACATCCCAAAGTTGGCCTCAGTGCTGCTCAGCGAACGGAGGGAGAGAGAAAGAGAGAGGGGGGGGCCCGGTCAGCAAGTTCACTATGGCAGGCTGCCATCTCTTCCCCCCTCTCTTCAACATACAGCAGCATATACACTGACATGTTTATATACACACACACACACAGCAGGGAGAGCTCTCTTCCACCTCTGTATTTTGACGTTTTTTACTAGTCAGACAGGATTTAATTTGTCTGGGATTTCTGTGCTAAAATGCAGAGAGCTGTCTACTTACTACCTACTCCATTTAGATTATGTGCTAACAGTGGGGTCAGTGCTTGAATGTGAAAATGTAGGTCGTGGTTAATGGAAGGTCAGTCGATTATTTGAGGTAATTGGCATGTGTATTAAGACATGAGGGGATTTCATAATAGAATCAAGTTAAAAAAAAAATTTTTTAAAACATGCAGGATATGCACAGTTTGGCAACCTGTGATGAGCATGACATGGAAGAGCAAAGTACAAGGACACACAGTTGTGTCAGAAAAACAGCCCTTTTATAGTCAAATTGAGAAAAAAAAAAAGATCCGTAAAATGAAGAGGCAGCGAGTTAAGTCATCTGTGAGAGTTACTGCACATGATTTCAGGCAAAATGAACCAATACAGTATGAATAGAAATGATTTTTACTCATGGTGCAGAGGAAGGAACTCACATGTGGCATACTGGCAGCACAGAGCAATAACCAGGTCTGCTGATTTACCACCAAAGACAGCCAGTAATCTCGATGATAAACATTTGAGTTTTTCAATCCGATTCCCTCCTGTTCGTTCTGCCGTGTCTGTGTCTCGTCATCTGTTACGGATCCTGTATCTCTGTGTGGGACAGTGAGTGCTTCAGCTTCATGTTGTGACCTTCAGCATCACTTTTAACAGGAGGAGGATTGTTTTCCTCTCACTGCTGATCTTGTTCCAGACACCACATCCTTGTCTCATTATAAATCAGAAAAACACGCACAGGTCAGCATAGAGACCAAAAAAAAATGTTTTAATGCAATGTTGCGTGTGCATCAGCAGTCAGGTGGTGTCTGTGCTGGTCATATAGTTCGATGAAATTGGTATGAATTTTTTTATTTAATTTCATGGTTGATGGTCAAGCTTTTCAACTATAACCCTAGGCCACATTCAAGCTGCACATGACTAAACCTTCCTCTAAACAATACTGGCTCTGTTGTAGATTGGCACACTCAATCAGCCAACTTTTCTGTGAATGAGCACATGAGGACATTTCTCTTCACTCTGTAATGTCACGTAACACTTATTCTTGCATTTTAAATAAGTAATCTACCATTTAACATTTTAATTCTCTCAATACATTAAAAACAACCATAAATTAAATCTTTGTTATCTTTTGGTGGATAAAATCTTGTCTTCAGACATGTTATGCAGAAGGTGGTGCAGTGGTTTACCGCTGTCACCTCACAGCAGGAAGGTTCCTTGTTTGGACCTGTATGATGTTTGCATGAAGTCTGAAGTCCAGCTTCCCACCACAAAGACATGCATTTAATACGTTAAGTGATCGCTCTAAATTGTCTATAGGTTTGAATATGAGGATGAATGCTTGTCTCTATGTGCTCTGTGATGAACTTCCGACTTGTCCAGGGTGTACCCCACCTCTCACCCTGAGTCAGCTGGGATGGGCTCCAGCCCCACTGTGACCCTGATGTGGCTAAGCGGTTACACATAATTGATGGATGGACATGTTGTACTATTCTACCAATACATGTGTGAAAATATTTATGTGCATATATAAAAGGTCAGTGACATGTCTGTGTTTAAAGGTTACACGGTTCTTTATATGAACATGCTCATAATCAATGCACTTTGTCTTTTTGAGCCCACATCTTTTCAGCTTTTTGCATTTTATGTTCCAAAGCGATGGAGCTCATCTGTCTGATATTGATACGAACCATCTCGTCTTTCAGGCAATTAATTTCAACATCCAGCTTTGGCAGGATTTTAATTTACCTTCCAGTTTTTTCCAGCAATGCATTTCAGCTCTGTCTTTCTCTCTTTTTTTTTTTAAAGGTAATGAAGTTCAACATCCAACTCTGCCAGTTTTACATCTCAGCTTCCAGCTTTTTTTTTTTCTTTTTTTTACAGCGATGCCGTGCAATGCATTTCCGACTTTTCAGGCATTTAATTTCAGCTGTCAGCATTTACCCTTTTTTTTTTTCTACGGGAAATGCATGCAAGTAGACATGTTTCAATCTGAGTTACTCTCTGACAACAAAAGAAACAACAAGAACATTCAGAGGACTTTCATTAACATCTTAATTCATGTCTAAAACCAGAGCACCAGCAGTCAGCCCTTAGTGATGCAGGGAGAAACTCCACACAGATCCAAATTAATTTGCTGTGCAGCCCATCTACAATACCTTTCCCCCAGCTGACATTTGTACCGATCACATACAAGTGTAATCAATATTAATAGGCATGTGCATTCCCTATATGCATGCCACTTCTAGGACCCAGGTGTTGTGCTGACTGGCTCACTGGCACATACTGCTGCCTGCTGTGGAAGACAGAGAGAGAGATGTAGAGAACTATTGAACGAGTAATAAATAATTCAGTTCTTTCTACAGATATGTAGGAAGCAGGAAAACAGACACAACACAGATGTGATGTACAGATGTGCTCCACGCTCTGATTATGTGTGCTGGTCAACCTACTTTGAAATATGTTGCAGTAGCATGTGTTACACTCTGACATGATCAGACATGATGCTTCCTTTCTGGCAACTTCTTAAAAATCTATTATTTTCATAGGTATTTACAAAAGCTCCTTTAGTATAGAGTCATGATCTATTTATAAATGAATATGTTGTGACTGTTTTAGTGCTTATTATCTTCAGCTTGAAAAACAGCTTCCTAATAAAACTAATCTATCACACACTCCCTTGCTAAATCAGATGTCGTCCCAGCATCAGGGTTCTCATCCCAGTATGTTCTCATTGTCTCAACTGTGTCTTGAGGTTGATCACAGTAGTGATAATCTTGACATAAGTGTGTATATACTACCTATACATGACTCAAGCAGTCTCTCCCTCTATACTGAACTGCCCAAATCTGTTTTATGCCTGGTACCCCTGCATAAATAATGGTTAGTAGACTTGGCATGGACACTCTCACTGGCTGAACTTCGCTGTGTAGTATGATAAAATATGTAATTTGCATGGTGTCGTTTGTTTCAGTCAGTTTTGTCTTTGGCACTTTCACTTTGCATGTGAGGCCAAAATAATCTCTCTCTGATCAGCTGTGTTTAGTTTGTAGTCTCTCTGTGGAAAATGACTTCTTAATCCATGTAAGGACTTTAACATTCACGCAGTGGACACTTGCTTTGCATACTGAAGGCATTAAATTCATGTCCCGATGGCTTGTTGTCCTGCACTTTGCACTGCATTACTGGACTGGTGTTCCTGTCATCGTGTCTGATTCTCAACAACTGCAAATGGTTTGTGTGTCTCTTCACCCACCATTGCCCACTGGAGAGAGGTCAGTGTTGGACAAATCCACCCCAGTGATAATATCAATATATCACACCTGTGGCTATTTATCCGTAAACGGCAGTTCTGATAATAAATTACATTAAAAACAATATAATATGGGCTATGACCCAAACTAAAGACATTCTGGGGAGAGGTATGATGCTATTGCAGAGGTTTTAAAACAGGATATACCGCAAGATCCTACTGTGGCACTACTGGGAGTAATGCCCAAAAGTCTCAATGGGAGGGCCAAGAAATACATTTAAAATATATTACTTACAGGAGCCATGAAGTGTGGCTGCTGAAGTGAAACCAGCCCCCACCTACATATAACGTAAGGATCCATAAAGTCTGGGACCACTATTAGATGGAGCACATTACATATTTATTAAGGCTCCAAAATTCCTGTCATGGCTTTATTAATATGAGATTTATCAGGCAATGATGTTCAGCACTCCAGCTCACTTTTATACCTCCTTTTTATACATTCCCCACTCTTGCTTTTTAGAGTAAGTTTCGTGTTTGTTTTATATAATATTATACTGTAGAGTGGACAATTACAATCTGGGTTTGGCTACTTGTGTGTATGTATATGTACAAATGTCTCAGTATGTTTATTTAATTTGGAGTGGATAGCAAGCAGCACGTGAAGTTGGGGAAACATGTCTCAGCCTGTACACCAACAGCTGTATGCCCAGTCACAAGTTATTTGAACCTCATTGGACTCATCTTAGATGGGAATGAGTCTGCCTACAGGTGGGAGATTGACAGTCTGGTCAGAAGAACCAGAACAATTTGGGAAACAAATTGGTGGTTGTGGACTTCACAAAGAACCCAGCGGTGACTGCCCCCATCACTCTGTGTGACTACCCATTGGACACTGTGGAGTCTTTCTACTTTCTGGGAAGCTGAACATCAGCTCCCTCATCAAGAAAGCACAGCAGATGATGTACTTCCTTTGGCAGCTGTTAAACCTGCCAAAGACAGTGATGGTGCACTTCTACACCTCCATCAGAGTCAATCCTCACCTCCTCCATCACCATCTGGTATGCTGCTGCCACCGTCAAAGACAAGGGCAGACTGCAGCTTGTCGTGCTGAGGAGGTGATTGGCTGCAATCTTCCATCTCCAGGTTTCTGAGGCGGCACATTATATACGTCACATTAGTGTAGGGTCTACTGACTTAACATCTGTTCGATTACTACATTTTGTTAAATATCTTGCACATTTAAATATTCTGCATACTGTGAACTTTTGCACGTAACCTGCCAAATACCTTACACAGCTCTGCACAGCTCTTTCATTTAATATGTTGCAATAATGTATCAATGGTGATCTTTAGGTAAACCTGTCTGCTTTCAGCTGTGATCTCACTGTGATTTTCTGCATGATAAAGACTTCTTTTTTTTTACCCTGTCTCTCCAGTCAGTTATGCTACAACTGGAAAGAGAGAATAAATGTATGTGCTGCACTGCTGTTGATGAAAACTGAACAAAAATAGGTTAAAACCTTTAAGCCTTAATGGTGCAGTGTGTAAGATTTAGTGGCATCTAGTGCTGAAGTTGCAGATTGCGCTCAACTGGATACCGTTTGCGTCACCCTCCCTTTTCAAGCATAAAGGATAGACTATAGAGTGGCTGTGAAAAAATACAGAAAACGTCCTTTTGGTTTGTCCTTGCTGGGCTACTGTAGAAACATCGTGGTTTAACATGGCGGACTCTGTGGAAGAGGACCTGCTCTCTCTGTAGAGGTTCCAGGGTATTATTAAGATAATAAACACATACTGATTATTATTTTCAGGTTAATATACATAAATGAAAACATAGTTATGCAGATTACATTCAATTTCTGGCAATAGATCTCCTGAAATGTTACATACTGGACCTTTAATACACTGTTTTTATGACACATTACCGTTTTTATTCCTGTTTATACACATCGGGTCAATTGTGGTTTAATTTTCACTGTGATATGTTCGGAAGAGATTGATCAATAAATGTTTTATCAAGAATAAATCACATTGTCACAATCATTTCATGAGAAGAAGTAAAAATATTTTATTCCAACTATATGACCAACAGTGTATAATTTAAACAGGTGAGTTATGTAGAAATTTAGACTCAGTACTATTGTCATGAATGGGGAAATAAGCTATAGAGAACTAACTAAATGTTTGTCAGACTAGGCTGTAAACATTTCTCTCTGCTGTGAAGCTGGACATCCCAACATGGGGACTCCTAACATGGAGATTGACTCGTTTTTTGTAGCCAGCCTCAAGTGGCCGTTTGAGGAAGTGCAGTTTTTTGGTACTTTCACATTGGCTTCACTTCACAGCCACAAAGGTTCCATAAAAACCTAGACACCGGACCTTTAATGTCTATAAATGTGCACGCTATGTGTGCCTGAATTAAAGTCAGCACTGTCCTGACATAATGTTTTTAATAAGGTTCATTCAAGTTTAATAACTTGTCCATACTGCCAAATAGCCATACATATATTTATACTGATAATTCTGTTTACACTGTGCCATATTGCCACACGGATGTCTTTTTAGCTTGTATATATTTTTAGATTTGTATATTTTTATTTTATATGTCATGTTTATGCTGTTTGAACGGGATATGAGGGAAACGAAATTTCAATACTCTGCATGTCCTGTACACAGGGGCGCCGTATAGGGGGGAAAAGTTAGGACAATTACAAGGGCCCACGACTGACAGGGGCCCCAAAAAATAGGTAAACACCAGTATAAAATTATTAAACCAACATCATTGAGTATATATATATTTCAAATATAATAATGAAATGAATTATCTCTTTGTTTTAACGTGTTTTGGGCAGTAAAAGTTAAATAAAAAATGGCCTTTAGTACATTTTTACGGTGTCTTTTAATCTTGCATCAAATAGTGAACTGCACTGCAGACTGTATGCATGTACAAATCACCAGCAGTACATATTGTGCTAGTACTAGTATTGAACTACAAGACACAAAACTGCTGCTTAGAGTTATGTAAAGCTTTTGATGGGATAGTTAGGTCCTAGACATGTGGTGACAAGCAGAGGGGGCCCAATTTGATTTTTTGTCATGGGGCCCAAATTTATTGCTTGTAGCAGCATTGACAATAAAGTTAAATATTAAATCTAATATGTTTTACAGGCTTGAACAGTTTTTGAGTAATTTTTTTTATTTTTTTTTTATTCTGTGAAGTCATCTCAGCTCGGATTAAAATAGAAGTTATAAATATATAATGTTACGATCCAACTGTGTATAAAAATATATCCGAAGATGAGTCGTGATGTTAACTACGCTCTCACGCGCCGTAGGACGGGGTGATGTGTGTGCTCGTGCTCGGGTTGCTGCTTGGCCCACGCGCTGAGCTCACGGGTCCCGTCGGTTAGTGACGTCTGTGTCCCCTCCGCTACCAGTGGCCCCCTGCCATATATATTCATGCCGGGCAAGATGGCGGCGATACGGACGAGGTGTTATTGCCAGTGGACATAAACAGGCGTTTTATTCAAAATACAAACCCGACACGGAGGCGTTTACACCCTCGGCCGTGCTGCGTGTGTATTTACCGGGCGACGAGCGTCGACGTGTTTTTTATCTCGCGCGTTTTCAACGTTTATTTTCCCAACAAGATGTTCACGTTGTAGCTCGCTCGCTAACAGAGAGCAGTCGCTAGCTAAGCTATCTATCACAGCGGAGAATGGGAGAAAAGCTGGAGCTCAAGCTCAAATCGCCGGTTGGAGCAGAACCCGCTGGCTACCCGTGGCCGTTACCAGTATACGTAAGTGTTTACACCTTTTTATTTGAAAAACTAAGCGGGCACACGTTTTTGTAAAAAAAAAAAAAAAAAAAAGCTTTTTTTGTTTTTTTTGTTTTTGTCTTTTGTTAGCTGTCTCTTTAGCTAACGTTGGGGCTAGCTCAAAAAAAAAAAAAAAAAAAAAAAAAAGCGGCGGCACACACACACACACACACACACACACACACACACACACACACACACACACACGCTCGTCCGTCCGTCCGTCCTGGAGAATCAGGTCACACCGGTCAGGATGGTGACAGACACCGAGCATTTATTCAGTTTGTCTTACACCCCCTGTGCTAACATGTGACAGTAACAAAGAGACTACAGCACATTTAAGTAACTAACATACTTGACAGCCACTGTGAAGAGCGTCCGGCAGCATGTCTTTGTAATTTACTTTTTGTAGTGACCTAAATGTTGCCTACCTGAGTAGGTTATACCTGCCCTCCTCTGCTCAGGTCCACCATTTGATACAGTAAACAATCACACGGGACACATACCGATGTAGAGATTGTGTACAAGACGTGGGTGTATGAACTTGAGGTCTTTTGTGCCTTTTTTTTTTATGTATCGTATTCCTCGAGTGCTTTTCTGTGTTATGAGATCTCATGACATCCTTATGATGATAGAGGCTTGACTGACTGTCTGTTGTTTGGTTAAGTTTTCAAATGATCACACATGCATGTGAGTGTCTGTCAGTGTCTCTATCAGTGATAGCCAAGCTTTTTCTAGAAATAACTAATTTTCCCTGTAGTTGTATTTCCATGTAGCATGCTGTCAGAAAACGTCAGCGGGCGATTGAAGTTGACTCATTGAAGAGAAACGGAAAGGGAAGCGGTTGCATGTTGTGTGTACTTTTTCAATGGTGTGTGTGTGTAGTGAACTTAAACTGAGTTTCTCATTTATCGTAATTTTAACATCTATCTATCCACCCACACTCTGTACTCTAGTCTGTCTTGTCCTGTAATTTCAGCACCATCACTTAGTTTGTTTATCTCATCACCGCAATGTGACCCGAATGAGTTTCAAGTCACTGAGTCAGAGTTACTTGTTGATGTAATCAGCTGCTGCTGCTCCTCTCTCAGGCTTTAGCCGACCGAGTTGACCCTCCCTTTTTTACACCAGGACGGAGCCTGATAACACTCAAACACTCACTCCACCCTCCTGGATTCATTGCCCCCGTCCATTTCCTTATGTTATGGTCTGCGAGGATAAACACAAGAGCAAGCATGCGAGGAATGTTGGATACCGTTGATCTCTGTGTTTAGCTATTTATACTGGGACTAGCTGTCATGTATTGAATTAGAAACAGCTGATGGTCCTGCATGTGGAGTTCTGCAATATGGAGCCTATTCATACAGCGCTCTCCTCCTGTTTTTGAAATGGGAAAGACTTCCTCTCTCCTCTCCCCCCTCCTCTCATGTCCATATGGTCAACTCAACAGGGAAGGGAGTCTTGAAGAGACTGCTCCTATTCACAAATGTTATATTAATAGAGTTTTTAAAAAAAAAACACATGCCAGTGTCTGTCTGCATGTTGTGTTTTTTCCAGTCACGTTCAGTGATGAGTTTTTACCCTGGTTGAATCGCTTGCTCCACTCCATGTAGATTCATTCTTCACCCCCACAGAGCATTAAGATTGCTTATCTCACCCACAGAGCATGAACACAGAGCTGTCAGTGTTTTGACACACGCACACAACATGGCTGTTGTTGCAGTGTAAGGCGTGCGGCTCTAATCCAGCATCCCGAATGAAGCCTGTAAAAATACTCTCTTTCTTCTGCTCCGCGTTTCTCCCCGTCTCTCACTGAATCCCCACATCTGTGCATCTATAAATGCTTCCATATGAAGAGTACCTCTGGTGGCGTGCAGCTCTTTGTCCATCTGGTTCTGGGTGTGTGTGTACTAACCAGGCCCTACATAGCATTTAAAAGACACATTCTTCCTCAAGTATTGCTGAGCGTCTTTGTTTTGGTGCTTACCTGTGTGCTTCACCTATTATTAACAATTACTGTAATTACTGTAGTGAACTGTGCATGGCGCTTAAATGGGGAAAACAAAAGCAGCCATCAGATGTGCAGTCGTGCTTTTGAGTGCACAGTGTTTGCAGGTCAGTTGAATTGCAGTGTCATCAACATGTGTTGTGCTTCTCTGTGGAGATAAATAACCATGTCAGGACAGCTCCTCTGGACACTTTTTTTGCAACTCTTCTGAGCTCAAAACACAGATGAGATAAGCTTACACCGGTTTCTTGTTTTAGAGACTGACGTCCTGTTAGAGAGATGTTTGTGTGTCACGGTAAGCAGGCGTAGAGTAGTACAAGTTTGTGAGTGTCACGCCTGCCTTAGTCACTTGTTCGCGTGGGCTAATGAGGTATACGTAGTGGAGCACAGGGTGTAGCGTAAAAACCCCTACACCCACGATGCGTCACGCTGATGTCAGGAGAGATTGACTGAGAAGGTGGTGTAAGAGAGGAGGAGTCGAACATGCGTCAGTAATACCCACAGTGGGGAGAGAGGAGGGTCTCCTGTTCTTTTTGTCTGACTCTCGCTTTCAGACAGTGTTTATTTTTAGCAGCAGCTCTGTGCTGGTGTTGCTGTGTGCCGTCTTTGTGCGAGCAGGTGACCTCCCCCTTTTTCAGCATCTCATTCGCTCGCTCACACGGCCTCTTTCATACCCTCGCACACCTTGTATACCTTTCCCTATTTAGCGAGAAAGCAGTGTGTCTGATCTGTTTGTGCTTGTGAGGGGGTTTGCAGCTCGAGGTGCACGGTAGCAACACTGCTAACAGCTTTCTTTTATAATATAGCTGTAACCGGAACATTGTGCTGACAGAAATAGTAGGAGGTTTCCTGTGTTACCATGCATATTTGAGTGCGTGCGCACGACATGTTTGAGCTTTGGCGGAAGTTTGCGTAGTAGTGGCGGGTAGTATTGAGCGGGAAGCCGGGAGCTCCAGGCTGTGAGCTGTTAGCTGCTGTGCCAGGCCTCAAACAGCTGACAAATACCAGGCTTCCCCTCCTCTCTCCGGCCCCCTTCGCTCTCTCTTCAGTTTCGAGCTCTTCTCGCTTTCAGTTTTCTTTCCGTTTTACCCTCTGATTTCTCCTCCTCTCTTTACTTTCCCTCTTTTCTTTGCCTCCACCAGAGGCTCTCCTTGGCAATGCGCTGGAGCAGGAGACAGAAAGTGGGTCAGTGGGTCAGCTCAGGCAACAGGCTCAGGCTGGCTGCGCTCTGGGTGTAACTTGAGTCCTATTACTCCCACAGAGCTTCTCAGCACACTCCATCTAAGATTACTAACTATAGATGCCCTGCATGGGATCAATATAATTTATCTTGAGCTTTTTTTTCTAGATTAAAGTGCATTTTT
Organism: Larimichthys crocea; assembly: GCF_000972845.2. Taxonomy (NCBI): domain Eukaryota; kingdom Metazoa; phylum Chordata; class Actinopteri; family Sciaenidae; genus Larimichthys; species Larimichthys crocea. Next base: position 17,279,349 of record NC_040027.1, on the reverse strand, counting down.
AACCAGATTATTCTAAATTGGCTTTCTCCGACATGGCTTGGAACGGTCTGATTAAACTGACTCATGATGCACACTTTTACATTTTAATCTTTAATTGCTTAATGCTTTAATTGATTAAAGAAGATTAGAGCTACTCCAGATGAAATTAATCTTTAAATTAAACCAACAAAGAAGCAGGTTTAATTTCCGATTAATGCTACCTGACAATAGAGACACATAGAGACACGCAGATAACATGATTGAAATCTGGACATTACATTTTACAATTACAAAGAAAGTTGCAGATTATTTTTCTACTGGAGCCCAAACTTGTATTATTACTTGCATAGAGAAGGAAGTCTGTGATCCGTTATCGCCAAGTCCTTTTCACTTAAAATTTATAGGTTATAGGTCATCGCAACAACGCCTCACTCCTCCTTAAACCCAAACACACATAAACACCATTCAAGGAGGTACTTTGACACGTTACTAGCCCCGACTTTATGCTCTATTTCAGTGGTTCTCAAACTGTTTACCACCTCAGAAAATATTGGGCTCTCCAAGTATTTGGAGGGTCCAAGTAGGATTATTTGTGCTGAACATAACCGCTGTGAAACAGTCAGAAAATAAACTCTTTATATCTCTGATTAACTGGCTTTATCGAGGCCGGCGCTCACTCACTCTCACTCTCTCTCTCTCTCACTCTCTCTGTCTCACTGTCTCTCTCAAACACTCGGGACGCAAACCAAATTAAACTTCTTCGTGTCACTTTTTTTGGCAGCATAAACTGCGAACCAGACACAGATTTAGAAGCTCTCCAAAATGTTTAACCGAAACTAATGTTGGATAGAGAAAGCTAAAGGTCCCATATTTTACACTTTTCTGGTGTTTTATTTGAAGTTTGTACCAAGCGTCAAGATTGTAAACTGGCTTTATAGTTGAGACTGTTCTAGGTTAAAGCACGGTTTGATTTGTCTGATTTAGACATTGACAACTCGAAATTTTTATTTTTTCCTTGTGGATTTTGCACCATGCCAAGGTACTCAGAAAGCTGCTTTCCTAAGCAAATAAATATATTTTTTAAAAGATTCTTTGAGTTAAATAGTCTTTAACATGTCGAATTATTTAACGCATACAATGTCAACCAATTCTAGTTGACAGAGCTGCTTCGTCTTTCTTCTTCTCACTCTGCTGAATAAACTTTGCAGTAACTATGTTGCCACAAGCATTTTTTTTCAGACTTATATGCCACAGGAAAAACAGTTTTCATATCTGCTCATATCCGATAACAAAAGCCAGTACTGGTTGGGCTTCAGCACATCAGACAGTATAAAAGACCATAGCAGAGAGTTTAATAGACTGTTTGCTTGGTTAAGAGTCTGCTCCATTCAGATTGTATAGTATGTGTTGTAAACATCAACAGAGTTCCTGCGTTGTCTATAAACAGCATTTACTGACAGTCGGTCTGTTACGTCTGTCAGATGTCAATAAGAAGATGAATCAGACATGCTAGTCATTGCACTGTGGTGACATGAAGTTATTTCAGTATGTTTTTAATTAGTGTATACTTTTACATTAACCTCTACTCACCATTAATTACATGGTATAGATATCCAGAAAATGGCTTTACAAATACGTCTTGGTTGGCTTATAACATGATGATACGATACTCCGGCTATCACATGTATTTCTTCTTATTCGGGACATTATTGTGATGGATTTTACACTAATACTTGTATTTTAGAAATGCTTCAAATTGCAAAGTTAGATTTACAGACTGTTTTGGATTTTACACACTTACAGTTTATTACATACACCCACATTAAATCAATGCAGTGCAATAAAACAGTTCTGCAGTAAATCCGACTGTCATGAACACTATAATGTTCAGTTTTAGCTGAGACGGCGATGATTAAACTTTATGGTCGTTTTGGAGGCAGAACTTTGTGTTGCTGTTGATTTTAATGGGTCACACTGAGACGTGTTTAATATTTTGCCTCCCCTCTTTGTTTTCAGGATAAACATCACGATGCTGCTCACGAAATCATTGAGACCATTCGGTACGTGACCTTCTCTCTCTCTCTCTGACTCAACTTTCACACGTACTCCCCCTTATTTACACATACAGTAAGTGACTGTGTCAGGTGTGTGATCTCATGACACATTTATGCGTGCGCTTTCTCTAGGTGGGTGTGTGAGGAGATCCCAGACCTCAAACTGGCAATGGAAAACTACGTACTCATTGACTACGACACCAAGAGGTGAGCCAAGGGTCATGACGAAATCTGTTTGTGTCACTGACGTTGAAAATTCCCAAATCTTTGAAGATTAGGACACAGTGAGTGTCAGCACTTTCATCCGGCTAACTGCTGATCGAACAGCGTGCCTGTGCATCTAAATAGAAGAGTTTGTTTCTAATTTAAAAATAGAATTGAAGTCAGTGGTGTGTCAGTAGTAATAAATATTTTTGCCTTTGCTCTGAGAAGTTTCATCTCCCTTTCATGAAAATGATGATATTGTGTTTGTGTGTTCTTCTTACAGCTTCGAGAGTATGCAGAGGCTTTGTGACAAGTACAACAGGGCCATCGACAGCATTCACCAGCTGGTGAGTTGTTACGCGTGCAGGTTTCCTAGTCCTGTGACGATGAAGGGAATGTAACTAAAAGTGAACAGTACTGTAAGGGTTTATACAGGCAGAATCTGGCACTGCTGTGAAAACGCAGGTTCATCCATTCATCTGAGTGGAGTCGTCCGCAGCATCCTGTGGCAGAGAAGTTGACCCGGATCTAACTTTTGGGAAAACGCAGCCCTTTGATGCTCTACCTGTTGTGTTCTGAGTTTGTTTATTTCATGAACCCAGCGTCTAAATCTGTCTGGCTCGCAATTTAAGCTGCAAAATAGTGACACGAAGAAGTTGGACTTGTGTGTGCGTCCGATGGATTGAGAGAGCTTTGGTATAGAGACATAGACAGTGAATGACAGTGATAGCACGGCGGCATCGTTATTACCTGATTAGTTCACAGCGGTGAACAGACACACCCACCTCAGCCCCACACACCACCGCACAACTCTGCGACGATTCACTGCAGCACCAGTTTCTCTCTGAATGTACCTTAAGCACATTTTTACCCAGCAATTCAGTTCGTTACATTCGTTAAAATTGTTCATTTTCCAATTTCTATTTGCTAAACATGGTGGGTGGCACCAATAGAGCCCACTCCATTCAGCCCCGTTTCTTCGCTACACCTCTATTGAGGCTCCAAGCAGTCTGAACCGATAGTAAAATGTGCTGTTAAAGCACTGCAGACCACTGATTGGTCAGAGAGAACTGGAGCAACCAAAGTCATCTGCACTCACTCACTCACTCACTCCCTCTCCTGTGTTGTTCAGCAGTCTTTTGTCTCGTTTCCTGCAGCCTTTTCTCAAACAGAACTCGTCTTCTTGCAATAAACAACCACATACAGAGAATAAAAATATTCTGCATTGCTTTCGTAGAGTAGTGTTGCTTCACCTAATGTTTAACGACTGTGTGGTTAGCCCAGAAGCCTCACTAACAACCCCTTTGTTTCAGAATATTGTCTGTGAGTCTCTTCCAGTGTTCCTTTAACTCTGTGTCACACAACCTAATGCTGTCTTACGAGACTAAAGTTCAGTATATGTATTTATAATTAATAATGTTTGCTTTGTTATCAACCAATAGCTTGCAATAGCTATCTGGTCCAAAACACAAATTTATAGATTTTTCAATAAAACATCAGCTGCTTTCTTTTGTCTTTGTCTTTGAAAGACCAGCACAGCTTGCAGATATCTGCACACTCATGTATCGGGCCTTGATTTTTGTGTCTTTAAACATATAATCCCTATTTACAGTGGAAGGGGACCACCCAGCCCATGAAGCTGAACAAGCGTCCTTCCAACGGGCTGCTGAGACACATTCTGCAGCAGGTGTACAACCACTCGGTGACAGACCCGGAGAAGCTGAACAACTATGAGCCTTTCTCCCCTGAGGTGTACGGAGAGACCTCTTTTGACCTGGTGTCTCAGATCATCGACGAGATGGAAATGATGGAAGATGACACTTTTGTTGACCTCGGCAGTGGTTAGTCTGCTGTTATTTTGGGACGGTTTCAGGAAGAATTAATCCAACACAGCTTTTACATAACACCACTTCTGTCATACAAAGCCAAATGACACTGAGTAGAGAAACGGGTGAAATCACTCAATAGTTTATCCCCAAACCTTTAAAATATATTGTTGATAGCAGTGGGAACAGTTCTTGGTAAACAAATATTTGGTTGAATTGATTTTTTTTAAAGAACAATGGTGTTTAGAGAAGTAGGAGTAGGACAGTGTGCCAGTGTAGGTGGAAGAGATAAAAATGGTTTTCAACATAATCGTGTAGGTGTGGCTAAATGTTTGTTTTGACATGAACCTATTGTCTCTTATTTGCAGGAGTGGGGCAGGTAGTGCTGCAGGTTGCAGCAGCAACCAACTGTAAACACTACTACGGCGTAGAGAAAGCAGACATTCCAGCTACCTATGCAGAGGTAACTACGTTAACATCTCGTAAGACCAGAGGGCTTTTCCAGAAAGGAGAGAGAGTGTTGTCTGACACAACAGTGCTGTGTCGAAAATCACAGCTTCCTCAGTCATGGTGTGATTGCCACTACAGGCTGCTCTGGCAAACACACAGTAGTCTTGCAAAAGAGTTTTTCCGAAGTGGATTTCCCGGTTCACGTTTCATGTTGTCATCCTTACCCTGTAGCAACACACCTGCACAAGCACGGACCCTTGCGCTGTGCCAAGGTGCTATTTTTAGTCTAAATGTGTCCTGACCTCAGTTAATCTAACCAGCTGCAAATAAACTCAAAAGCTCAGGGTTGGTACTGTCATCATCATAGTAAAAGACGCAGGCCTTCGGTAATGCTGAGGGCAGCAGCTTTTTCTGCAAACCCTCAACACAATATCCAAATTTCACAGAAGGGCTGTTGTTAAATCACTAATCCTCCTTTCTGGAACTGACTCTGAAACGCATCCTCTCATAAACACTTTTATCATATTTTCGTTTGGATATTAATAATCACGTTCTATCTTTCAGACCATGGATAAAGAGTTTAAAAAATGGATGAAATGGTATGGGAAGAAACATGGGGAGTACACAGTAAGTTGACTCTTGGTGTGGGAATATTGGGAGTTCTGCAGAGCCCCATGTATTCAGGATTTTTACCCTGACTCTGCTCTGTTTCTTTCAGCTGGAGAGAGGTGACTTTCTGTCTGAAGAATGGAAAGAAAGGATCGCCAACACAAGGTGGTATACCAAACCGGGCAACCGTAACATTTTCCATTTATTTCCAACAAGAACATTTACAAGCTGAATTTATACATCGAGGGAATAGAAAAATAGAAGCTGTTGTATATTGTAACGCAGTTGTAATATGTGGCATATGAAAGGTTCAGTCCTGTAATAAATACTATCATTAGGAAACTTATCGAGACTGTGTTTACTGTGTAGGTGTGAAGAGCATCATATGCATGACTTTATTAAACATGTCATCAGAACTTTGTTAAAACAGATTCCTCTCTCCAAACTTGATCTTTAAGGTAATTTTTTTTTACACTGAGAAAAGGAGTTCTAAAATGTTTCTTTCTTTGTCTGTCTTGCAGTATTATTTTTGTGAATAACTTTGCCTTTGGTCCAGAAGTAGATCACCAGCTGAAGGAGCGCTTTGCAAACATGAAGGAAGGTTAGTATTCTTTAGCTAACCGCTAAATTGTTTTTGTGGTGACTCTCTTGTGGCTAAGCAGCCAGCGTGATCCCAAAAAGAGCCACAGGATATTAACTTTGAAGTGCAGACACACACACACACACACACGCTTTACGTTGTAGTAACTTAAAACATAGATGGATTTTGCCAATATAATAATGACAGTGCATCCTGTCAACCATAGGAGCAGATAATAAAAACTGGGTTGATTTGAGGCTGTTCTGAAAAATTCTGGAAAGTACTGTAGTTACACATGTGAATTTAGGGAGTTAACTTGAAAGTTAATTAATTTTGAAGTTAACTCCCTAAATTCTGTCAAGACTCACTTTACTTTTTATTTAACCAGGAAAGGTCCTATTTAAAGAAAAGAGACTAAAAAACTCTTTTCCAAGAGAGTCCTGGCCAAGAAAAGAAAACACACAGTATTACAACATATCGTAATAAAAATGAATAAATAAATAAAAGTGCAGTACAAGCCATGAATTCAACAATAACAGTTTAAGAAACAAGACCCTAACGCTTCTGTCTCCAAGTCTTTCAACACATTTCACTGGTCCTTTAATCTCCACACTGTGCCATGTGTTAATTTGTCATTTAAAATTAAATTAACTGACTTGCATGGTAGAGTAGTTGGTTGATGAGCTGCAAAATAGCATTTCCTTATGACAACCAGTGATGCGTGGGTTGATCCAAATGGCGGGCGCCTGCGGTCACGAGTCACCAAACAATATTTTTAATGATATTCGGGTCGCGGTCGGTCTGGTCGTTTGAAATAAAGATGCGAGCAAAGTTTTGTAATTTATGTAGTAGACAAAATTTTCTTTATTGGCTGAATAACTGGCGCGAAGATGCCTCGAGCTCTACAGGAGGTAGAGAAAGTATAGACTACTTTTTAAAATGCGGGTCAGGAAGCGGGTTGGGTACAGTATATCACAATTATTTTCTGCGGTCCGAGTTCGGGCGGGTTAGTTTAAAACGTCGGTCGGTGCAGGTCGATCAAACATGGACCCGCGCATCACTGATGACAACAGACTACAACTTTTTAGTTTGTGTTGGTCACACTGGGAGTGAGACCTTAGCTTAATGAAAATAATATTTATTCAGCTGTTCTCATGGGTGATTAAAATAACAGCTAATGGTATCCATTAGCGTGTGTGTGACCTTTGACCTCACAGTCCCACTACACCACTTGACTCTCAGTTTTGACAATATGATGAATGATGAATTAGGGAAGTGATTGTGTTTCATGAGCCATAAGAGCTACTCTATGTGTCCACTGTACAGCATCGAGAATTTATCAGAAGAAAATGTTTTTATTGATTTTTGTGTGTTTGTTGTTTGTTTTTTTACTTTCAGGTGGGAAAATTGTATCCTCCAAACCTTTTGCACCTTTAAATTTTAGAATAAACAGTCGAAACTTGAGTGGTAAGTACCACAATTAGTGGAAAATCAGATTTCAATGTCCCATGCTTCCTTTGATTTGGATATGACACGTGTTTTTCCTCCTCTGTCCCACAGATATTGGCACAATAATGCGTGTGGTGGAGCTTTCTCCACTCAGGGGCTCTGTGTCCTGGACTGGAAAGCCAGTTTCCTACTACCTGCATACCATAGACCGCACCATAGTAAGTGCTGAAGCTCTTGGAAGGAGAACCGAAATTCAGAGAGCAGAATTTTCTATTAGACGACAAGCAGCACAAACACTTTATTCATTGGAGACACAGAGTAACCTCAACTCGAGAGATGGGCTGCCATAATAACAGCTGTTATTGCCTTAATGAGTAGTCAGTCCCAGGAGTAAACAGTCTGAGACGGGTTATACAGGGTAACACATGTGCATTAGATAACACTGATATGTGTCACTCTGGTAATTGGTTAAAGTAATCCATGGTTAACAGTGGGAGTCCCAGTGAGAGCTGGCAGCCTGCCCAAAAAGTGCGAGTGATGATCATTGTTCTGTGTTATCGCCTGATGTAGATGTGACTGCGCTTTAATTTGTGGCACATTTCTACCCAAGGATGGATAGTGTGACTTCTTAGAACGAGAACACAATAGAAATACGGTACATGTCCAAATATATGGACATGGTTATATTGTTTGTACCTTGTAGAGGATGTATTTTGATAGTTAAATGAGAAAAAGGCAAATCAACTCCAAAAATGTCTAAAGGTGTTTTGTTATACATATGTATATATTAATTATATTCCCAGAACAGGCCACAAAGTGCAAAATTAACCATGAACGACACTGTTTACTTGAAATCTTGAGATAATGAGACAAATTATTATTTAATGTTATTTAATAGTTAAGAAAGGCACGCACACTAGAGTTTTGTAAAACGTGAATTGCATTCAAAATCATGTTTCTGCAATCATGTGTGGAATAAAGCATGATTGTTTGAACTTAAAAATCATGAAAATAATCTAATATTTTTTTTGTCTTTCAGCTTGAAAACTATTTTGCTAGTCTCAAAAATCCTAAACTCAGGGTAAGTCACTTCCTCTGCACTGACAGAGTGACTGTACTCACTATATTTTCTGTATCAGACACTTAAATTTGTTCTTTTTATATCAGGAAGAGCAAGAGGCAGCTAGACGACGTCAGCAGAAGGATACGAAGGACAGTAAAAGCAATAGCACCACGCCTACGAAACCTAAAGAACAAAACAAGGTAGGACATTGGAAGCATTGCATGGGACCAAGTCGATGTAAATGAAATGTAAATCAACTCTCTGTGCTCTGAACGTGTGTGTGTGTGTTTGTCGTATTACAGCAGGACTCTTGTGGTGAGGAAGAGCGTCCTAGCTTGGTGACAGTGGTCAAGCCCTCTGCCAAACCCCGAAGAGCCCGACTCCTGTCCAAAGGTCGCAAGTTGAACAACAAGAAACGTGGTCGACCCAAGAAAGCCGCCCCGGCCGCTGAGAAGAAAAACAAGAAGAACCAGAGCGCTTTGGATCTGCTGCACGCCAAGACCCTTTCTGCAGCACCCCCTCAGGGTCAGAGGGCCAGCAGACACACACACCCTCACATAAATGCTAGATATTACTTCATAACAGTTCACATTTGATTGATACATATGCTTCTTGTGTGTACAGATGCATACAGGCCACCTCAGAGTCCCTTCTACCAGCTACCTCCCAAGGTCCAGCACTATCCCTCTAGTCAACTGCTGTTGAGCCCGACTCCTCCTGGTCTGCAACAACTGTTAGGTGAGCTGATGAAGACTTCTCTGTCGTGCTCAAAGTTCTTGTCAAGTTGTACATATTATACCAGACGCTCAAGTCTGTACACAAAATAAGGTTCTTAATTCAAACGGGTGGTTTTAGTGTTACAAATAAGCTTTAATATGTATTTGATCACTATGAAAACTCCAAGGAATAGTGTGCTGTTGAGTTGTATATTAAGAAGAGCAGAATTTACAAATGAGAGGTCAGATAACACTCACTGAATTGAATTGGATTTGTTCTTGCGTATGACTACATGTTAGTCTTTTTCTACATTTCCCCAACTACGTAACAAAGAATACATCTTCTATTTTTGCTCTCTGGTTCCCGCTGTGCCTCCATTCCACATCTTTCTTACAGATAACATCAAAGTTCAATACCTCCAGTTTATGTCCCACATGAAGACTCCTCAGTACCGCTCCAACCTGCAGCAGCTTTTAGAACAGGAGAAGGTAATCATTGATTACAAACAGTACTTTTGATTTGCTACTATGACTGTTTTCTTTAAGCTACCACATCATGATTTACTCAATTTACTACAGTATCGTGCCAGCATATTCTTTGCATTTCTTTTGCCTAACCTCTCACCTGCATGTTCTTGTTTGTCTTTCCGTCTCCAGCAAAAACACAGGGACCTGTCAGGGCAAGCAGAGCAGCTCCACTCTGTCTGTCAGTCACACAAGGACAAGATCAAAGGTCTCTTTCAGACCAAACTAGATGAGGTGGGAACAGCTGCTTTATTGCTCTCTAGATCACACAATATCACCACAAACCATCACATATTAACACCCAGAGATAGGCAGCTTCTGTTTTTTGTATGAATTTTGAGTGTTTAAATACAGCTATTTAATCTACCTGAATATCATGTATCCCATTTGTACATGAATGTGGTTTGAACAGACTTTAATGTGAGCGAGGGAGAGCAGACGTTGGGGTTTTTCCTGCGGCGTTGTGTTGTAGTTTGCATTAATTACACTCCTCGAGTTGAAGCTTCAAGCCTGCTGCACCCGAGACACACACACAGCATCCTTGTTGGGTGTGGTTAGACAATTGCTGTGTTCAATGGATTTTTACATACATCCCTTGTGTCAGATTACACTTTGTATACACTTCTACATTATGCAGCAAAGTGAGAGCTTCAGCCACTGGAGGTCAGCAAAGAGAGGATGTTCACTGATGTTAAATAACTCTTGAGGTATTATATGCTTGTAGCTGATTTATGACACTGTGTATCCCCATCTCTGTGTGTGGTGATCAGCTGGGAGTGAAAGCCTTGACTGTGGAGGACCTGCTGCAGGCCCAGAAGGAGATATCAGCTCACAATCGTCAACTGAAAGAGCAGACTAAGCAGCTTGAGAGAGACATGGCCTTGCTGAGAGACCACAGCCTGCTACTGGTGAGGTCTAGCTACTATGTTGTTGTAACCTCCACCCTGTTACTACAGCATCATCCCCAGTGGATTACACCTGTTCTGCTGCTCTGCATTTGTGTAATGGTGGTTGAAGCCCTAGTTCAGCTCAAGTTTGCCTCTCAGATTTGCACTTGAAGCCAGTGTTAAATCGATTTTCACTTTGCGAGAGCAAGAAAAAACAAATGACAGCAAGTGTGTGTTTGTTTTCAGCTGAAGTCTCGATGTGAGGAGCTGAAGCTCGACTGGGGCTCTTTGTGTCTTGAGAGTTTGTTGAAGGAGAAACAAGCGCTACGCAGACAAATCTCTGAGAAACAGAGACACTGTTTGGAGCTACAGGTAAGTACATAGTCCTCCTCCTCAATTTGATGGATTAATTTCCACACGGTTATATCTCTTCCACCTTGTGTACACTCCTCCACACTTGCTGAGTTCTTTGGCCTCTTCCTGCATCCTGCCGCCCCCTTTCATCCGTCCAAATGGCTCTTCAGAGATATTCAAAGGAATTAGCCTTGTCACCCAAACTATGAATATAATGTAGCTTGCAGGAACAACTGATAAATTACTGTCACAAACATTTTCCTGGACATTTCATTGCTGTACAGTGCCTGTTTCTTAGTGTAACGGCTCCCCCTGGTGTCTGTTTGCAGATCAGCATTGTGGAGCTGGAGAAAAGTCAAAGGCAGCAAGAGCTGCTTCAGCTCAAGTCCTACAGCCCCTGTGAGGGTTCCCCATACAGGAAGAGCCTGGAATCGCGCTCTTCCACAGACATGGACTCCTCTAAGCATGGCCTGTCGTCAGCCCCAGCCCTCAACGGTGTCAGCCCAGAGCTGTCTGTCAACGGCACCAGCTCACCCTGTTTTGACCGGGCCAACACCAAGGGCGAGCTTCTTTCTCGCTACTTGCCCATCTCCCCGGACCACGAGATTGTACCTGCCACCCCTGATGCCCGTCAGAGGCAGCAAAGTTCCTCGTATGCTCTTCCAGATTACACGCGCTTCTCCCCTGCCAAGATTGCCTTGCGGAGGCATCTTAACCAGGACCCTACTGCCTCTGCTCACTTGAGAGGTCCACTGACCGCACACAGGTTGGTGGGCAATAAAATAAAAACTTATATCTGAGGCAACACACAGCTAACTAGTTACAGCTGAAATTTGACTGTTTTTATTTGTCTTTTTCAGGGAATTGGGTGGTGTTAACTCACCACTTGGAGCCAAACAAAACTGCCCCTCTCCGAATGCATCTGATGCCCAGAATACTCCTAAAAGTTCTGAGAGGGTAAATTTGTAACTTCTTTCTCTGTGTGCACTTGCTCCCCTGCAGTATTTGTCTCTCTCACTCTGAACACACATTCATTTTCCCTTTGCCTCTCTCATACAGGGCGGTAAGGAGAGGAGCCCCTCTGTTCAGGGTGACAACAGCATTACGAGCCTTCCAATAAGTATCCCTTTGAGCACTGTCCACCCAAGTAAACTACCAGTCAGCATCCCTCTGGCCAGTGTGGTGCTGCCCAGTCGTGCTGAGAGACTGGTGAGTAGTTCATAACAGTACATAAATGCAGTACTACATTAGGAGCGTGCTCCAAATTTAACGCTCACTTGTGAAGAGTCGTGTTAGAACAGATTACGGTCGTTTCACCTGGATACTCACTGATTAAAATGATCATTAATATGTTTCTTTTAATCAGATTTAGATTATTTCTTTGGATTATGTTATGATATGCTATTTATTCATGATTTCAGAGAAGTACTCCCAGTCCTGTGTTTCAGGCAGGTCAGACCAACGGTAAGAGTTACACTTTATCCACACTTGTTATATTCACTATTTTCACCATCTGATCATGATCTGTAGACGATTTCTGATAAACTTTGTTAAGTTTGTATTCCTCTGCATCCTTATCTGGTCTCTGTTTAGGATATTCAGGGCTGATGAATGGAGGTCCCCACCCTGAGGACCATAACGGTGCTTCTTCATCACCTCCTCCACACAGCAACACTCTTTTGACAGGACCAATGGGCCGTGGAGGTCCCATCCAGAGCCCCCCACTGAGCACTGGAGGGGTGCTCCAGTATGCAGATGGACCGCCGAGAATTCTTCCAGAAGACGGACAGGATCACCAGGGAGGTGAATCCGACACGGAGCCCCAGGACAGTGATCTGCGGAGGAGAATCTTCTTCTCGTCCTCCTCCTCTTCGTCATCGTCTTCCTCTTCGTCAGGTAGCGGAGGCAGCGTGGCCGGGGGATCACGCCTCCACCATCACACCGGCAACTCAGCCAAGCAGGGATACCACAGTAACCATGGAAACCACCACCACCAGTCCCCCGGCACACAGCACACTCACCCGCCCATGCACACGTCGTCATCACACTCCTCTCACAGCCTTGGCTCTCAAGAGGGACGCAAGCGGGGGAGAAGGAAGCGCAGCTCTGCGATGGCTGTCACAGCCAGCGGATCCCCAAAGAGGAGGTCATTCCCCGGGCTCAGCTCCAACAACCACTCCTCAGGATCGCCACTCAACATTAACTCCATGGTGAGTCACGAAAAGCACGAAACCTGGCACCTGATACAGGAAACCAGGAAAGTATAACGCATTGCAAACTGGAAACTTCCAAATTAAAATCATGAGTTTATTAACTTCTTCGTCTTTGGTCCATTTACACACAGATCCCTCTGTGGGTGAATCAGTGAGACTGCTATCATGTTACTCATCCTGTTTTTATTGCCCAGTGGAGGTAATCTGAATGTTCTTTGTCCCAACAGGTGAACAACATAAACCAGCCTCTGGAGATTTCTGCCATTTCCTCCCCAGAACAATCAAGCCGAAGCCCAAATGGGCCGGACCTGGACCAGCCTCCCATCTTGAAGAGAGAGCGCCCCCTTGAGCTCAACGGCACAGGTCGCTACTCCTCAGCCCCCAGCTCTGATGACGAGGACTCAGGATACCCTGCAGACAGCAGGTAATATAGTTGTAATAATGTGAAGATAGGAGTAACAACAGTGAGTTTGCAGATCTTCACTCCAGCTGCAGGCTATTTTTTCATCTTTCTGAAATCTTTGATTGTTTGTTGAGTATCCAGGTGACCAGTTCCAAATTTTTACTAAAAAAAAAATGATTTGTCGTCTCAACTCTGTTTTAGAGTCAATCATTTTGTTGCCATGTGTGCTTTTTTTGATTGTTCATTGATCTTTTTCTCTAGAATTGAAAGAAAAATTGCCACTATATCTTTGGAGAGCCGAGATGGACCTGGTAGACTTGGGGATAGTGAAAGAGGTAAGAAAAGAAAATGTGACTTGTTAAAATATAAACTTTCACTTTTTTTTCTTTGACGCCAACATGTATTTCATTTTTCTAGGCAGGAAATCTGGTACTAGCAGTGGCAACAGCACAGGCAGTGAGGCCTCCTCATCCTCGTCCTTGTCCTCTACCAGCAAGTGGAAATCCACCTTTTCACCCATTTCTGATCCCAAGCAACCCAACTCTGACCTGAGACAGGGGGGTTCTCCATTCGGCATGGGGGGGTCAAGCCGGGGCACAGACTCAGACTCTGACCACAAACAACAGCATCAACAGGTTAGGAAAGGGAGTGACGGAGAGTCGTCCAGCTACATGACCACCAACCCCTTCCTCAGTCAGGAGGCAGGGACCCGGGGTGGAGGCGGCAGTGCCGGTGCCCAAGGAGGCGGCGGTTCAGACCAACGCCAGGCTCTCCAGAAGCAGAAGACCCCTCGCGACTGGGAGATGAAGACGAGCAGCAGCCTGGCCAGTCAGAACCTCTTCATATCTGCCGCCGCCAGCAGTGGAGGAGGCATACTGAGCGGGAAGGTGGGAGGCAGTCCTGTAGCAGTTTCCTCAACCACAGGAGCATCTGTGGGACAGTACCTGGGCTCTCAGTTCCCACTTGGAGGGACCTCAGTCTTACAGTCTTTGTTCGGGGCCCAGACAGGCGGATCCACGGTGAGTGGGACCCCGCGGCTCGTCAATGGACACTCTGCCCTGGGAAGCTTCTCCAGTGCTGGGCTGGCAGGGGGAGCGGCTGGAGGTGAGCATCACTAAACTGATCATGTAAAGTTTTACCTGGGATCACTGAAACAGCCTAGAAGGGAGGTCGTAGTCTTAGTCTGGGGGTCGTCTTGATAAAGAATAGCGTGAGTCCGAGGGCCAGGTAAGTGGAGGTCCAATGCTGCTGTCTCTCTGTCCGCCTCGCTGACAGTTTGACTGACTGACTGACTCTGTGTGCTGCCTCGCTTTGACACGGACTGTCTGCTTGAGCGCTGCAGTTGGAAACACCCTTGGAAAATGTAAAAAAATCTGAACCAATGATTCGTCTTAAATCTGTGATTGACTGTGAATTATGAACATGTTTTATAGAGCTATTACATCATTACATTGTCATTTTCTGTGGGTGTATCTCTTTGATTTGTATGTCAGAGTCATTTCACGTGTGAGCAAACATGAACCTGAATCCTAAATTGGCCGGTGACTGTCACAGTGGACTGACTCTGTTTGCTTTCTGTGTGCTTGTCGAAGACTCGCTTGCCGCTATGCACAACCTGGCTCAGTCCTTGCTTCTCTCTTTGTCCCCCTCTCTCTCGCTCTCTTTGCCACTTGTGTCCGTTCTCTCTTCCCTCTGTCTCCACTCTCTCGCCCTCCCCCCTCCCTCCATTTCTGCTGTATGATTTGCAGGTATATTTCACCACGTGGTTCCCACAGTGTCCTCCCATCAGTTTGGGGCGACGCTGCCCGCCTCTGGAGGCCTCAGCTCTCTGCTCAGTCTCTCCTCCTCTTCCTCTACCTCCTCCCAAACCCAGCATCACACCACTCCCCAACCAGCCTCCACGCGCCTGGCCTCCGTGTCCTCACCTCTGCCCCACTCCCTGTCCCAGGCCCAGCACAGCCGCATCCAGTCAGTCCTGCATAGCCCTTCTCCTCCCACGCTCTCCCTGCCCCCACCTCCACCCCTGCACAGCGCTCCCTCCTCGTCCTCGACACCCACGCACTCTGATGCCCCGACATCCTCTCGATCTGACTCCCTCCACTCCTCCCGTCTGTCCCACTCCTCTCTTCACCACCAGAGAGCACAGTCATCCCTCTCTCTCTCCATCTCCTCCTCCACCTCTGCCTCCTCTGCTTCTGTCTCTGCTGCCGCAGCTGCTTCCCTCTCCTCCTCTTCCTCCTCGTCCCCCTCCTCTCTGTCAACCTCCTCGTCTCGTCCATTCGCAGTGCACTACTCCCCACGGCTGCCCCCTCCACCACCGGCCAGCAGCTCAGGTGGTGGCGGGAGCATGTGGAGGACTCAGGGCATGCATGGTACCTACACCAGCTCCCAGCTCCCTGGCTCCCGACCTAGATAGGGTTTGGGGGTTAGGGGAAGCAGTTAGGGGGGAATGGGGTGGAGAGGGGAAGGGCGAAGGGCAATCAGGGTGGAAAGGGGGAGCGAATGAGAGAGAGAGACTGGTAGGGAGTGAGAGATACAGGATAGCTGTTTTCTCTGAGCTCCCACGAGCTGTTGTTCTGATTGAACAAGGTAAGTCAATTCTTGCATTTAAAGTATAAAAAACATGCCAGATGACAGGATGTAACAATGTTTTGGTTTACTTTATTTCTGCCTTCACCTGCTGTAAAATCACTCATGACGTCTCTCTTTGTGTCTTCTTCTTTGGTGTTGCAGGTAATTGATGAAAACTACCTCAACATTAAATAAACTATGCAAATGTCCAGGTGTGGACCAAGGCACTCTCCTCACTCACTGGTGCTTCAAAACGTCTGCACTACCCAACCGCCTCCAAGACCGGCTTCTGTACTGGGATCACACACACACACACACGCAAATACACACACACACACAAATACACAAAGCAAATACACAAAGCACCACTATGGTCACCTTGAGCAGAATTCACAGGTACTGGTCACGTTCATGTGTGGAGTGTTGAAATATTGTTAAAATATAGAAATCAGTACCGGCTGCTGTCCAGCACTGAACGAGCGGAATCATCCAAGATGTCTGATTTAACATTGAGGTGCTCAGTAGTTTGATATTTTGTTATTTTGTCTGTCTTCGTCATCATCATCAAAGCAACCAGTGCTCAGCAGACATTTTTATTAATTTAACAACAGATCGAAGCACACAGTCCACCTTTTTTTAAGCTGAATGTCATCAAGAGTCACGTTCCCTCCAAAGTTTCACATCACAGACAAACACACACAGACCAGTTCACTGAACTCTGCTCAGTTGTCATGCAGTTCGCCTCTCTGCACGTGTGCTCTCTTATCTCTGTTTTCTTCCTTCAGTGAAATCCAATATTTGTTGCAACAGAGTTAAAAAAAGAAAAAAAGAAACAAGATGAGGAACTTTTGGTCTAACTTCACACTGGATAGTAAGATACAGTTACTCGTGCAGCAGAAGATGTACAAGTCCTGGCTGGTTTGTTGACACCCCTTAAACTCTGGTTATGTTGATGATTTACGATATTTTTATATTTAAGAAAATAAAAAGTGACAAAAGTTGTACAAAAATTGTAAAATGCTCTTCTGTCTGTGCCTGTTTGGCACACAAAACTAATATTTCCTCTCTCTCTTTTTTTTTCTTTTTTTGCTACTAACTGGCTCAAAACCAATTCAGTTCACATTATGAGTGATTAAAATAATTCTTCAGGTGTGCTTCAGTATTTCTCTTCTAATATCAGATATTTAACATATCAATGAAAGTATGTGTTTACTTAAAATTAGCTTTTTGTGACAGTCATCAGACGTATGTAATGTTCTCTAAACGAAGCGGACTGAAGAATGAAGTTCGAATACGCGACAATGTTCCGAGTAGTGAATTAGCAACATTTCAAGGGGTGCCAATAATGCTGAGCAGAGCTGAGTACATTTTCATTAAAAAAAAAACAAAAACAAAAAAAGACCCCATGAAATTAATTTAATGAGATGGTGCTCTCTGTAGACGCTCTTTAGTAGAAGAGTCGTGGCTACGCTGTTTAGTGCTTTAGTGAAGCTCAATCCAGGTGTAAACGAAATACAGATTAAACTCCTTTTTGTATTTATTAACATTTTTCTTCTTCAAGTCAAATTTGGGTAAAAATCACACTACCATGTGAGACCGCAGCAGGAATTTTTAACTCTTCTTAAGCTAAACATATTCATATTTATCTCTGCTGTTGGGACGTGCAGGTTTAAGCAAACGTTTAGGACTCACATGTGGTCACACACTCATGCATGCAAATCCTCACACACACACTTCACACTGAGAAAAACAGTTAACCATAACCACAACAAACTACTGGACTCTCTTCACACCTTTTTGTTTGCTTTTTTTTAATAATTATTATTATTATTGTGTAATTTTTTGTAAACAATGTTTGTACTGTGAATGTGATCCATTCTCTGACTGTAAAGTTGTGTATAATTTAGATTATTATATTTATGCCGTCAGTCTCTCCATTTGCTTCTTTTCTTTTTTTTTTCTTTTTGTTTTGTTTTGTTTTGTTTTTTTTTAAATCCTGAAATGTGTTGACATGGTAGAATGCAATAGTGTGTGTACTTGACTCACAGTCTGAAAACAATGGTGCTACCTTTGGACTGTACCTGATCTTATTTATTCTATAGTGAAAACATCAAAACAAATCGAATACTTGGTGCTGTACACAGGGACATTTGTAAAGCCTCTTTTTTTTTTTTTTGGCATTTCCTTTCTCATATTTAATATGTTATTTGTCTTTAAATGCCTAGTGTACAACTGTAGACACCACCTTTTTTTTTTTCTTTTTTTTAACGATAAAACTACTCCAGCCACAGCTGGCTCAGAGTAAACAGGTATGAGGACCTCTGTTCATGTTTCTCACGCCATAGATTTAAACATAAGTCGGCACGCTTTGCTCTCAAAAGCGAGCTGATTATCTGTTAGTGAACAAGACACACTGTTTTTGTACATAACTTTTTGTTTCTTCCTCGTTTGTCTCTCCATCATGAATAGAAAGGTATATAAAAATGTATCTATATACAGTCTATATATATATATATATATGAATGAATATATATATATTATATAAGTGAATAGAGGTGTTTTTGGTGCTGCATTGTGACCTTAAACTCTTAAAGCCTGTTAAACAGGAGGCTTGAAGCCAAGGAGAGTGAAGCGTCGCCACACACAGAGGGTGCCTAACAACATGGCGACACAACAACACCACACATACACACACACAAACACACACCACAGAAGTAGGAACTCAAAATGCTGTGTGTTCTCCAACACGAGCAAAGGTGCTGTGGCTTGAACACGACTATTCCAGCACTATTAACTGTCTTCACTCTTATCCGACGTTTTCACACGTCTCTTTGTTTCTTTTCTTTTTGTTTACCGACCCAGATTCTGCAGGAAAAAAAAAATGGTGCTTCTGTTTCCAAACAAAGTCAGATTTTATAAGGTGCATACGAAAAACTTACGTGTCGACCTCTTACACACACTGTTTAAGATGTCTTACTGTCAAGGCCGATCCTTGTAATGTGAGCATTATTGTGTAATTGCAAAGACATGCTGATGTAAAAACACTTGTGTTTGGGTGTATGTGTGCATCACTTGGTTAGGAGTGAGAGCAGCCAAGCTTCCTTTTTTTTCTCTGACAGTGGGAATACACTTAAGCTCAGTTTGTGTGTGCGTGCGTGTGCGTGCGTGTGTTTGCTTTCTTTTCCACTTGCCAGTGCATATCTAAGGGAAGATTAGACTAATAATGAAAGCTTTATTGTAAAGACAGGAGAGTGTTCAAGTGAAGAGCAGAAAGTCATTTTAGAAACATACTTAGAGACTATAGTCCATTTGTTACCAGCACTAAGAGGTCTTTTGTAATTATTGTTGATGCTGTTTTGATTTTCTTATTCTTGGTGTTTGATACAATTGCAGTTACATGTTATGCTTTTAATTGTGTCTTCAGATTCCTGTCAGTTTTTAATACTACTAGTCAGACAGACAGCACGGTGCTCTCCTTCACTTAAAACAAGGAAATTGCAGCTATTGATAAATACTACTCTTTTTTCCTGTTGTGCTGCAGGGTTTTAAGGTTTAATAATCTTCAACACGAGCTTGCCTGGCGGCTTTCTTACGGTCCGGTCTAACCTACGGAAGTTTCTCTAATCTGGAAGGGCGTATGCGCACGTGAGAATGGTCTGTGGGAACGGCAGAGATTACGCTCATTACAGATTTCAACCAGTTTTGTAGCTACTTGTACAATCAATCAAAGGGGTGAGGTGCTGTTATTCAAGTCCTTTGGTGTATGAGCATGGTTTGAATTTAAGCTTCTATGCAGTTCTCCAGCATGCTCCATCCTGGTACATTATTGATCTATGAGAGCTTTGTGGTCGAGGCTGTTTACTCTTAAATCCTGCCAAAGGTCTCAACTCAGGAACTTCCCAGATTGTTTGAAATCATGTAATGAAGTAAATTTCTTTAAACTACTGCATGTCACACACTTATTCAACATCTTGTGGCATGATGAAGTCCCTCTCTTACTCAAACTCAGGACCAGGACGACCCCCTCATTCATCATATTTCAAAGTAAAGTTAGCCAGTTGTCTTGTCAGATCTCAGATTCATTCTCACGTCGCATACATCCGGCCTCTCCGGTGAAATCCAGCTTTATAAAGCTTTATGAGTCGGTCTGATCTCGAGAAGCTGTGAAATGGCTACGACTTTCAGCATCTTCCTCATCTCACAAATGCCTCTGTCTAGGTTTGTGTCTCTAAGAAGGAGGTTCATTGTCCTTTTGTTGGGATTCTTCCCGTTATTACGGGCGGTAAACCAACGCTGGACACAGGTGACCTACAGTACGTGTATAGTTATCTCTGATCGGTGCAGCCAGGGCAGGTTTGAGGTGCAATAACGGCAAACCTTTCCAAAAGGCCCTGGGTTTTCATGATAAAATTGTTACTGTTCGGTGTTGGTGCTTTTATCCTAAGATGTTATAATGAAACAAATGGAATTAATGTTTTTTTTTCTGCGTTTTATGATTATTAATAAAAAATGTTTCATATAATATTTGAATTAATTTGTTGTGTGCAGTGGCATTTATGTCTAAATCTGTTTAGTTTTCCCTCGTGGAAGACTCGTAGATCATGCAGAGGTTTACAGATCATAACTTTGTGTTTTGAAGTGGGGAAACAAAAAGACAGCGTCACTCACTTATTGTCAACATCCATTCATTTTTTTGTAAGTGCTTATTCTCATCAGGGTCACGGGATGTTGGCGCCAATCCCAGCTGGCATTGGGCGAGAGTTACCAGTTCATCGCAGCAGGGCTGACATTCTTTCATCGTTATGTTGATGATAACGATGAACGATCACAACAATTATATTTATCGATCAAGCCTGATGAAACCAGTCGCTTAGCTTTAAACATGCCTTGAGGACATAAAAACTTGGATAACCTGCAACTGTTTTATGTTAAACTCAAAGTTCTTTTAATTGGACCCAAACGCCTCAGATATAGATATACTGTAGATAACACAAATTTCAAGGTCTGTTTTTTTTTTTCACCTACCCAACATTGCAGAAGGTTAGCTGCATCCTGTCTCAAGTGGATGCACAAAAAAAAATAGTCCGCACATTTTTTTTACTTCTAGACCGGATTATTGTAGCTCCTTTGTTATCAGGCTGGACTCTGCAGTAGGTTTAGGACCCTGCCACGTGTATTGACAGGAACCAAGATCAGAGATCATATTTCTCCCATCTTGGCTTCTTTGCATTGGCGACCTGTAAAATCAACTTGTAGAATTTAAAATCCTCCTCCTTACCTACAAAGCTCTTCGTGGTCATCTTATAAAACTCATACTGCCTTACTACCCCACTAGAACAAAATGCGGGGTTCCTTGTGGTTCCTTTAGTCTCCAAAACTAGATTGGAAGCCAGAGCTTTCAACTATCAAGCTCCTGTTCTGTGGAATAAGTTCCCATTTTGGGTTCAGGGGGCAATATCCATCCATCTGTTATTGTTAACCACTTATCCTCATCAGTGTCATGGTGGGCTGGAGCCTATCCCAGTTGATTTGGGGCAAGAAGCAGTGTACACCCTGGACAAGTTACCAGTTCATGTTTATCAATATATAAAACATAAATGAACATTTCAGTGTTGCTGCAGTTTTGTTTTCTCAAAGAAGACGAAAATCCTCTGTAGTGAAGCTTTTCACCTGGACCCATGTGTAAATTTATTTGACCGGGTCCAAACAGCCCAACAATGCACACACGGTGTAAAGATGACACTCATAGATTGAAATAGACACTTTATGTAGTCAGTTATGTCATTATGTACCATATTGTAGGTGTTTGTTGTTACGGGAATTTTAAAGAAAAACCCTTAAATAAGGAGGATCCGATTCAAAACATCAAAGTTTAAGTTGAATTTATTGTTCTTGTACAAGAGGAGCGTTTCACAGTGCAACACACTAAAGGGGTTACAGAGAAAAAGGCTCCCTGAGGAGCGCTGACAGTTGGTTCTTATACATTTTCCTAAAGATGGGCTGTCTCAACCCCTGCAAATTGTTAACAGACAATTTGCATATAAAGCATCTGAACAGTTTTCTTCAACATATCCCCTAATGAGTAGCCAGTATGTCCCCAATCTAGATGTCACCTCTCTGGCCGTCCCTGGGCCTCATTTTGTTCTGGAATCCCTCTATTTATACATTAACCTGAACTTTACCTTACCCTGCCAGTCTCAGTAAAACAGCAATAAAGGGAAGTGCCCTCAACACATGTAATAAATAGGAGCAAACATCATATAAGTTAAAACATCTAAATAACTGTGTAACCCTGATTTTTACGACATTTGTTTTCATTAAATTGTTGAATACAAGCCCTGATTCCCACAGACATGCAGAAATGGGATGATGTGGTACCTGCCAAGAAATGTCCTACAAACACGTTGCAGCCATTAGAGAATGATGAACAGATCTTGTCATTCCTTGCTGATTTGTGATGTACAAGAATGAGCCTTGGCTTTATCTCTTGGGATACATGGCTACGAAACAGCTCCGAGACCTTGACTGTCTGCAAAACAAGACTGCAGCTGTGAGAGTAGTGATGGTCAGATCTGATCATGTTTCCGCTCCTTTTCTGAGAGCTTTGAATGAGAACAGATATATTGTAAACATCCATGAGGATAACCTGCTCTGAATGATACGATTTCATCCAAATGCTGCTTTGTTTTTGCAGCTCATGCTGTGAACTGACATACCAGTTGCTTCTCATCTTATTTGATAGTCAACAAGGCATAAATGAAGAACACTTGTCATTAACAATAAATCTGTTGATTGATTTAGCAACAAAGCCTTCCAGCTCCTCTAAAGCTCACTAATTAAAATGTTATTCCTTGTTTGTTTAACTGTACAGAATACTCCAGCCAAGTAATAGTCCGCCTTATAATTCCATCTAACACCACAACTTGTCATCATTGCAGCAGATTTTGTACGGATTAGATAAACAAGATATAACCATGGACAGTATAAATAAAAGACAGTGTATGCGTATCCCACATGTTTCCGAAGAGCCATTTTGAAGCTCAAAATCTGATGCTATGTTGGTAGTCCATCCTCTTCCAGCTCCCAGCTAATCTAGAAATCTAAACATCAGCAAAGACGTGGATAACTGCATAACTTTAAGCCTTAATATATTTGGAAGGTGTAATTGGAGGTGAGTTCTATATTCAGACTCAGTACAGTTGTCATAAACGGGGAAATTAGCTATAGAGACCAAAACTGTTTTTTGTACCAGACTGTAAACATGTTTATTTCTGCTATAATTGGACATTTTAACATGGGGGCTTATGGAGCCAGCCTCAGGTGGCCGTTTGAGGAACTTCCACAATGGCTTCACTTCATGTCCTGGCCTGAGCTTCAAATTTAATACACAGACATGAGAGTGGTATCGATCTTCTCATCTAACTCTCAGTTAGAGAAAATTTTTATTCCAGCGTCAAACTATCCCTTTATTACATCAAAATCTACCTTGAAATAAGAGGTTTATTGTGAGAGCTGAGAGAATCATCCTCAAACATGGCAACATTCCTGTTTTCATAGCCATTAAACTGGATGTTTTTTTTAGCTGCCACACTTTTAAAGTTTTAGTTCTGCGCGTCTACGGTGCATTGTATGATATAAATCTTTACTGTGCAGCAATGAAGGATCTCCCCTCTCACTTTCCAGCCTTGTTTCAGATAATGGCTCATGAAAAAGTTACAAGAAGTC